>NC_051847.1:163561341-163669329 GCF_002237135.1 Teleopsis dalmanni | reverse complement strand
CCATATGAAACAAGTCCATATAATTTATTGTTGTGTGTAAGTGGACCACCAGAATCTCCGTAACAAGCATCTTTACCGCTTGTGAATGCACAGAAATTTGAAGAAGTTAATGAATAGTATCGAGAGCATGATGATCTAGACGTAGTTTTAATATCAACAACACGTAAAACCTTAGATTGGGAACCAGAATTATCTATACCCCAACCCCAAACTTTTACAACGACATTATCAGCGAGAGCTGTTGTGCCTAAAGCGATTGGTGTGATATTGGTACCAGTTAGTGCAGATGTTAAGTGTAACATTGCTATATCCATATTGTAATTATTGGTGTTGTAAAGTTTTGATCTCACAATTCTAGTTACACTACGAACCACTCCACCGCTGTTCAAGTTAGTAGTTCCTCCTCGAACTTGTATTTGACTGACTGTTGAATCAGATACACAATGTGCAGCAGTAAGAACTAAAGTTGTTGATATCAATGCTCCGCCACATATAACTTGCCCGTTCTTCATTAACTGTATTATATATGGTGCCTGGGATATTGTTGTTGTTGTTCCTCCAACGATTTTCGCATCCTTTTCGGCACATTGTATGTGTGGAATCGAAAATAGTCCTATAACGAACAAAAAACTGCAGATGGAGTATTTGACGAACATTTTACCTTTCTACACTGATCTTAGGCAGTCACTGATCGATACTTTTTTCACAGCTGCCCTTTATAGCAACTACGTAAATCTGATTTTTATTAATTTTTTTATAATTGTCTAAAAAAATAAAACGTTTTATATAAAAAATGTCTCTATGTCTCTACCAACTGAATAAACAGTTTGAAACCATTTTATATCTTACGTTGGTAAATATATCATTTATCAACACTTTAGTTAAATATAATAACGTCATTCATATCCTATTATTGTTTATTTGAATTAAATACATAAATTCTTTTCATCATTGTTTTCTGAAAATTAATAGTTGATGTTTAATTAACATAATTTTAACGATTTTTTAAGAAAGATTTTGATAGAATTAATGATGACAGCATTAGGAAAATAATTACGTAAAGATGCCGCAATTCTTATAGTATTTTCGCTTTAGATCGTCAGTTATTTGTTATATGAAGCTAGACTTAAGTTTTTTTTGATTATTTTTTTAGATGTTATCGTACTTTGTGACTATTATCAAAAGTTTGTAGTATTGATTACTTCCAAATCCTAATTGCAGGGTAATTGTAAATTGGCATTCAGAATTTCAATTGTAATTGAAACACCAAAATCCAAATTACAAGTAATTGGAATATGTAATTTAAATGTAAGATAATAGTCTATTATCACCTATGCTTACAAGGGTCTTTTACACCTCGTAACTATAATAACAGTGCAAATAAAATATTTAATATGCTGTAATTGAAATGCTAATAATCCACATAAGAAACGCAGAGGATGTCGTTCAGATCAAAAGTCATAAATTTTAAAGGCTTATACCTTATATTATTAAGTAAATCGATAGAAAATTGAGATTATATCAAGATTATGACACCCGGTAAAAAATCTTCATGCAAGGGATAATAAAATGTCATCTAAACGCTCCATGAGAAAAGATTTATAGATAGCGGAATTGGGATAGTATCTGCCATTGATGTGATAGTATCAAGATTATGACACCCGGTAAAATATCTCGAGCTAAAAATGGGATAATAAAATGTCATCTAAACGCTTGATGAGAAAAGATTTATAGATAGCGGAATAGGGAAAGTATCTGTCATTCGAGTAAGAGATCTAACATCTACTGCCGTTTTTATAGATTTATATTATTTCTTCAAGTCGAACTTTTTCGATATATTGTAGTATTCAATCCACTTCATCTAGCTTCATTTCTTCAACGAATATGATACCAATCTAGATATATATTTCGTTTATGTATTAGAATTACTTAGTGGCACACTACTAAAAAGTCAGTCAAAAAAAGTCAGATTAGCAAACATTTTTATTTAGAATTCAATAGATATTTTCTTTTAGTCAAATTTATTAAACAAATGGTTGCGATTCTTAATTATGCAAAAGTTTAAATAAATAAAGCTTTTTTAATTAAACAACTGATAAAATATAAATAAAGTAAATCATCAGACATGTATTCATATCAGTACTCGGATAATATCTATAAGGAATATAATTAAAAGACAAATAAATTCATAAATAAAATAAATTTTGGTCTGTTATTGTGTCCATGCATATATATTTCTTTAACTATTCAGACTATATCAATTTCAAAATTTCAGATATTTGTTTCTGTTAAATGATACAAATAAGAAATATGATCAATGGCAGTACTTATATTTTTAAATAAATACACGAAACGAAAATTGTTTTAAATAACTACTAAAATTAGATTGATTGGGTTAGATTGGAATAGTTACAATAGTGAACATTTCTCTTTCTCTTTCATAAGTTCTCTCTTTCATAAACCATAGTTAAAGTACAGAAAAACTATTATGCAGTTTCAGAAATAAAATATACTTATGATTAAAATTTTGATATAATTTTTTTTCAAACATGTTCATCGAACCTTGCCATTAGATGTAAAAAACAATATCATTGAATTATTTTCCATAGGATATCTTACAGTATTGCATTCTTTTGATTTAACTTTATGCGTTATTGGCACATAGCTGGCATGAAGTCGGAGCTCAACGGAGCTACGTTACTTTCAAAACGTAAAGAATTTAAAGATTTTTCACATAAACACGATCCTTTGCGTAGTGATCAGAATTGATTATTAGCTTAATGTGAGCTAAATCCCTGCTCCCAGTAATGCCTGTTATTTGCTCAAGATATTTACTTGTAGATTACAACTGCACAAAATACAAAAATTTTGTTTGTTGATATATCCACCAAAGGGTAAATAAGATAACAGTGCTGTTTGACATATGCCACTCAAACAGTGCTGCCAAGATAGAAATACAAAATTTGTTATATTTAGGTTAGGTTAGGTTAGGTTAGGTTCTACCGGTGATTCTTAGGATCCACTAAGGCCTATTAGCTCATTTTATATTGGACCTTATAAGAAATTAAACGTTTAAAAATTGCAAAAGGTTGCAAAGCCTGAAATACAATTTAGAAGAAAGTCCTATAACTGGTACTCCGATCATATGTTGGACAGTAATAAAGCAGATGTGAGAGATAGTACGAAGCTCTCCAGGTCATGGAGTTTACTAAACAATTCTAAACAATTTTGATAGGAATCTGATTTGATGCTCCTATATATTCCGAAATATGATATATATATATATATATAAATATATGTGCATGTATGTATGTATGCATAAATTATAAGACATTATAAGCTAATGTATTACTTATTTATTAAAAATTATTTAATTTTAATTAAATATGTTTATAATTAAATTTATTTATAATGATTATGAATAATAATGATAACGAATAATAATGATAATGAGACTTATTTCTTAATATGTATATTTCAGTTTCTGCAAGTGGTAACAAAGTTATAACCGGACCATTTCTACAAATAGAAAAACAATTATCAAGACTGACTATAACAAAACCGCACTTGGCTTACTGCCTACCATGCAAAGCAACAATCACAGAAAATTTTTATAAAAGTATGCCTTGTACCATAGTATAGTATTGTTTCCAATCATTAATAATGCATTCCTTTTACATTTAAGATAACTTCAAATTTTTCTATACTTGGTTTCGAAACGATAATAAACTGATTGATCCACCTAAATATAGAAATGGTACTTTGTGTTTACCGCCGAATGAGAGAGCAACTGGAGTTTATCGTTGCATAATCAATGCTAATGAAACGGCACTACTTTCAGAACAAATTAATGTAGAATATCCTGGTGAGTGTAAAAGTATAATACATGTGTATATCGGTACTAATGAAATGTTTTATTTAGTATTGAGACGTGTTCTGAATATCTCAACGAATATAACAGCATTATATGGTCTACCTCTGACACTTAATTGCCCCGTTGTGAGTGTACCTCCTGCAAATATATCCTGGTATATTGGGAATACAACGTTATCGAAAAATTACAAAGACGACAGGCGAGTAAAGATCAAAGATGTGATATCAATCGAATTTCTATTACAATTAAAATTTTGGTTGTTCACTTATAGAGAACACAATTCGATTGGTTGAATCTAGTTTAAATTTTTTTAATTAAATTATTTTCAGTTTTCTATAATATGCAATAATTTTTCATCTTACAGTTTCATTGTCCTTGCCAATGGCAGTTTAGTTTTAAGGAATATTACTTTAAGAGAAAATGGAAAGTATAAGTAAGTACTAAAAATAAATTGAATTAAAATATTTTTTAAATTAATATCTTAAAAATTTTATATCAAATGTTAGATATGTGCAATTATTAATAAATTAATTATTTATCTCAGATGCTTAGCTCGAAATGAATTTACAATAAAAAATCATCGTAAAATCACTCTGACTGTAACAGTGGATGGCGCAAAAGATCGTCGTAAACGTTCGCAGCTAATACCATATTTACAGAATCCTACAGAATATGTGCCACAAGGAGATGAGTTGAAACTTTATTGTAGTGGAGTCAACAATTCAGTTTCAATTGAATGGTGGTTTCAGCGTACAACACACTCTCCACTAACTAAACTCAATAACGATAGCAACGAATATCACATAAGCTATGCAACTGTTGAGGATCACGAAGGTTACTACACATGTTCAATACCAAACACATTAGATACTCAAGTAAATAATTTTTGAAACTAATGGTTATTATAAAGTATATCATTGTTCTCATTATTTTAGACTTTTTACGTGATTGTAACAATACCACCAAAGATAATCGAGCCTCTACCCTCATATGAAAGTCTAATAACATCTGCGATGACACTTCAATGTCGTATTAGTGGTAACCCCAAGCCAATTGTACGTTGGTACCACAATGGGTCTCCTTTAAATAGTTCCTATACACGTAACATAAACGGTAATGATCTTGTTTTTTATTCGTTCGATCCAGATGAAGCAGGCATGTATCAGTGCTTTGCGCATAATATTGCTGGTGAAGTATACTCTGCTGCGGAAATACGTTTGGGAAGCAAAAGTGAAGAAATAAGAAGTAATCCACTACAAAATATTCGTTGTTTTCCACACAGCTCGAATACAATCAATGTTACTTTTGATAGCAAAGCTACTGACGTAAGCTTGTATTGCCCTTACTCATTTCAGATCACAAAAAATGAATTAAATATATACTTTTCACTTACAGCCCCTGTTTATTGCATACATTGTACAAAATAATCCTTATCGTTGGACGGCTCCATTTCCTCCTAGAAAACTAAACAGTACCTCTTATGTGATATTATCTAATGATTTTCCTTATTATCGTCCATTTGCGTTAATTATTCGTGCTCTATTTCCTACATCAGAATATCGATACCAAGGTAGCAAACCTCAGCAACAATCAATGCAAAGCTCAATTCGAAGTCCGCCAATTACATGCTTCACTCAAGGATGTAAGGGTTTTCTCCTTTTTTTAAGCATAACTATGAAATCATTTTGAAATTATTTATTTTTTATAGTGCCGTTACATGTTGTATATTTTGGCAATGACACTTTTGTTACATGGTCCCAACCCGATCTAAGTTTAAAGAAGTATTTTATTCTACAATTTTCCATAAACTATACTAATCCACATCCAAAACAAATGCTTGATCAACAATTACTTGGCACCACTCGTCACGTAAACCTCACTCAAGAAGATGTTTCTAAAGATCTCACTAACATCGAGCCACTTAACGGCACAGTAGTGCGTGCCATTCTCAAACGAGCGGAAAGTAAGTACATTGACAATGATGCTCGAGTGAATCATTTGGAAACTGATGAGGACATTTTCAACTTGGTGGTACCAGCGAATGTCTCTGGTGTTTTGATGCAAAATTTTACATGTATCAAATTACGGGTTCTCATTATAACATCAGAAAATGAAAATTTGGCACAAGATTTCCGTTATGTACATTGGAAGTCAGTAAGTTAAATTCAGAATTCTAAATTTTCTTCGGGCATAAAAATACTCATTTTTTTTCGTAATATTTAATGAAACTTTTTTTGTTATTATATGTATATATATATTTAACTATATTATTTATATATTTAATCCAGATCGACAACAATACTTCAGAACTTTTAAGTACACCATTTCGTTTGAAAATCGTGGAATCGCGTATGGTGGTTTTTCATTTTCAGGACAATTTCAATGAATCGTGCATACGTGTTTGTCATTCACTAACAAAATATCCAAACATCAACAAAGATAAGCCTATATGTAATGATCGTATGATTAAAAACTCTCAACTAGAAGTTAGTGGCTTAAAACCAATAAAAAGTTATCGTTTGAGCTTTTCAAACTGTGCATCACACCATTTTTACGGACAACTGGATGTCAATACTTTACCAGATCGTAAGATTAAGGCTGAATACAAATCACTTAAAATTTTAAACCTATTTATTTTTAGCACCAGGCACCATCAGTAATCAACGTATAACAAGGCACAATGGCTTAAAGTTGAGCTGGGATCCGCCACTCCAACCAAATGGTCAGGTACATCATTACAATATAATTTGGACGCTAGGCAATGTAACGCATGAGGCTAATGTTATGGAGTGCAACATATGCTATTATAAGGTTTGCATTATAAAATACTATTTTATGTAAAAATTTGTTAATAATATTTTTTTTATCTACTAGTTTCCTAATATTTCTGAAAGTGCAAAAATAAATGTAACAGTGCGAGTGGTAGGTGAAACAGGTATTGGTGCACCAATTTTTATAGATCTAAGGGGCATAAATCATCACATGATCGAGATAGAACAGAATTCAAGCACGGAGTTATATAGTGGTATTTTAATTGGAACCTTGCTTTCGGTACTGTGCGTTGTTATTTTTGCTTTGATAATTATATTGCAACGTCGGCGTTTCAAAGCACGTCAACAAGGTCCAGTACACTTAACATCTACCTCAGAAATGAATTTTGGCAATTTAAGTAACACGGGAATTCAATGTGATAGTGCGGGTGGCTTGAGTGGTAGTACTTTACAACATGAATTCTACGAAATGCAGACACTAATACCAAAGACTGTAAGACGAGCTGATAATGTGACAAATCGACCGAATGATTATCAAACTACACCATTACCAAATGGTAATAAACAAGCTAATCGTGCTGATCACAGTCTTGTCATTGAAACTAATAGGCAAGGTTTCGATGGCACTTCCAGTCATAATAGCTCACAATTACCGCTATGCAGTTCTACACCAGAACGTAACGGAAAAGATGAAGTGCCACAAGATGCTAGACCCTTCTTTATTCCATTCAAAAACTCTGCAAATGCAGTAGTAACAATTCAGAAACGAGGCATTCCACCAAATTTGACAGCAGTTTGCAGTAAATTGCCACAAACTAATTTACCACTTATAGCTGCACTACCGAGTGGTACTAATAGTAATAGCACACGACGCAGTGGAAGTTTAAGTAATAGTAGCACGGGAAGTGCCAGTAGTAGTAATAAGAAACAGAATCACTCAAGTTTTTCTAAACATTCTCAGTCTATTGATGGTATATGCCTTTTAGCTGAAGAAGAATCTGCTGCAACACTAACCCCAACTTCTGAAACAGTTGCGGACAGTCCTATGGGAATACCTATGAAAAAAGAGGTAAATATAGTGATATATAACTTTAAGATTACATTGTTTTTTTAAATTTTTAAACTCTGTTTATTTTGTATAAATAATTATTATTTTATATTAAATGTTATGTGCAATATTATAAATAAAAATATTGGATTTTTGGATGGAAGTGAATTACAATAACCAAATTTTATATAATTAATTCAATTTTTGTCTGACCATATAGCCTTTTGAAGTACTGCCAAATATCCATTATTTTTAGATATATTCTTTGACTTTATAAGTGCATATTTAATTGTTGAGTTACAAATATCAGACTTTAAACTTTTATCAAAATCAAAATGCTGTTTAGTAAATTTGCATTTAACAATTATAATTAATTAATTATTCAAGCTTTAGTACTAGTCATTTTGTAATTTACTATTCTATTCAAAAATCATACTCTTAGTAAAATAGTTTTGTTTATAATAAAATTTAAAAATTAAATTTAAGCATAATGTATAGATCCTTAATTTGTATAATTTACCTCATTTATTTCTATTTTTCAAATCTTGTCTTTATTCAGAATGATTCCCATCCAATTATAAATGACAATTTAAAGTCAATTGAAAGAGCTACAACATCATCAATAGCAGTAACGAAACCCACCTTAAATTCTATTAAGTCAAATCTGGTTAATCTATGTAACAATTCAAATCAAACGAATTTAATATCAACTGATCGTTCTTTTAATCATCAAAACAAAAACAAATCTATAGTTCCTGCCGGTGGATCCATTACGGAAGTACATGTTTCCACACCACCAAATGCCAAATGTTGGCCAAAAACAACTGTTCCAAATTTTCCAATTTCGAATGCTGAGCTTTCATCAATCGGTCATTTATATCGTCGCCCCAATGTGGATCCAAATGGCTAATTTTTTTTTTTATACAGAATATTTCCAATTATTTATTAAGTTTAAATTATGTTATCCGGAGAAATTGTCGGGATCATCATGAATACATTCCAGATAGAAGCATGCTTACATACATACGTATACAAATATATATATATACATATATATGTATATATAATTTTATATATAATATATAAGATAAAAGTATATACCTATGTTGATTATGTACATTTTATAAATGTATTGATACGTATAGATAAGAAAGAAAGATATTTACATACATACATAAATATATATATATATCTATATATACAAACAAAAACGAATAAAAATTTTACATAAAGAAAATCAATAAAATATTTAATAAAATTTATACATAACATATTAAGATGCTCCTATTACTGTAGATTAATTTTTTTTTATTGTGAACTTTTTTATTTAAACTGAGGCTAATTTTATATGTAACATTTAATAAAAGTTATACATAATTATTCTTAATAAGTTGCTGTTATACAGAAAGTACGTACATATATAAAGTAATTTATTCAAAAAATATTTCACATAAATGCAATAGCAAATACCAAAATACACATAAGCATTTGCCTGTTCCAGCGTGAGCTGGTAAATAGGCTAATGAAGCAATAGCTCCCAAATGTTCCATATAGTTCAATAGTACCGTGTTCGATTATAACCAGTTTTACAAATCATTTATTTAAAAATCAAATATATATGTTTATATACAAGTATAAATCTATAGTAAAACTTTATTTTTAGTTATATATATATTTCTTTTTTTATTTTTATGCAGAAATTAAATTCAGTTAAACATATATTTCAAACGTACCTGACAACAAATTTGTACTCTTCTGTTTTTGTTATATTTTTGTTTTTATTTTAATATATATTATTTCATTTTTTAATTATAAAAATAAAGATATTTTTGCTGAATTTCTAACAATTAAGTAAAAAATAATGCTGTTTTCAAGTATTGAGAATATTTATAAAAATTTTAGTACATGTTTCATTGTTTCTATTATATTTTAAGCACATAAATGTATTTTTTACAATTAAGTTCATTATATAAATTTAAAAAATTCTCATGAAATTCTTATATAAAACAAATAAATGTTAAACGATTTTATGTATTTTAACACAACTAAGTTTTAACAGAATGATTTTAATAGTACTAAATTTTAAAAGCATAAAACCTTTCATTTTTTGTATCAATTTTATTTTTTTTGATTAAAATGATTATAATGCTTTAAAAATATTGAAAAAATTATTTTTATTTAATATTAATATCTTTATGACTCCAATAAAATAATTGTTATTCAAATAGTTTAATATGGGTTCTGAAAATAATATTTTTCTGTAGAGAATGACTAAGTACTTCTGATTATAATACAAAAGATTTAATATAAAAATAGCAAAAATATTAAAAACAAAATTTTTTATTGTAATAGTATATAAAATAAATTTGAACTTCTACAATATTTTTCGGACTAATAGATTCAGTTACCATAAAATCAATTTGCATTACAATATAACAATATATATATATTTTTTTTCTTTATATTCTGAATTAACAAGTTTTTTAATTTTTACTGGACTTAGGTCCTTTATTTGACGTATAAAAATGTTATAAAAATTAATTAATTTTATGTTAAAATTTTATGTTAAAATTAATTAAAATTTTATGTTATTAATTAATTTTATGTTTTTATCATATTTTTTAAAAAATATATGTAATACAGATATTCTGTATTAATAATAAAAATATTTAAAATCTGTATGAAAATATATATGTTGCATTTGGGTGGATAATAATCTCAAAATTGATGTTAATAATTGTAAAGTTAATTTTTTTTAATATATATCATTTGTGTTGAATATTAAAGTTGGAACACAATAATTTTATGCAGATCAAAAAAAGATACTATTTTGTCTGAATTTTTAACTAACATAATTAAGATATATCACAAAAATAAAATCTAATTAAAGTATCACTCAACAGATATACACTCAACAACAATTATTAAATAATAATGTTCAGTGTTCAATATATTTTCTTATTAATTTGATATTATAAACACTTTCCGTTTAATATATTATGAGATAAACTAAAGATTACATATATATATATACATACACATAATTTTTCTAAATGTTTTGTATCGTGTCATAGATCAGTGTTATAAATGAGGTAAAAATTAAGTGAGAAACATTTTATTCGAAATATTTAGTAAAAAAATTAAATTTTAATGAAGTGTATTTATGCCAAATATCATTACTACTTTTAAAATAATTTTTGGTTTCGCCAAATTGCCAGGAACTGAATACTGCTTGGCTCATGTGTTAGGCAGAGTTCAATTCCTATGTAAAATTTATACTTAGACAGGTAAAACTATAAAATACATTTGAAAATGTCATAGATATTTGAGTCTTCAAATCTACAGTATAAAAATAGTGTTCAAGTTCTATGAATAATTTTGATATAGATAAGTGAAACCAAAAATTTTTTTAAAAAGAATTTTTTCAGATATATAGATCATTTTTTAATTGGAATATAGATCGAAATTTTTTAATTTCAATAATATATAAAAAATTTGTATTTTAGTTTGTAATAAATTATTCATTTGACGATCAAATTTTTTTTGATAATAATTATGTTTTTAAAACGGACTAATTGGTTAATAGTTAAATAACAGACTTTTTTAAAAAAATTTAGTTTTTAAACAATTTTTTTATTTAAATAAATAAATTAATTTTATTTATAATAAATATTATTTCATAAATATTAATTTTATTAAAAATAATTTAAATTTATTTATTTAAAATTAAAATTTATTTAAAAAAAAATTTAAAATATTAATATATTTCGACTAATTTTTATAGTCATCTATAGAAAAAAGACTATATGATTATAGAATTAAGTGGAAATATTATAAAAGTTTTTGTAAAAACTAAATTTTTTTAAAGGAATGTATTATTTAACTATTATCGAATTAGCCCGTTTTAAAAGCAAATTAATTATTCCTTTTTTGTTATCAATGTTTTTATTTTATAATAAGTCAGCTAAACCGAATAATGCTTACTAAATACATTAAATTTTTTAAATTAAATTAATATAAACAATTCAAATTAAGTGTTTTTTATTTCATCTTTACTTCATTTATATTCACAATATATGTTTAATTAATAAATACATTATAATTAATAATTGATGTTTAAAACTCAACAATTGTTGTTATTTATAAAATAATTATAAATCTTTCATTTTACATATTTTTAAATCAAACAGAATTTAAAAACAAAACATTCCATTGACGTACAAAAGTAACTCTTATATATTCATTTGCATTTCAATATAAAAATTCCTCTGTATTTATATAACATATAGTATATTAAATATATATGTGTGTAACTGTATTTAAAAATTAATTCAATTAAACCAGAAATAAATAGGCTATAAGTGCAATAACTCCAAACATAATTACAAATTACATTAACAAAAACAAACTCAAAAAATAAAAAATAGTAACAAAATATAAAACAAATTGTCAAATACAAATGTAGTACCTTCCTTAAAAAACAAAAAAAAAATTAAATATAAATAAAGAAATTAAAAACAATTAATTTAAAAATAGTAAATTGTGTTCATATTAAATAAGAAGTTTGTTATGTTTGCATTCAATAATTTAATTTCATTTAAATTTATATATATATTTTATTGTGTTCCACATTCTATGCAGAAGTATACAAACATTATGTTTTATGTAAAAATATTTAAAAATAAGTTTTAAGCAACTACAAACATTCAGAGAACGAACGTACTAAACATTCAGGTTAAGTGAAATTATGATATTCCGAAACGAACTCAAAATTCCTACTGATAAAATTAACAACAAAAAAAACAAAAAATATAAAAACTTATTAAAGGCAAATATATTAAAAATCTATTAAAACAAAAAACATACCAAAACTTAAATTTAGTACTAATTAAGAAAATAAAAGAATAGAATTAAATTAAAAAACAAAAATTAATTTAACAAAAACAAAAAATGTTTGAAACTTTGCGATTGTGATCGCCGTGCAAGTGGATGTGATAAATGTTTCATTTTGTATAAAATTAATAATTATAACTAAATGAGTTAAACATAAAACATAATTTCTACACAAAACTAAAAAGTAATTTTTATACTTTTAAAAATAATTATGTGTATAAGAATTATTTTGGGAATGAATGTTTCAAAAATTTTGTAAAATAAAAAACAAAATATTTTAATTTAATATTTATTTGCATATTTGTTACATTTTATATTTTCATAAATTTTATTTTTTAAATTTAAATATAATAATATTAAAAACTATTTTTTTTTTGTGAAAAAATTAAAAACTAAAACAATTAACAGTAACAACATAAAAACAAAATATGCTTTCAGCATTAACTGAAATTTTCGAAATTTTATGTAGTGTTGTTAAACGTAATTATAAATTGGATGTTATTTGGAAAGTTGTTTCAGCTAAAAATTAAACTGTAAGTTTGTGTTAAGCATTAATATTTGATAATTTTTGTAAAAAATTGTGAAATTTTGTATTTGTAATTCAATTAATTGTGTTTGGCAACAACACGACAAAAACGTGATTGAATATGTAATAAAATTAAGAAAAAAAAACTAATCTAACCGTTGAATTTTTTTTTAATTGTAAAATCAATAGGCAAAATACAGTTTATATTGCTACATCTATGTTTTATGGTACGCATATAATGCCTCAACTGCCTTAAATAGAGCGTAACCGGCTCAGCAGTACGATATCGGTGCTTAGCGTAGGTAACTGTTTACTGGGAAGACATGTTATAAGACTGGGAATACACTAAAATGACTTTTGTCGGGGTTGTGGTTTTGAGTATGAGGAAGAAACTGTACTTAACTTCATGTGTCAGTGTCCATTATTGGCTGGGAGAAGATTCAAATTCTATGGAGCTCGATTTCTTAACAATTTGACAGAACTGTCATGCTTGGAAAATTAGGGACTTTGTTAAATCAATAAATTTGCCAGATTGGTTTACATTCAATAGAGGGATCGTACTTTGGACATACGTTAACCATGTTCGTTTGAGAATCGCTTATTCCAAAAACTGTTTAGTTTATAAATCGCATCTCTATATTGGTTTTCCCAAACGATTGTAAAATATCCCCATACGGCAGTTATTATCTCTCCATTTGATGGAAGCTTTGTTTTACAAAATAATTTCTTTTAGGTACGAGAAGAATTAGTTGTTCCAACAACTCCTTGTCTATGTAAAATATATACCTGTTGATATTGTGCACGTTGGGATGGTTAAGTGGTTAAGAGCAACTCTGGAATCGCAATAGTTTGTAGCATATTTCATAGATTTTAGCGAAGGTTTTTTGAGCTGCGTGAGCAAGTGCAATGTCTTGATAATAATATTCTTTTTACAAATTTCCCATACAATTGGACCAAAACGCTGTTATTAAACTATGTTTATAGTTTTGACAGTATAGAAGTAATTATTTAACAAAATTCCTTTTGCATTTCAAACAGACCCTAACACCTTTATGGGCGATATTTGAAAACAAACTCTTCAGAGCTGAAGATTACGTTACGATTCACTCTTCAGCTTTGATTTAGGTTTATAGTAGATGATTCAAGTCTCATACAAAGCCATGAAACAATGCATGAGAGCATTTTTGTCCTTTCTAGAAAGTATGTGATTTGCTTACAAAGTTCTATATAATTACTTTTTTTTTGCATTGCTAATAAATATAGCAATATAGCAAATATATATTATGCCCACAGATTCTTGTAAACCAAAACTTTACATAATATATTCCCATTGTACTCAATCAAGTAGTTAAAGCTGCTACTATACTGCAATCAGTAAAACAAAGATTTTCTAAATTATATCCTATATTCTTAAGACAATTACTGGAGTTGATATGATTTTTGGTCGTCTTTATATGAAATGTCTTTAAGATTTTTGCGTATGTTTTTATACAATATATTCCTATTGTACCCAATTGAATTATATTACTATACTTCGATCGGTATAGTTAATATTTTCTAAAATCACATCATGTATACTTAAGACGATTTCTGGAGCTGAAATGGTTTTTGGACATTTTTATATGAAATGTCTTTGAGGCTTTTGCGATTATTTTTATACAACTCAGCCCATTTACAAACTATAGCTCTCAAAGAAGCATTTTTATCGAATATATTATGATTATAAGTCAATGTTTTAGTAAGATTCTGAAAATATGAATCCGTTATGACACCTACAACTCAAGATATATTAAATTGAAAAACGCACTATTTTATAATCTTAATACAAAGGTTAAAATTAATTGAACATGAATTGGTTGCTCTCAATTGTAAACATTAAAAAGATTTTTTTGGCTTTCAATTCCATTTCATTTAAAAATAAAATAATAAAAATTATATATTTATTTATCAAATTTATTTAATGTAATTTGTTGTGCCATTACAGAATAAAAATTCTCTATTAACAAATTTTTATTAATAATTAAACTTAACTTTAATGTTATAAAATATCTAATGATCACAATAATCATTATTCCAGTTGATCACAATTTTTACTTATACATAATAATATTCAAAAAACATGTCTCATATATTGTATAAAATATATAACAAGCTTAAATCTTATATTTACTTTTTGGTTAACGGTTAATAAACTTTTTTAATCATTTTAACCAGTTCCTTATACAAAATGCATTCTCTACTCCGTGGCTTACAAATTTCGCGATGGTCTAAACGTATTCCACATACATCTCCAATTCCAGGATCTGAAATTTTATTTAATAGACATTTATGTTACAAATATAAAATATAATATATAATTCAAGCAATTACCAGCTGAGTCTACGCCTACAATGCGTAAATATAGTACCGACATTAATGTTAAAGCAGTTTCCACAAAACTAAAAACTTCTATTCTTAGGTGTCCCATATGGTATAGGCAAGCAAACCGTTTATGCAAATCCAATAGATACTTACTATCTGTTTTTTAAAATACGAGTATGTTAAAGACAAGAAATACAAAAAAAACCGTACTCACTCTTTTCTATGTCTATCAATTCTATTGATCTAGTTAAAAGTGGCGCTTTAATTGAGGCTAAATGCGAACCTCTATGTGGCACTGAATAAAAAAAGCATCCCCTTGCTGAACGCCAAAAGGGTGCCATTGATGGCTTTCCGCTCTCCCATGCATCGACAATTATTTGTTTCACAAAAAGACCACCCTTTGAATGTCCAACCCATATAATAGGATGGCCATAACCAACTTGATGCTTGATTAGTAACTCAGCCATTTCATGTGATCTCTGTACTAAATTCGTACGTGCTTCCTTTTTCTTCCATAATGGTCGCCAAAGATATTGATCGGTTGTATAGTTCACAGCTATTACACGTACTCCTGGACAATCTAATGGCAACCAATCTCCAGGCCAGCATTTTGAGTAATTTGGATCGTCTGGCGATAGTTTCGTAGATGACTTACCTTTGCGATGATCATTGTCTTTATTGTTATTATTATTTTCTGCTAAATCGGACTTATTTAAAATCGACTCCAGCTCTGCTTGCAAAAGGCGACCATTATCATTCATACGCAAACGAAAAGTTGGAAAACTGTATTCTACACCTTCACAGGTTTTAATATCTATCGGTTTTCCGCATACATAGGAGAAGCTACTAGAAATTTTAGAGATATAAGTAAATTTTCAATATTACATTGTATTTACAACAATTTACCCATGTCCGAAATCGGTGGTTTCTAATTCATCCTGAGTGTCTCTTTCACTGGACTGTTTAAAGGAGTTGGAGTGTGCAAAACGTGCACGTTTTTGTTTGTGTGGTGGTCGTAATACAGTTGAACGAGAGTGACGTGGTCTCTTTGGTGGACGTACTGGTGGCTTAGGTGGACGCTCAAACTCTACAGGTTGCCGTTCATTTTCCCACAGACCCTGTTTCCATGTATTCACCAGTGATCCGTGTAGCCCATGGATAAAAACGATATCAGCACGTATAGGCTCCCCTGCTGGCGGCTCAGCTAAAATGTTAAGTGTACAGCATTTAGGGGCCGCTTGTACTGGTACCGTGGTTTTGCGTTTATAAGTCGAAAACCGCGGTAGAGATCCTTTGGGCTCGCGAATAAAAGGAGAATACATCAGGGGTGCAATTGGCGTAGCAGGTGCAGAAATATCTGGTAGACTTTCTAAGCCATCTTGCGACTTACGAACTTTCAATAATTTTAGAATTGGTTCCAATCGATGGGTAACTACTAAAAACAGGTGGTTTATCACAATTAAAATTGTAAATAGATCATTACACAAACCTTGCACGGAAGATAAATTCATGGATATTGTGTTAGCTGCAAATGCAACCATATTTGTTAGAGCCTGTCGACTAGAGACTATCGACTTTAACATTCGAAGAAAGTTAGTATCTCGTATCCCTTTTATACTACGTGCGACGCCATTAGCTAAGGGCAGCATTAAACGAAGAATTATTCCAAATGCTACCCGCATGCTACTATTCTGTCCCCTGCAAAAATGTATTTTTAATAAGTGTCATTAGAGTGAAATATATATACATACACTTCCACGATTTCTTTACTATCTGATACACGAACCAACTCTGTTATGGCTTGCTCTTCTTCATTACGATCAATTTCTATGTCATTAAGGTATAAATCTGTTAAGCTTACTTCATCGCTATTCTGTGAAGTTGTACTAGAGGAATTTTTTCGCGTTGGGGCTTCAGTAAATAAATCGAGCGACTCATCACGATTAAGAGAACTACATTCTGAAAGTGACAAGTCGTAACCATCATTCTCCTCATTCTGTTCATCATTGCTTGTTAAGTCGTTTATATCTTCCATATTTTCTTGGATGTTGTTATCTGAGTTTGCTTCAAAATATACATCGACGGTTTCGGTGGTATCGTTTACATTATTTGAACTTGTCTTAATCATTTTGGACTGTGCAAGGTTGGCTTTCAATAATCAGGAAGATAGTTGTTGTTGCAATCTTAAAACATTTTTAATAATATGAGATCTGTAAAAAATAAAGGATAAATATTTAATATTCAAATATTTGTAAAAAAAAAAATTATTTGGAAAAATTTAACAAAAAACTTAATTTTAGGAGGATTTTAAGTTTCCAATATTTTAAAAATTATTTTTTTAATGAATATTATATTAATTTTCAAATCATAGTTCTTAAATATATAAATATAATTTTAGTATATAATATAAGAGCAATACGCTATTTAAAGCGTTTATCAAATAATGAATAGTTCTAAACTCTACTGTTTCATTCCGCAGTGCCTTATCTATAGCAATCAAACACCGTTAAACTCTTGTTAGAGTTACACTTTCGATAGTCTATTAGATTTCCCAGAGAATGAGTAAAGACCACAGGATACTAACAATAAACAAAAAAAAATATTATATATTAATATCATTATTTTTGGTAGAAATTATCGTTTATTCCAGATAGAGTCACTTAGATTATAAGGACATCATAACTGGACATCATAATAAACCATCTGACATCACAAGAAGTTATCTTGCACGGTAGCTGACTTGTATGTCATAACATACATCAAAATCATCTGGTTTATAACCAAGAAATTAATATGTTGTATGTTTTCATCAAATGTATATTTGAGATATGGAGCTCTCATTATTGAAGGAGTCTCCTCTTTGAGACTGCAATTTGGATGCAGTCTTTCTTTGGTTGATAGGATACAAATTTGTACAATATTTAAAAAAAGTAAAAGGGCTGGTTAAAAAGAATATAGCTTGTTTTAGTTCGTTGAACTTGTAGGTATTCTAACTTTGAAAAGTTTAATTGCATCTGGAAAAATTGTTCTTCAACATTTTCTTCAAGATTATTGGTGAATATTTGATTGACATCGATGCTTCAAACTTAAATTTATTGTAAAATAAATTTAAATAAATTTATGCTATTGAAATAGCATAAATAATACAAAAAAAAAAAATTAAACTAAGACATTGCAGTATATTCCCTGCAGTACCTCTGCAATATATCACAGAATATTCTCTGCAATACCTTAGTTTTGCATACCTTTGTAATACTACAGATATTGTAGTAATAATTTGTAATACTTTTGTAATACCTAAAATTTTTTTAGAAAATATATCTTGCCACCTGAAGATTCGTGTAATGAGAAAGTTTCCTTTCAGTATTAGAAAAACAAAAATACATAGTGAAATTTAAAAATGTTTTATAATTCTCTTTTTACTTTTTCAACAAAACCCCTGTCTACTACAGGCTGAGGTGGACTTCACAAAGTCTCTTCTAGTTTTAAGAGTCTTGCACAAATATTATATATTTTTCATTTTTCTTCAAAGTTCCGTCACTCTCATTGCTAAAATTAGTGTTGTTGTTTCCACTTACTCCGTTATTTAAAGTTTAGCCCTCAACACACTTTTCGATATTTTTTATTTTGACATAATAGATATGTCTCCAAACAGTACTCTATGTTGTAAAAACTTCTTGCGAAAAATTTATTTCCAAACGTTGCATTTGACATTTTTCCTTTTTTAATCAATTAATTTATTTATAACAAGCTCATTTATATGAAAATTCCTTTGTGGTAAATTATCCTCATTAACGGCATTAATAAGCAAAACTGCCTAAATAAGACAGTGGAAACATGGTATAAGTGATATATAAGTTGTTGCTATACTATACTCCAAATGTTATTTATCATATATCATATATTTATATATATGTGTTTCTTATTTAGAAGATATTTAGTTAACGGAAAGAAAAAGACTATTAATGTCCATAATTCAGATAATAATTTCTTTGATAATGAAATTTTTGCTTCAGAGTTAACATTTTATTTATTTAAAAGCTTATGTTAAATTTTAAATATTTCAGTATCTACACTTTTCTTGCTTTTAATACAAGACAACATTTAATTAGATTCTGAAATACAGGGAGGAAGGGGGAAAAAAAAGTAGGTGGATTAATTTGTTACCAAAAGAAGAAATTTGTAACCCTTCGAATCCATACAAAACAATTTGTTTACCAAATGACGCAAGAATTGTGTTTAGCATAATTTTCGATTTTGCAACAATTTAATGGACACTCACCCCTCAACTATATTCTGCAACGCAATATTATTTCAGCATTTCCGTGGTTAAAAATGTTGATTTCGAATACTCAGTGCCAGTAAAATCCTACGTTCTAAAATATCTTACGACAGAACATTCTTTGGCATGGCATGCAAAACTAATTAAATTAGTTTCACTATGCAGTTTAGGTGAAATGTGAATTTATTTTTAACTATAAAATTTTCTAATATTAAATAATACTTTATACCTATGCTGCTGGAATATGTCACAAAGCCACATTTTCGAAGTTATCACATATTCCGCTCGAGTAGCTAATCGTTATGTTATATTACATATCAAGGTGACTATGTGGTTGCATTTTATTGCTTATTAAAATTGATTTATTTTGTTGCATTTTTGAAAAAAAAACCATAAATTGTATGAATTTATAGTTATTTATTTATTATGTGTTAAAAAAAAATTCATACTAATTTGTCGAAAATTTAATTTAATTTAAAAAAATTAATTTAATCTATGTAATAGGTCATCGTTGTCACTCGATAACATTTTATGTTAGATGAAATTATAAATAAAATAAATAAATATATTTACCTTTCAACATATTAATATTAAATAACATTTTATGTTAGATGAAAATATATATAAATAATATAAAAAAATAATAATATGATATATATAAGTATAATTTAAGTCTCCAAATATTTGGAGACTTAAACTTACTTCAAACTAAACAGAAGAGGAGTAACGGTGAAATCAGAACATACAGATGAAATTGGATTGAAAACACCATTAGTGAGCTAGAAAAAACTATATAAAGTAGTCTTATTCTACGATATAACTTAGAGTAGAATAAACAGAAAACAATCTTCGGTACATAGGCACGTAATATGATATTTTCAGAGAAGCAGCATTATGACACTTTTTTCCACTAAACGAAATGCATACTAAGAATAACCTTTCAGTTTCGTTAAGTTATTAATCCCCGAAGTATCATTTTTCTACTCTAAAATTCTCGCCAAAACTCTAAAAATTTCGCCAACTCTAGATATTTTGGTTTGTTTCAGAAAATAAATATAAACTCTGTATATTTCGGTTAAAAAATGGTAATTTAAAACGTCTCTTTTAGAAAAAATAAATAAATGAAAGTTTAAGAAATACCAAGTGTTTTTTCAATATATTATGTCCGCACACGACTAGGGAACTACATAGTACATTCAATTGGTCACTCCGATTATTCCTAGAACTAAGAAACGTTTGATATCATTTGGCTCTTGGAAACATGTTTGATATGAAGTTTCTCAACATGCAATATAAGATCATATAAATTATTATAATTTATTATTACATAAATAATATAAATTATTTTAAATTATTTTAATATTTAAATTATTTATTTTATATATAATATAAATTACATAAATAATAAATATATAAATTAATGCATATATGCATCCAAAATTGATAATCAATAAAAAATGATTATAGAGTGCTATATGATGAAATACGATGCTTCCTTTCGACTCAGTAAGTTTGTTCATTAAAATAATTGTGACATTTGGAGTAAAAGAAACCCAAAGCCAATCAATCATATATCTCTGGACTCTTAAAAATGCAAATTTTGTGCTATTTATGAACTGGTCTAATATTATTAGTCCTTACTTGTTTAAAAATAAAGATAATTGAAATATAATCGCGAATGGTGCCCAGAATAGTTCAATGAATAATGAGTTATTTTTCTATGTGTGGATCAAAATGCTCTGGATAGCTTTTCGTTTCAACGAAACTGTGCTGCGTGTTATATTGTTAGAGCAACCAAGGAATTGTTAAGGCATATGCCAGATAATTATATGGTCTCCAAATTTTGAACCTTGGTGTTACCTTATAGATCGTGTGTTTTAAAGACTGTATTTAATTATTTGTAGAAATATTTAAAGCTATTGACCAATGCGGAAACGTAAATACCGACTTCACACTTAAACGCAATCAATGATTGCAATATTCAATATAATCCTGAATATTTCAAGGCAAATAGAAGCTCAAAGACATAGTTTTTAAGATGGTTCTGGAACGATAAATCGGCTTAAATTATTTCTCCTTATAAAAGTCATAAAATTATATGTCGCTTAAATTAATATTTGTTTCATTTATTGTTTTTAAATTTGTTTTATTTAATTTAAATATTGAAAACTACACTGTATACTTTCCTTTAATGTTTCTTCCATTGTTGTTATATTTCATACAATTTTTTTAATAATTCATTGAATTGTCCTACTGAATTTAGTATCTGGATAATTAGTGAAAATCCGTTTAAGGTTATAATTGTTCAATATATTGAACTGAACTGAATTCTGGATAATTAGTGAAGATCCGTTTAAGGTTATAGTTGTTGAATATACTGAAGTGAACTGAATTCAGTATCTGGATAATTAGTGAAAATCCGTTTACAGTTATGTGGTAATTATTGAATATGAGGTCTTACTCATGCGACATTTACATTGAAAAATTCAATTGTAATTGATCATTAAGATTTAGGTACTAAGTCCAAAGTTCTAGATTAAGACTTTGAAAAAAATCAATTATAAGATTTTGATATTCTTTGTAAATATAATGAAAATGGTGTTATTTTCAATTTAGAAAACAATAGGATGACTAATGTAGAAACGTTCTAACTTTGATATTCTTAGAAAAATATTTGAAAAAAACATGTACTTATTTACATAATGTACCAGATGTTTTTTCTTTCTTGTGACAGTAACGAGTGTAATTTTTCCAAGGCGAAATAACAATAATGAAAAATAATATTTATAATTTAAATTAATAAATAAGTAAGTCAATTTTTGCAATAATAAAGTTGTGTGATAACTCATTATAAAAAATAAATTAAACATAATATTCGACTAATTATTTCAATGTGTCGTATTTGTCACAAATATTACAAGATTAGAACTCGGACTTGGTGTTTTCGATAAATTTGGACTTTACTCTTTAGCAAAAAAATAAATTGTTAGTTTTTATGTTTTATCAAAGTTAATAGTTTTGTTTACATTACTTATAATCTGTTATGTTAATATTTGACAGGCTTAAATAAAACTGATAAGAGATTATATTATATTTTCTTATATGAGTTTTTAATAATTACAAAATTGCAAAAAATAATAAATTGTTATTTTCAAATATATTGTCTTTAAACAACTTTCTATGATCAACGCAAGCATTATATTTTTAGACATCTTATTTCTAAAAACTCAAAACAAAAACTATTGTACTCAGTTACAAATAAATAAGGATCAGCTAAAATAATAAAATATTTTACAAATGGCTTGTTTTGCACATTGCTATCTTGAAATTTTGGCGATCCCGAGATCTGGGCGAACTTGAGATCTTGGCGATCTTGAGATCTTGCCGATTTTATCTACCCTTTCATTTCCTTCAATGCTTTTAAAACCCGTCACCCAATAGATATACAGCGGTCTATTCGCGGCAAATCTTTTCATAGCTTCTCTGTGTTGTATTTCTAGACATAATACGATATGAGATCATTGCTTTTAGATGATCATTTTAATACTTTATAAAGTAATATATAATTTTTTTATACATCATATTGATGTAAAATGAAGAATATCAATACTAATAATTTCGTAGTAATTTTTTAAGATGATATCAGTTTATAATAAAAAATTTTGCTCTTAAACCAGTAATAAGGTTTGCAAAAAAGTGTTTAAAATAATGATTAATATAAATTGAAATGAAAAAATGATTAATAAATTAGTACCATAGTCTTAAAAAAAAGAATCACTTTATATATAAATATTAATATTCTTAATAATGACTGACTTAAATCCTGAAGAATTAATAGGAGTTACTACGATTTGTGAACAAAACACTAAAGCTCTATAATTTAACGAACTGATCTTTTATTTATACTTTTATATATTTATATTCTAAAAATTTTATATTTTCACTTATAAAATGTTAGATGTACTATCTTAATTTATTTCTATATTATCATGTAATTAAAGGCAGTGGAAACACGCATATGAAAACAATACATCAGATAATACAAAATACTATCATTAATCAATCTAAATAGTTTGTATTAATAATATACATTGAAATAATTATTAAATATGCATAAACAATAACTTTATATCTATAAATAAAACACTTTTATGGTAGTATCTGAACAATTCTACGGAGAACTGCGAACTGAAAGTTGAGTGGGGGGTAAACCAGATAATATATGGTACATATATGGCATAAAATTGAAAACCGTATGTTGCAATGGAATATAAAATAATAAACAAACTCATATTACAATCTCATAATAATATTTTGTATATAATTAGTAGTCACAGCTTTGGCTAAGAACCACAAATGTCAAGTAATATATATAGTAATATTGTATATATACAAAACTAAAGCGTCGTACGTACGAGAATTCACAGCAATCAATAGTTTTCATATATAAAAAAAAAACACTTGTAAATCGAATAAAGATAACAACACTTAAGTGAAAAAAACTAATAACTTAAGTAAATATTTATTTGATATGTTATAAATTTAATGGTGGGGCACCGAGTCAGTTGCTATGCGGAGGAACTGAATCGCCAATGCACTTTGCCGAATCCGATTTTTCTTATGATTTTCTAGACAAATTCTAAGGCTTAGCACGCAATCCAAGCCGTCTTGGGTAACGTTTGCGACTGTGATTTGCTAAATTGAATCAAATGATTAAAATTTATGTCAATTGAGGTTTTCCATGTTGTCTACACGTGACTACATTCGCAACAATGGATACTCACAGATACACACATACATAGATACACAGATACTTTGTGTTAAAAAATTCATGAATTGAATTCTTGTTGCAAAAATTATTTCTAATTAAATTGATTTGCAGTTACGAAACCGAAAAATAAATTAAAAATTTGTTCGATACATAACATATAGTATTTCGCAAAGAGGCCTGCACTTGGCAATCAAAAGTAGATTGCATTCCAGCTATGCAAATTGTTTTACAATAAATGCGAAAATACGTTATATAATATATTTTGATATTTGTAGGTTTTAAAATCACTTAAGCGTTAAAAACAAAAAAAAATTTAATAATAGAAAACTGAGCTAAATGCACGTATTCTAAAAATTTATAATAGAAAGAAATTAATACATGTATCATGAATTTGTAACGATAAGTCTCTATTTCCATAGGTGATTTAGGTTCGCATAACCATCTGAGTCGCAGTGTGTAGAATTCCTGATACAATAATTATAATAATAACAGAAGTACCTACGTATTATATGTCAATTTTTAATTATAAATCGATAACTTGTCTAATAACTTTTCAAGTTCTTGTAAACCAACAAAGATACTGCGTCTACATAGTTCGATTTATAATAATAACAATATTATTGAATTTTAATTCAGTGCGAAATTAGAACTAATATTTGTATAAGGTTTCTTCCTCGTTAGTAGAACTGGATCGATCAGACTTCGGAGAAGTTCATAGTTCACAGTTAATGACATTCGCAGAAGCGCATTGTAGTGATATTGTCAAGGCAGCAGAAAAAAAAGCGACCTAGTAACCACAGCGAATATGGTTAGCGAATGAAATGATAGATAAGTTTAGACTTAAACATTTTATTAAGGTCCTAAGTTAAGAATAAAATTAAACAAAAAATAACATAATAATATAATGCTTTTCTTTTTATAAAGTCCTTTACGAACTGCTATCAACATAAAGTTCAACTGTAAGATCTATATGTACTACTATACTCAAGTGTATATACATAGTATTGTAAAAACAACATTGAGAACAGAATAGAGATAAAATTTTTGTATAAATATATATATGTATCTGCAATTTGATTGTTATTTGATATGTATTTCAAAAATTTTTATTATATCTGTTCCCTATAGATGAGTATAGACAATTATCGAAATATCCGTAGAAACAAATTTTTAAAAAGTGATCACTTAAAATTTACTTTTTCAAGTAAAAATATATAGAATTATAGTTTATCTCAACTATAATGTTTCTCCGTTCGTTGTAATAATGACCCATATGACCCAACGTTAGATATTGTTTGTTTTATAAAAATAGTATTTATTCTTCTAATCAGTAATATAAATTTTAGCAGTTCTTTGAACTACATATCATTTTCTAATTGTTATTGAGTGTAACATACTATAAGCATAAGTTTTTAATTCAATTTGATTTGCTTTAAATATTTACATTTATCTCTAATTGTGACCTTTTTTTGGTTTAATATTATAATATTATTCAACTATCATATAAAATAAAATAGAGGTAAACTCATGTCACTTTCTAAAAACTACAAGAAGTTGTATTTTTTTTGAATATGAATAGATTTTGCAAAACATTTTTTTTAAGTGTTCTGTAAATGGGTTATTTTGTTCTGAAGAACTTCTGGCTTTATTTTAAGTCCATTCAGAATGCGAAATCATATTTTTTAATTTGTAGGTGTTTTTAGAAATCTCTATTGGTCATATGAACAAATTTATTTTAATTCAAAACTCTTTCGAGTTCTTCAGTTTCCTTTTCATATGTCTTGTTAGTAACTTGGGTCTCTAAATTAATATAGATTATAACTGCAGAGTCAACTATTTAATTGTTCTTTGGTGAATATTAATGACTTAATGTATTTATGATTATGAAAAAATCTTAATCACAATTATTAGGAATAAAAAACCAAAATCAAATATAATATACTATATATAAAATAGTGTGCAAAATTAATAATAATAAAATATACTTTTCTATTAACTATTATGTTGAGTTATGGAATAGATCAATTAATCATTCTATATGCATATATATAAATATATATATAATGTATATATAAATATATATGTAATATATATATATTACATATATATATATTATGTATATATGTAATATATATTTACAATAAATTAATTACTAATTTCAGTTTTGCTGATTATATTTATATATATTTACAATGAATTTATAATTTATTAATTTCAGTTTAGCTGAATGTAAGATTTTCGTTAATAAAAAATTCTTAAACAAATAATTTGTTTATATAAAATTAATTACTTTGTAATATTTATATGCATATTTCTTATTTAATAAATTTTTAATTGCAAAGATTACAAAATCAATAAGTTTGTTTTCATTGCTACATTTTCATTTTTTTAAAATTTTAATTAAGAAAGTCTTATGAAATAATTTCTAATTAGTATAAGAAGTAAAATGATAAATAAATTGTAGTTTATTATGTTTAAAAAATTCGTAGATAATTTTTTAAAAAAGTCATATACTAAGTGAATCTTTATTAAGCCACATTAACCCATAGTTAGCAATCAATAAATAAATATTTCACAAAAACTTTGTTCAGTTAGTTAGTATTATATATATTAAATTCACAGATAGACAGCAACCTAAAAGATGGGATAATTACAGTGATTGTTAGCCTTTTTGTGAAATTAAGAAACAATTCTTCTTTAATATTCTAGATATCGAATACGTCGATATTAGTTGGTCTATTAAATACAGAACGGTTTCTATTTATAATTAGGCCGGCCGATCAATTTTTCGACTTGATTATTGATTTAAAGTTGCCATATCACCCAATTTATGATAAGTGAAGTGCAAAATATTTATAATAATCCATTAAGATTAAGAGTCATGGTATATGTTACTATCTATAAGAACCCTATTTAGATTTATGAAAATGAGTATAGTAACAAAGATTAGTCAATAAATATTTTAGTCCACACACAGCCATTAATACGATTGAAACTTCCACATTAAACATTCTATTATAGATTTATTGTGGGGTATATCGTGATAATTATTAATTAACTAATGAATAATAATATATTATTTATTTAATATATATTTTGAAATATATAAATAAATTCATTTATAGTCTAAATTGTGACTAGTTATTATAAATATAATAATATATTAAATGTATAATATATTATATATCTACTTTACTAATGGATTGAAAGTACGTTTAATCCCCTGTAGTTATTTTTAAACCCGTAGTTTTGCAGTATATAATTAGATCATATTGTCAAGAACCGATCCGAAGCCTAATCTCTCCAAGATATGCAACGAGAATAAATTATTATTTACTTTAAAAATTTGTTTAAAAAAAAAAAGTTCAGAAATTGTGAAATATTGACTATAAGTTGCGAAACTCGACTATTAGAAGAACTATTATCTAATTTGTAGATAATTAGATGTTAAGTTATATTTAATTTAAAATTAATTGCATTAATTACAATAATACAATAAAGTAAACAATTTATTGTTTAAAATTATTATTAATAAATTCAATTAAAATAAAAAGAAAATAATAAGGTGAAATTATTTAGTTCCCTAAACATTTATAAAAACTTTTAATTGCCGAAGAATGATTATTTTTTTTTATAAACAATAAAGTGCCATTTAAAATAAAATAAATGAGTTATTGATTTTTTTTTCAGTTGCAAAAAACATAATATTAGCTTCCAATAGCTAATCTTGATAGTATATTAAATACAAGTAAAACCAGAAAACATCGGTTCAAGAAATTAATCAATTAATCGTGGTAATATCTAGTGGGATGTAGTTAATAATTATCCCAAGAAATCTATATATAATATACTATGAAATATTAGTGTATTATAATTTTTTAATTTATTTTTAAATAGCTCGTTATAATATTAATATTTTATAGAGCAAGAAGAATAAACGTGACTTAACCTATGATTATACTGTGTACTATAATTATTATAAGAATTATTCAGGGAAGTAATTTAATAGAAATTTATTTTAAAATACTGTATATGTAGAGAATTTTTTTAAGTAACTTGTATTTTTACTTATATATATATATATTTCGACATTAGATTATAGTTTATTTTCATTCGATTATTTATTTTTTACAATATGCTAACATGAAGTAGTATGGAATATTGTACAGATCAAGCACATTTAAAAAGACTATATAAAATTAGTTAATGTTAAAGACACGTGATATAAATGAACAACAACCAACCTGAGAAACCCCATTGCCGAACTTTAGACTTAACTCTAAATATGAAATAGGTGAACTAATAAACAGAAGAGAAAGTGATTTGTTATATTTTAAAGGAAAAATCAGGAAAAAGGAAAACAAGTCTATTATAATTAATATCAATTATTAATAATAGCTATTATTGTAATTAATAATAATTACCTTATAAAACCGATTTTGATTGTTTCATGTTCCGAAAAACTGGCATAGGTTATCACATTTTATTAATAAAATTTCAATTCCAAAATAACGTTTCGCATGATTGAAAATCTGTGACGCCCGAGATATCAACCTACTCCTAATGCGCCCTTCCTATACACAAAATTCAGCTAAATCTAACAAAATTCTTGAATGTAGTATTGATTGAAAAGCCGTAATTTGCTTTTATGAATTAATATAATAAATAAACACTTAATTTGTTTACTATACGTTGTCAACTGAAAATACTGCTATAAATATCTGTGGAAATACCGATTATTATATACAATAAAACTGTCACATACAATATATCACTTAGCTGAGGTTTTGAATGTAATATTAATGAACTAATATTATTAAGTTAGAAAATTCTCGGTACAATATTCTTTAGTAATACTTAAAAATATCTAAATTTGTGCTTTATTCTTTATTTATAATATTTTCGTCATTTGATTATATAGACCTTAATATTTTTTTATTCATGCATATTTCTCAATTAGTCTGTAACTATAATCCAAACAATTGCAAATTTTGAAAATAAAAAATTTTTTTCGATAAGATAATGTTTTATAATGGTTTAAGAAAGTCTACTTTTATTATAGTTGATAAGGGTCATTGCTCGAATAACACACTAAAGTTTCACACAATAGTGAAAATAAAAAGCGTATATATTTAAATATTAATTAAAATTTATTTCAAACTACCCGACAAAATAAAAGTTATAATTATGTTGAAGAGTCCAAATAAAGATTGAAAGATAGCTGAAAGCTGATAATAAAATTACATATCAATGTATGATGTATTAAATCGATATAGCAAACACCATCGTCAAATTTAGTTTTGAAACTATTTAGACTAATAGTCTTCAATATTGAGTTTAATAAAGTCAGAGATAATGTTGATGTAATGTTATACCAAGTGATATCATTGTCATCAAGGTTTTCCACATATAGGTTCACATATATTCCAAATTATGATGAAACAAAATTTGTTATTAGTTATATAATTTAATATAGGTCGGTCTCTTTTTCAGGCACTTCTACGCAACGTTTTTATATAGTGAACATATGAAGGCATTTTGTATAGTAGATATGTTATAGCTGAAATAGAACTAGTGGGTTTTATACGGTAAAATAAAATTCTAACCTTTAAACTTAAATAAATTTACGGAGAAAAACTAAATGTAAGATATGGTCTTATATGTATATGATTTTTATTGGATGAGCAACTGTATCGGAAGGTTTATATTCAAGTCAAACTATATAAAACATTACTTGCACTACATTCATACAAATGAACAATTGGAATGAAATGGCGACAGACATTCACTTTAAACATCTATAGTTATACTGATTATCTGTTATAGAAAATTCTATCATTAGATAGATAAAAGAATTCATTTCAAGTCCATGAACAAAGTACAATGATTATTTTCTGTTTTTATAATGTGGGTCATGAGAACCACATTGTCGAAGATGTTTTAAAGTATTTAGAATCGAATTCCAGTCACTCACTTTGCCTTCTAGATTTTTATTAAATACGCTTTAAAATTAAACTCCAACAACAATAATGACAAGGAAATCAGGGTCAATCTGCAATTATGCACAGTGATCCTGATCCAGCTTGTTCATGTACCGATTCCTACGGTTACACTGATAATCCCACAACACTCAATAGTAGTTAAAAAATTTTAAATTCTGCAAGGTGTAATTAAAATTATGTACTGTTAAATAGTGATAAGTCAGTTCATATTTATACAGATTATTTAGAACTACGAAATTCATTTGAGGACCATATCTTTATAAATAGTCTTAAATACTGTAAATTCTTAAATACACTTGCTGTATTTTCTAAGCTAGAGTTAAGATTATTTATAAGACAATTAGGGTTAAGCTAGTATTGGGGTTTGTTTTCACCTACAGTTACGTTACTATTGATTCATTTTTAACACAAAACCAAAACCAATAGCATAGTATAGTTTATCTTTCAATAAAATATATAATCAATCAACGCTAATATCATTTAGGTTCTAAATCAATCAGATATAGCGGCATATCTAAACCTGGTGATTCTTCTGGTTGACATTACTCTTTCACAATAATAACACAATCATATCATAGATAGAAATGCATATATCCATCTTACCACATCTCATGAGATGAAAAATAATTATATAGACAGATAGTTACCAGAAGTTAAGGCCTATTTTTCAAATACCAATGCAACTTTGGCTGAAAATAATTAGAAGAAAATAAATGCATAAAAAATCACTAAATTTAACAAGAAAAGGTTTCATCGTGCTTTGTACAACATTACACATCATTGTTTGATGGGCATACAAATTAATACCCTGTATTAGTACAACGGCACTTTGCCTTTATACATAATTATCATATCTTTAGAATGCGTATCTAAGTATTGCGCGATATTAAAATATCTCACAACGCCTATACTTCTTATGGCAACATTGTTGCAAATTGTTTTCTTTTCAAACTGCAAGTATCTTGCAGAAAACATATCAAGTATCATTTGAAATACTTGATGGATGAGGTGTCCAAATACTATTGGATATTAATCTCATCACCTGGCTATTGACGTCAAAGCCAAAAACGCTTACGAGGCGCTTTAGAAAATAGAAGCTCCAATCTGAGGATGGAGAAAAAAAGTTTCTAGAATATTCTTATCTTCAAAATCTCATGAATGACTGTGGTTATTACAAAATAACTTCTTTCAAGTCAATCATTGGGAAGAGTTAAATAAGTATAATAGTTGGTTCTAAAATGTTCGAAATATTGTTATAAAAAATTAGTAAACTTTTAAATGTTAAACAAATTAAAATTATATTAAATAAAATTATTGTAAAAATTATATACATAAAACACAATTTATTTTTTAGAACCTGGTAGATTGGGTATCTGTAGCAGAGACTTCTCCAAAAACTTTCAATATGACAGAGTGTTTGAAACGGTTAATTATGTATAGAGAATATAACATAGGCATTTTCTGTCTAAAGTTAGAAGTTTTAAATTAGTCCGTAGGTTTTATTAAGGAAAAAAAATATTTAAAAAATCCTTGTTTGGTGATTTTTGGTACTAATGCTGTACTATAGAAATATTTACAAAAGTCAGCAACTCTGAGCACTCATGATGTCACTGTAAGATTCGCACCGGACAAAGCACTATCTATACCAATGGTTTCTAACCTTTTTCTGACTAAGGACTTTAAGAATAATAAATTCTATGATTATTTTAATATACTTTATGCATCTCTGTTATAATGTATAATGATCATATAAGTGCATAAGTACATTTTATAGGCTATAAGATAGGTATATAATTACTTGGAAAAATTTTGTGGGATCTCAGTGGACAAATTACAAGTTATGTATCTTTACTTGTTAAATTTGATTCACGCACCGTTTTTAATCATGGTTTCTGACCCCGGACCACCGCTTAGGAATCAATGATCTATATAAAAGATTTTTCGTTTGAGGAATTCGCATAGCTGTTCACATTTGACTTTATAAAACTTATGAGTTTTATTATTAAAACAAGTTGGTTTAATAATTGTCACAACAGATTGCTGATCAATGAAGGTCCCAATAGATATTAATTCGGACTGTTTTTCTGCTATAAATAAGCGTTTAGCATTCATTCACACAAATTACATATTAATATTAGTTTTGCAGTGTCAAAAAATTATTTACGAATAATTTAATATAAGAAATAGTTCCTAAATTTATTTGCGAAAACTGACAGACTTACCAACACCGCGTTATCAAATCTTAAAATGGTTACAGGCTCCTCGGGGAGGTATGCAGATCTGAAGTCAATTATTGCTTAGTCTGATGAAGTGATAAACAATAATTTAGTCAAGGTGTAAAGAGGGGTTTTGAAAATAGCTCGAGTTAAAAAAGATTATAAGTGCTTAAGTGCACTAGCTCAAAACAGCTTCAACATAATATAGTTCCAAGATTACTGTTGATGGGTATTTGGTTGTACTCGAAACAGCTGTACGGTCAGCCAAAACTTCAATTATTAATAAATTATAAACATTTTTTTTGTTGTAATTAACTATTGTTCGACATATCTCTCTACTGAAAGATATGTCGAACAATTTATTCTCTCTCTCTATTAAGAATTTAGTTTCTTTCGTCGAAACGGAGGTTAAAAATCAATTTAATATATGTTTTTGTGGAAAATTATATACATAATATCAAATATCAAAAATTATTTTGTTTTGTGATTATGTGATGGTATGAAGTATTCAACTTCAGTTGACTTAATAAATCAGTAGGAATTAAATAAATTTTTGATTTATGAAAATTTAAAGATTTATAAAGAATACAATCAACTTTTTGAACTATTTTAATCAGTATATATAGTGCGCAAAAATTATAAACACTGATAAGATTTGATAGTTGAGTACTGGAAAATCACACGAAAATTTATAAAAACTATTTGCTAATATTTTTATTTAGATTTTATTTATCAGCTAAGATATTGTTATAGATTCTTCTATTTATTCGTTTTCAACTCAAGAATTAGTTTATGCAAATTTTCACTGATTTTAACATTAATTTAAGCAATTTCTTTGATTGTTTTGAACTTCTCAGTTGAATAACTTTTTGAGAAATTCATGCCATCAATGATGTTTTTTACCGGATGCGGAAAGTTGCGATTTTCGTGCGTCTGGAAGTGTACGGTGTCTTCGAATTAATATACTTTTCGTGCTAAATTTATTATTCGAACTCAATGCAAATTTTTAAAATACAATAGAGTATGTTAGTAAGAATAAACAAAAATAGCAACAAGAAGAAAAAACAGAAATTAATTTTCAAGGCTTAATTAAATTAATTTTGTACATTTTGTCTAAAATTTGTAAATATGAAAAGTTATATGTTTAGAATACAAATCAAATTAACAATTTTTTTAAAAAATGTTAATTCAATAATTTATTATAATTACTGATTTGTTAATAAGTAATTAAAAATAACAGTTTACTTTAAGAATGTATGACATAAATAATTGGAAAGAGCAATAACCTATAACGATTGGCTCTCAACATTAAGCTATAACATCATAGATCTCTCTAATTTATCATGTTACTTTTGAGTACAATTAAATGAAAAACTTCATAGACTTTAAAATAGTTTTTAGTTATTAGAAATTAAAAAAAAAAACGTTTTTAATGGTATATTAATAAGACTCTACAAAAGGAGGAAATAATAATAGCTGCTTAAAACAAAGTCTTAAATCTTTGTACTCTTTGGTAGAGGACTTATGCTCCACGAGGAGAAGAGGACAACGCGAGACGATACTCTTTGAAAAGTGAAGAAAATAAAACTGAAAATAAATATAGTAGTTCTCAAGAAGTTTAAATGTCGATATAGAGTAATTTACAATAACTGCATTAATTGATTTTTTATTGATTAGTTTATTGTTTTTATTTACTAACAAATTTTTGTGGACTTTAAATCAAGTTTTTAATTAAAAACCAAATTTTAGATCATTAAAATATTACGACGGTAGTTAAAACAAAATTGAATTTAAAACAAAATTCAGTAATTTAAATTATATATTTTAAATAAAGAACTTGATCTAAACTCCTCAAAAATTTATTAATAATAATTTTATTCATATCATATGAATCTCTGGATCATTAATACAACAGTTTTATAAGTATCTTCAATACATTCAGAAATAAAAAAGATTCAACGAATACTTCAAAATAATCAATATGAACATTAGTCATATAATAACGAACCCTTCTATATATACCATAGTATTGTAATTTACATTCTGATATAATTATTCATAGACTAAATATGTAAGTAAATCATTGTCGTAAAAAACTCACTTGAAGTGAAAAAACACTTATTATACCATACTTTGTTTTGATATTTGATTAAGTATCGATAAAGATATTCTAAAAAAAAACAAAATACTTCAGAATTAAATAATAGTGATTAATTACAGTTTTACTACATATACAAATATTTCATTTTTAATAGAGAAATTCCTTGGGTAATTTGTTTTTATCAATTAAAATAGTTCCTATAGATTCCAATGATGGTTGGAAGTGTGAAAACGAAAAGTTGATGACATATTAAAGAAATTACAAGCTAATTTCATTAAATATAAAAGTTTTATGTACGTAATGACGTCAGAACTATTATTCTAAATAAAAAAACAACATATTCAATTAATAAGGAATATACAAATGTTTGCATTAAGATATCCTCATACACTTTAACAAAACATCATGGTATTAATAATTTTTATTTAGAAAGAAATAAGCTCCTTCGAATAAATAAATATAAAATAGCTAAGATTACAAAAGATTTGTATATCGATCAGTCATATTCAAATAATAACATAGCTACTGAAACTGAAAACAGCCTCAAGAAAGATGAAGAATAAGAAGATGGTCATAGCAAAAAGAATGGTAAAGACATCTTTATTTTATTGAAAAATTTTTTCCAAAATTCTCGGACATATTGTTTTCATGTAAACCAGCATACTCAAATTAATGGTAGCTGCTACGTATGAGTGATATTATTATTACTAAAATAACAAACTTATACGCAGTGTCGTCCTAAACAATTTGGAACCAATGAATCCAATAAAAAATTGTCGACTTTACAATTTATAGTGTATCAACTCATACACTAATTAAAATTGACGAGCCTAGTACGTTCCACATTATGCCTTGAGAATCGCTTTGGTAATTTACGATAAATATAGCCTGATGCTTCTTCGTAGGTAGGAAAGTGTAAATATAGTGGTTACCGCATCTCAGCTGAGTATTCAATATTGACTGTTTAGATTTTTATTTGATTTGTACACTAATCAAAATATTGTGCCGTGAGAATACCACGACTCTGGTTATGTGTGTCTCAATCCAAAATACATTACTAAATAAAGCCCCTCACTTTACCGTCGGTAGGAAAATATAGTTGTTACTGCATCTTAGCGGACTGTTCGACATACTTATGAATATCTATCTATGAGAACTGATGATCTCAGTATTGTGTCCTAGTATTGTCCGTATTCTGCTGTGAGAATACAATGGCTCTGGTTATGCATTTCAGTCCAAATGTATAACCATAACGAAATGCAGACAATGCATCACCCTTTGTCATAGGTGACAAAATCGAATAAAGTGGTTATCACATCTCAGCGAAACGATCGATATAGACTGTTTAGATATTTATTTGGTCTACACAGTAATCATTGATGGTTTAGGTGACAAATATATGATCTACATGCACATTTTTGACTGACTATTCAAATTTATTTTTTAAGTTTGATTAGTGGGTACTAATTACGATTTTAAATATTATTTGATCTATTCTAATAGTCCAGCATTTCTATGTTCGACTATGCTTGTATACGAACAGTTGACTTTTAAGTTAATAATGAATAACTTGAATATGTTGGAACACCAAATTGTGATCGAACTTTTGCTGTTATTCGTATTTATTTAAGAAAATCAAAAATAAAATGCACATGAAACAGATTTGTTGTTCGAATACATTGAATGGCTAGCCCATTTCCGAATTTTTGTAGTGTTCGTTTCAAGTTTTCGAATTCGAGCATACCCGACGATACTCTGATTGTTTGCGTAACAAACTGTTTGAGTATCAAACTGTTTGAATATTCATTTGATCTATATACGACTGATTGTTGGATGATATATATACGTATATAACCTACATATATATTTTTGACACGTATAGTTCGATGCTCGAACAGTTTCATGTTTGAATGTTGACACACTACTAATATATTATATATTAAAGTATAACAAAAGGTTAAAAATTGGGTAATATTATTGAAACAAGTTAGTTCCGACGACTTATAAAGAAAATGATAATTATAAGTGAGTGTTTTCATGATTTATATATGTATGTGTGTACGTTAATGCATGATTCAGAATTTTAGTTCCTTTGTGTAATTTTTTTCGAAATGGGTCTCGTGACGTTATTACAACTTATTTCAGTTCACTTAAGAAATTATAAGCATTTGTTTTTTTTTTTGTCATTAGTTTATTTGTTGAATCTTTCGAAATAGTAATTGACAATAATTTTGCGAGTCTTAAAAATCTTAAAAAATCATTAATCATAATTTATTTCTAAGACAATTTAGTGCAGAAGATAAGTTTTGAACATGAGGATTTGGGTGCGACTTGATTCTCTCTCGGAATTTAGATTATGCGTTTGTGAAGTACATAATAACACTCCTTAGGAAGCGCTGTGCGATAACTTGATTATATTGTAAGGATCAAAGATAAATTATTAAAATTATTTTGCTATTAAATTTTTTTTTGTTACTTTTTTCTTTGATTATTTCTGCATTTCATACACAATAAATAGAACAAAATTTTCTTTAACTAAATTTTTTCTATGGAAATAATTCCATGTCATTTCATATTTAAGGCGGTTCATGATACCATTTGGTTCGAGTGATTCTTTTGTGCATTTCGGAAAGTGTTTTGTGATACTTGACGATAGTAAAGGGGCGAGCGACTTTGTGGAGCGCATTATTGTGAAATCTTCTATAGTGCAATTGACTGATAATAATTTTCAACTTTAGTCTATCATCAAGCTATTCAATCCATTCAAAGCAGCTGTAATTACAAATACCGTAAATTGGCTTTTGTGCTTATCAAAAGTTTAGATAACAAAGCACAAATCTGCCTCGAAACAGAGCGAGCAGCGTTTGAATTGAATGCTTTGAAAATTTAATTTAATTAAATTAAAAAATTTAAAAATCAAAGAAAAAATTGTTTACATTACACAATGCGCGTACATAAGGAATCGAAACCGAAGCACATAATAGGAAGGGAATTAATTGTTTTGTTTGATAGCTCAGCGCACATATCATACAATATTATCAAGGCAAGGCAAGGCAAGGCAAATAAAGCAACAACAAGACGAGAGCAAAACAAAACAAGACAACAAAACAGAAAAAAATAACAATAAAGAAAACACAAACAAAAACAACAGCTAAAGTAGGCATATATTTTAAACCAACTCACTCACCTCAAGCTTTGTCAACTTGTTGAATATGGCAATTGTTGATCTCTTCTAAAAAATTATTCAAAAATTTAATCAATGGCAATAATTTTTTTGGTTTTGCTTTTGAATTGTATTTATTTTATTTTTATAGGGTTTAAGTAAATTTTTTTTTAAACATTTTCTTCACCACCAGCTCGTATAGCAACAAAATGAATTGTTGTGCTCTTTGTTTCTTTAAGTTAAACACACAGCCACGATGTCAGGTTCTTGTATTAACAGAAATAGTTAACATAGAAAACAAACTAAATTTATATGCACAAATCACGGCACGTGTGAATAATAGTTTATAAGCATTTTATATTTAGTTTATGTAGACGATTAAAAATTAATAAAAAAAAAAATAAATTAAATAGTTGTTGGGCGTCAAGAACAACAACAATGACAAAGTTTACGCAATACTTATGCTGCTCAACATACACAAAAGCAACTCATAGTAAATAAAAAAATATTTGTCAATTAAAAGGCGCAATTTACTCTTTACTATTTATTTACTATTTACATCGCTTATCAACCGCAACAACAACCGCACCGTTTAACGATCCAAACACAACTGAAAAACTGTTGCTCTTCAATTCTATGCTGAACACAATATAACAACACAGTTGGTGTCGTTTCCTATACATATGCGTATGTGTGCGACTGACGACTATTAAAGCCCATTAATGTGAAAGCTCTCTAAGTTTATTACATGAGAAAAAGCATAAAAAGTCATATACCGTATAGTTACACAAATCAAAATGACCGTGTAGCGAAGACCGTAAAAATTTATTTGAAGAAAACAAGTTTCAAATCATATTTTAATTGTTTTTATTTTATGTGTACTTATTTTGATAGCCACAGTATTTTATAAGTTTTAGAAGCAACTATAATTTGTGCATTGGCACTTAATATCAATTAAACTGCCTTGAATAAATTTAGGTACACTATTCCTGTAGTATGTTTCATTGTTAAATACATACGTTTTTTTATTGGGAGTGAAATATATCTAACCCAAACATATCCACAAAAGTTATATAATGTAGTATAATTAATTCTACAAACTTATTCTATATAATTTATTATTATATGTATAACTATTTAAATTAATAGTTATTAATTTTAAGCATATTATAGTACATATATTATAATATTATAATATAACTATTAAAATTGATATATTTAAACATATTAAAAATAAATAAATTAACTGGAATAATACTATAACATATTTTTCAATAAAACATATCATAGAAATAGTGTACCAAATTTTATTCAACGCAGTTTATTGATATTAAGTGCCAATGCATAAATTATCGTTGCTTCTAAAATTTAAAAATATTTTACCAATCAATATATATAAATATGTAAAGAATATGTGCATATGTACATATGTAACAATAATTTTTTGTTACATTGCTTGTTTTCTTCAAGTAAATAAGCAAACATTTTCTTTCATTAATAAATTTTTACAAAAAATTGATCTGCTTAAAGCAGTAAAAATTAGCAACAATTTGCTTTGCCTAGTAAAGCCGTCATATAAACAATTATTACAAATGCAAGTTGTGATCTTACTTTCTTTAACAGAATTGTATTAATTTCTGTTAAAATCATAATAACAAAATATACGGTGTGTAGAAAATGTGGATTGTGTTCATTGGACATCTAATGTTGGTATGCTTCAACGAAAGCTCTAAAGTGTATAAGAGCGAACTGCGACATCTTATAGAATTTATTATTTTTGTTTTTGCGTATAGTTACACAAATCAAAAAGACCGTGTAGCGAAGACCGTAAATTGAAAATCATATTATTACAAGATGACTCATTACAATGTCAATACGATCTTTGCTTATTACCACTTATAATAATTGAAACGACGGTTAAATTTTAAAGATTGTGTAATAGGAAAATAAATCCAAAAATCGTAAAATTGTAAAAATATAATAATTTTGTTTTTTTACGGGCTAATTGGTCAATAGTGAAATAACAAACTTTTTAAACTTTTTGTTTTTAAGAGATTTTATTTTAAACGATATTTCGACTATAATTTATTGTCATCATCAGGATATTATAAAATGTAAATACTTTTATTAAAAACAAAAAACAATTTAAAATTAGCCCGTAAAAAAATAAAATTATTATTAAAAATTTTTCGTCATTAAAACAATAAACTATTGTAAAATTATAAAATCGTAAAATTGTAAAATAGCAAAATCCAGTGAAAAAGCGACATAATGCATTTTGTTTTTGTTAATATTTCGTAACTGAAGTGTTATTATAAGAAGTGATCTTATATATAAGCGCATATCTCAACAACGCCTGGACCAATTTGGTCAATTCATTTTTTCAATGTTCGTTGAAGTCCAAGAATGGTTTTTACGGCGAGAAAAAAATCGGATTATTGCTAATTCCAAATTGGTCCAACCAGAATAGATGAGTTTGTGTGTTGTAATAAGTTTTTATTTATTGTAGGTAGGTTTATTAAATCCCCATGACTTCCTTTGCTGATCATTATCTCCACTATCCAAGCGAGCTACCCACTATTTACATATTTGTCACCTTTAGGTTTTCACTGTCCCTTTAGATTATTTTCCAATCAGGTTTGAACCCTAAGTTCACCTCTAAGTTTGAAACCCTCTGACAGACATCCCAGTCGGGGTTTTTTAGTGGATCCCAGACTGTTCCGTTCAGGAGATTTTTTGCCCCGACTATAAAATAGGTAGGAACAAAAAACTGCCACATTCCAAATCTTTTTGACAGAACGAAGTCTGTCGGGTCTGCTAGTTTATGATAAAAGTATTTATGTTTTTAACAAATTTTATATCCGGCTATAGGTCACTTTTCTTTTGAAAATAAAACCTTTGTATATATTAAAAAATATTAAACAAACGTTTCATTTTAAAAATGTTTAAAAAGGTGACCTGTAGCTGGATATAAAATATATAAAAAACATTATTAAAAAACCCCAGGTGGAGAAACAAACTATATAGTATTTAATACTTATATTTAATATATTTAATTATTATTATATTAATTATATGCTATATATTAATATATTACATATATTATTATATTAAAATTATGTTATTTAAAATAATAGTATAAATTTATATTTTAATAGTGCGAAAATGATGAAAAAAATATGAAAGCCATAATATTTATATGCTGTACATCTAAAATAAATTATTATGTTATAATATTTATATATTTAAAAAAAAGTCTTCTCTTTTTAAATCAATACAAAGTTTGATATTGCATAACATACCTCTTCCAAAATTTTTTCGTTAGATGTTAATAAAATTGACACTATACTAACATTTCCTACTTCTCATATATTTCAGTTGTTTTTGCTGTCGCCATCGTTTAGTATAATACTAATCTTTGGAAAGTCTAAAATAATTTGGAAAGTCTATTCTAATAATTTCTCTTAGAATAACCAAAAGTCAATTCTGTCATCAAAAGCATATTGCAATTAAATATATTGAAACTCTAACTGTAGAAGATTTCGACAGAAGAATATTCAATTGGGGTCCACCTCTTATTAAAAAAAGGAATATGAAAATAAAAAGTCTGCAATAAAGATCAAACAAAATTCGAAAAATATAGTTATAAATACAATATAAATATAATATAATATATAATATATATATAGACAATAATAATTACAATAAACACTTGGGGATTCATTAGTTCTGATCCATTATTGCTGTTCAACTGGTTATTCATATGTAAGGCCAATACTCTAATCAAACTCAGTCTCTGACAAAACTATTGTTAGCTATGTGTTAGCAATGAATTGAAAATTGTCTTAAAGGGATCATAAACTGAAAAATGTCCCATTGGAAGCCAAAAAAATATTATATTTCACACCCAATGGTAAGGTCCAAAAAATATATTGAAACAAAAATTTTAATAAAATCTAAATAACAAGTTTGTAATACTAGTAGTTTGTTTTTATGTTTGATCGATTGGTTATAGTAGCTGATAACTCTTATACGGACTATTCATAATTAACGACTATTCGAGCTATTAATACTACGTTTCTCAATAGAAATCATTCACATAAGTTAGATTAATTTTGTTGAGCTTATTTCTACTTGCTGTTGATGAATAGTCTGACATACTCTTAAGAAAGTACTCCCATAAAAAATGTTCCCAAAATTATCCAAATTTCATTTCAGTGCATCGATCAAAAAATTCGAATTTCGTTAACCGATTTTAATATTTTGAAAATGAAATGAAAGATTAAATTTCTTCATTCATGTCAGTAAATTTGTGTAAACTATTTGGTAGATATATTCAGATCTGTACGTCAAAGTTTAAAATTTTTAACTTGAATGAATTATTAATGCAGATTATTATGTTTTAAGTATCTTTTAGAGTACAGAAAAATATATCTAAATATATTGAAGCAAACTAAAGTGATCATATTTTGTATAAGCGCAAATATATATATTTATTTCATAACATTTTTTTAATACAAATTTATGATATTCAACAGTACAAAAGTATTATCTCCTTACAAATTTCTTTCAACTTTTTTATAGTTTTTTTTATAAATATTCAATATTTTTCGTTTTCAATTTCTTCCAAGAAATTGAAACAAAGACAAAAATCTCATGAGATGCTTAATAACCTCAAAGCCCTATTTTTTAGGACTACAAATACAAAAAAATCTTATTTGATTTAACAAATTTTCTAACGACTTCTACTCCTAAGCTCTTATGCATCAGTTCAGGACGATTCGGACGACGAGTTATCTGAAGAATCTGTTGAGCTGGATGAACTTGAAGAGCGCTTATGTCGTTTCGATTTTTGTTTCTTTTCATTGATGACCTCATAACTAGGTAGCGTTGAGTGACTAGAATCCGATGAATTACTAGAATTTAATGACTCTTCAATAACCGCTTCGATTCTTTTTGATTTTCTGCAAGAGAAAGAGAATATGTTAAATATAGTTTAATTCTTATTCATTGCGAACCTTTCGTTCAACCAACTTTTTATCGTTCTTATCAGCATTTTTATTTCGCCTTCCTTTCTTCGCATCCACGTTTTCACTGCCACTTGGAGAACTGCTACGATCTCGTTTAGATTTTTTGCCTTTCTTGTCCTTGCGTCTTGAGTCTTTCTCGTGTACGATTTTCGTCGAGTAAAGGTTTTGGGAGCTGCCAGTAGAGTAACCGGTATCCTTTCGTTTCCGTTTCTTTTTTCTAAAGTGGGGAATTCATAAAATAATTTATTTTTGATATATATTTATGGAGGAAAAAATATTTGTGTATTACTTGTCTTTCTTCGCCTTTTTCTTATGATCATAATCATCTTCTACATAGTCTTTAGCTCTATGAAAAAAAGAAATAATTATTTATGATTTTATTCCCGATTGATATAAATATAGTTAATTATTCAATTTGAATAAAACTATGCAAGGATAGTATGTAATCAATAATTTAATTCATACATACATAGATTATTTATATAAATACATTGGTATATAGATATATATACATATGCATAAATATATTTTTTAATAATTTTATGTCAAGAATCAATTTTTGCTATAATTCAGCAATTTCAAAGAGATTATGTTTAGAATATTATATATTATATATAAAATATAATATATCATTTTAGTTTAAAAGTAAGTAATTTCTCTTATGTATAACACGAAGTATTACATATTGATGTGTTCAAGATGATGTCTCAGGTATTTAATAATTAATAATATTTAATAACCTCAAATATTACATTTAAAAATAAAATAATATTTTACCTCTTAATTTTTCTCTTCATATCCGTGCCTCGTTCGGAGGATATCATATAGATACTATTTGCATCTTCATCGCGTACTCTTCGTCGTGACTTATAATGTCGAGATTTTGAAGCATTTTTGAGTTCCCGACGATGTTTCCAAAACTCAGCATTCACAACATAAAGTCGATATAATTGCAAAATAATGACCAATGAATTTTTGCCTGCAATATTTAAACATTTTACATATGTACAATATAGTTCAATAATATATGTCAGGGATATGCTGTTATCTTATGCCACTGTTAGTCAAAAGTTTCATTTATTTACTCATTAACTTACAAGTGAAAAAGACGTTCATGTAATTAATAATTTTATATTGAAAAATGATGAGTAGACGAAATGTCAGGAAGGGCGCATCCTGTAATATAACATTGAGAACAATTCCCCAAACATCAATTCCGCAGCAGCAGTTGTCGCAGCAACCGGTGGGACTGAAATATTTACAAGTTTAATATATAGAATAATAATTAGGACTAAGACCTTCTACTAACTCATCGCTTTGTTGTGAACCACTGCCGCGTGGTCTACGTGCTCTAGTCGCTGATAAAACAATAGTGAATTGTAAAAGACTCCATGACCAAATGCCAAGAGTTAAATATACCAAAAGCGGTATCTTGGCTATGGAATCATCCTTATATGAATCAAAAAATTCTATTATATCAGCAGCCGTACCTTAATAATTATAATTATTAAACTGTATATAAAATACGTAATTATTTTTAAACAAAAAACTTCATTACCGATATAAACTAAAAGCAACTGACTTAGTTGATCCCGCGTTAGATCACCTTTTGGAAGTAACCAACGTCCAACAATCAGAATCAACATTAGAAATTGTTCAATTAAAGTAGTCCATGTATCAACATTTATTTGAGGCATATCAATGCCTGTATCGCCTAGTAAGTTATCGAATTTATCGAGTGGTGATTGATCACTGGCATTTGTTCCAGTATTAGATTTACCAGATAAACGGCGTTCGACTTTATCCAATTCCAGAAGCCAAATTGCAGGTACTATACTGCCTAAATACAAAAACACTGATGGGCAAAACCTAAGAATTGAAAGAATAATAAAAATATATAATATTCGATTTTAAAATATTAGAATGTCTAAATTATGAATTTATAATTCGAAGTCAAAATTTCACAATTCCGGTTTATGACTAAATTGGATGATTTAAATATCGAGTCCAAGTAAAGTAAGTCTCAAATGAAAAATAATAATCTGTTAATGTAACTGTAACATCGAAATTCGGGTAACTCAATAAATAGAGTAATAATAAAAAGACTCCCAAACTGAATATTTAGGAAGACCGTTTGCTTATATTTATTGTAAAGCACTTTCTTCCTTTTCCCAACAATTGCGATTAAAATCTTTAAATGGAAATGGAAGATTAAATATTCTTGAACAGTTCCCTAAACGGTTGTGATTCGTTTACAACCAAAAGTTGTATTCTTACAGGGTATTTTAATAAGACTGCTAGATTTATTTTAAATAAATAGAACTCATATCTGCATATCATTGAATCTTCCTATTTTTAATTAAATTTCTCGATACAGAAAGATTTCAATAACAGTTTGCACGCAGTATGCTCAGATCTTTTAGTTGTTTCGAATAAGTACTTCATGGGTCAAATGTGCGAGCGGTCTCGTCCGACCCAGTTCATCTGCTACACGATTATTAAGAAGATCAATGTTGAATTATGTGAACTATCACTTAAAAATACATTCTAAAATAGCCCTAGGTATAAATTGGATTGAAAATAAGAATTTCAAAGCAGTCCTTCTCTCTTTATCTGATTTAGTCTATATATTCCTAATCAATACATTATCCATTTCAAGGTACGCTATAGCTTTTCTAAGAGCATCTACTTACAACAGAAAATACTGCAGTAAGCAAAAACCTATAATATGTAGATGGAAATGAGAGAGAAGAGAAGAGGAGAAATTGGAGAACTAAAAATTTCTCCTGTGTCTACATTCTCACCGATTTTATAACTGTCTAAAATTATATTTTTTCCAAAGACCGACCTACAACTAAGTGTCTCTGGATAAAAAATTAATTTTTTAAAAGTTTGATACCATATATTATAATAGTTAGTTTAATAATAGTATCCTGTTAAACCTAAAATGGCAGAGATCTGAAAGTGAGATTAAAAAGTATATATAAATATAGTATATATCAGGTGAACTGTGCCGAGGAAAACTATAAACAAATACATATAGTAACACTAAACGAACATTGGGAACTTATATTAAAGAATCAGATAGAGAAGCACAGCTGCCAACTAAGTAATAGATAAGAATATAGTTCGTAATGAACAGGACAAATGAACCGACAATATTAGTACGAGCTATCTAATAATTCAACAATAGCAAACATTTTAATTGTTATTATTATTTTCATTATTTATTATTATTTATTTATTTTTATTTCGAAGTTTTGATTCTATTAAAAATAGCACCAACTCTATGTTTGTAAAATCTGTTATTATAACATAACTCTGCCCTGATAAAAGGGTCAAAAATATTAGTAACGTTAGCAATATTTTTAAATAGAAACATAATTCATAATTTTGTATAATAATATCATAATTTTGTAAATTATAATATTTAATAATTATAATTTAAAAATAAAATAAAATAATAAATAATATCAATTATAATTTATTTATATTTTAAGTAAAAAAAGCTTATTTAATGGAAAAAAAAATTTTAACTTAAGAAATCAAAAAAAAAATAATTTCTGACTAAAATGATTAAATAAATAAATTAATCAATTATAGTTAAATTAAGATAATATAAAATTGCATGAATGTACTGTTAAAGAACTCAATAACACTCATACGCCATGTGGAACTACTTAAGCTCTGCAATTGATTTCAAAGTAATTGCAAAAAATTAAAATTATTCGAAAATATGTGTACATAATTATTTCATTGTCTATAAATATATTATTTATTATATTTGAATATTTCATTATAAATAATAAAAGGGTTTAATATTATTAATTTTTATTACAGAAAATAAATTAATTTGATTAATTGCGCTATAAATATTATTAATTAATTATTATTAATTATTAATAAAACAATACATTTAATAATGTGAAATTTAAAACTGAGGATATAAACAACTAACTCAAAAAATATTAAAACATAATATTTTATTTAAAAATATATAAAATTAAACTGAGATGTAAATAATATTTTCATTAGTTTTTTAATATTAATTTCGGAAAATAAATGAAAATTTATTGAAGACATCTGTTTCAATAATATAAATTTGTATCTTATTTCCAATCAAGTGTGAACTTGGGAATTTCATAAAAATATTTCATTATTGGAAATAAATAAAAAAAAATTATGATTTCACTTTTTAATTGAAAATCAAAGCAAAACATGACGTAATTTCATTGTTTACATTGGAAAATAAATCAGACCATTTGGATCATAAGAAAAAAAAAATATATTTTTATATGTATAATATATAAGTTTATCGACTATAGATTTACTATTCGTAGTTAAATAAAAAATTTAATTTTACAAAATAAATAAATAAATAAAAAAATTACTAAGTATCTTACCAACGCCATTCTTGGGTTTTCTTAATCATCAACGTAAAAATAGCCTCCAATAATAATATGAACAAAGGTCCACAAAGTGTCCAATATATAATCTCTCCTTTATTCTCGGTCACCTGCCAAATTGCAATCATGCTATGGGCGCTGAAGATAATGCGAGTTAAAATCGCTTTGATGGTTGATATAATTTTCGCCATGATTTCATAATTCCTACTTTATCGAAGAGTCTCCCCCACATAAGTGTATGTGAGAGGCAGGGGGAGACAATTTCACTTTCACTTTTAAATACTGAAGAACTTAACCGTTGCGAACACAATGAAGAACAAACCGAAACTGAAGGCAAAAGTGCTAATAGAAAATTAAAAGTGGCTAAATGATTTTAATGGTCGTCTTTTAAAAAATTGAGGACAATAGCAATGATTGTCTTATGAGTATTTAAGTAAAAAGTAATCGGTTAGTCTTAAAAATTTTCTAACTACTCAGAGTAAAAATATTTACTACAAAGAGTAGATTAAATATAATATATAAAAATATAAATATAAATATAATATAAAAAAGTAAAATACTTTCAATCGAAGACATTTTTTAATAGACATTTATTTTTATTTATATATATATTATTATTATTATAATAATATATTATATTATTTATTATTATATTATTTACTATATATATTATAGTATATTAATTACTATATTATTACACTTTATTTTTATTGAACTTTTTTTTATTTTATTATTATTATTATTATTGTTTATTAAACGCTTATTATTTATTTTTTAATAAATCTAATATTTAATATTAAAAGTTATTTGTAATTTAAAGGTAGATAATTTAAAGGAATTTAATTTAAAGGTAGGTAATAATTTATTACATTTTTACATTTTATTATTATATTATATATTATTTTTATTTTATTATTATATTTATTTTTTAAAAAAATTAATAAATAAATCTAATTAAATGTAGAGAGCTAGGAAAATTATACTACGTTTTATTTCACTTATAAACAGTTTTTTTTTTAATTTTACGATAATAAGCTTTTAATAATTATTAAATAGAAATTATAATTGTATTTCATTACGTTAAATATTATCATAATACGAAATGGTTTTCAGGACTATTTTAAAAAAGGTTCCGTTAATAGTTCCTATCTCCATAAAATTTAATATGTTTCTACATATATTAATCCATTAAATTATTTAGTACACCGATCAGTTCAGATTTACTTAGCTTGGTTTTTTGAAAGTACCTATATTAAAATTATTCTACATCCAAACTACTTCAATACTACAGATCTTCCCGTAAAATGTTGATGATTTTTTAATTTATATAAGTTGCTATATATAATATTAGGAGGAAATTAATAAAAAACAAATACAGTATTGTCTTACAAATGACTTACCTAAACCACAATTATTCTTTAAACTATATGAAAGGAAGAGATATTTCACCTTTATAATACCTTTAAGATACCTTCAATTTTTTTCTCTTTGATTATTTTGAGCTTGGCAATCAATATCTTATAGAGATTATAGTTTTTATAGCACTGGTACGCAATTATAAAATAATATATTTGAAGTCTTAGTATGTTTTCTATAGAAATAAGAATTATATCTTGATAATCTGATAAATCAAAACTGATTTTGATTTTTGAAGTGAAAGTCTATTTTGGTTTAAAAACTCTCTGATATAAATCAGAGAAATATAAGAGATATAAGTACGATTTCAATAGTGTAACTAGCATTATAATTTAAAAGTTAGTTATAGTAAATTCCGTAAGATGTTACACTATCTGATAAGTAATGTCTTATAGGACAATATATACTTCATTACTAATATATGTTTAAGAGTTTATTGCAAAATAGTTTATTATTATGAGTTTATTATAAAACAATATTTATAAACAATTCCAAAATAATTCATAAATGAACGCCATTAATATAGTTTGTTGAATAGCCAAAGTCGAAGTCAGAACCTTAAGCTATCCTTGTGGCTTAAATATTCATTTCACTAACAGTTTGAAAATATATACCACTTTACTTATTTTCATTGGCATAAATGAAAATAAGTAAATTATATTAACATATTATAATGAAAATACTTTGAAATTGTTTTTAATAATTTCTCATATATTCAAAATTATAAAGAAACTAAAACACAAAATACAGAAAGAGGTAAAAGTAATTGGTCTAAAGTAATGTCAGTAATAATAAATTGATTAATATCGAACCAAGTATTTATTCAAGTCAATTACCAAATCAGAATCAGTAGTATTTAATATAGAACTAATTGGTCTAAAGTAATGCCAGTAATAATAAATTAATGAATATCGAACCAATTAATTTTATTTAAGTCGATTACCAAATCAGAGTCAGTAGTTTTTAATGAATTTTTCTCCATCGCTACCATTGCAGACATCACACTTAGGTTGGGTTTTTTTGCACTATGCGTTATATTTCCAGTCCATATGTGTAAATACCGTTTAAATTAGCGCTTCCCACCTGCAAGCATTGCAGGATGTCGACGTACCTTATTTGGCGCTAATAATGACTTTCCATTTTGCCTTCCATCAGAGCCTTCATCAGTTCAATTAGTTTTACGCGCTTCTCAGCAAACAAATAGTAAACAAACCACACGACTGCGGCGGTCAACCTCAGAAATTCACAGTCAAAATCATAAAAAGTGACGTTTTACAGCATTACACACCCAAACTGTGAACATATCGCACATCGCACAAGGCACACAAACACATTGTTTAGTGCTGCGTAAGTTCATTTTGTAGTCTAGTTTCCTTGGGTTTGTTTTTCTCATTTATTTTGTTAAATGCTTTTCAATCGTTTTCAGAGACTACTTATGGGTCAATGTGATAGGGCAACTTTGATTGTTTTATTCATTTGTGGAGTCTTTTTTTCTTGTCAAAATATTAGGGGATGAATTTAGTGGTACTTAACTGTTGATATGGTCACAAAGTTCTTTAATCGTTTAATGTAGAAAATTTAATTTTATGTCATTTATTGTAAGGATAATGCCTTATACATAGTATAAATAACAAACTTACTATTAAAAGTATTTTAGTGTAAGATTTATAAAATTTTTGGGGGGAAAAAAATTAATAATTAATAACTGTAGGGTATAAAAAATCTAGTTAAACATATTATTTTTCTAATACTAAAAAATATTATTAACCATCTAAACTCTCAAAAGCTACCACGAACTAAATGTTGATCATAGATCGTTGCATATTTGATTCCAGCTTGGCGTTGTCTGCTTTCCAATTGCTAAAATAGAATATAATTATTAATTTATTTAAATATATTATATCCAATCATATTTACAATATTTAGTCCAGGAATTGTGGATGCATTTGATTTCTTAGGTCGACGACGGTACAAAATCATCAGGAAGACAAAGACTATTGCAACGATTAGAAGCAATGCAACTGGTATAGCGTAAATTAAAGGCGAAGCTACAAATATGAAAATTATATAAATTAAATAAATTAAACTCAAATGCAACTGAGTTAGTTAAATATATTTTTTAATTGTTTTAATAAACAATAAAAATTTATTTTTCTTAAAGAAATAGAGATTAAGATTTTAGTACAGAAGTAATAGACAATATTTTTAAAATCTGCATAATACTAACAATATCTAACTTAAGCCCCTATATGAATACGATAGATCCAAAACAAAACTATGAATACTGTAAGCATCTGAATGACGTCAAAAATGTCAGCCGTATATTTAAAAAAAATATGTGTGTTGTCAACTAGTGTCAGTATAACCTAAGTTTACATTATGCTAATTTTGTAAAGATCTTAATAAACTAGAATTTAATTCGCCCTCTTCACATACTCTCTTATCTACGCCAACGTCACACCCAAGCTTTCTAACTTAAATAAACCTAGATAAAGAGAGGTGTTAAACCTTTTGATCATATATCTCTCCCCTAATAACTGAAATGAATTTTCCTCATTGATGTGGATATTTTGAATAATTTTCAATTTTTAAAAACAACTACATCAGAATCTTTACTATATCATGATATATGATATATGTAATATGATAAAAAATATTTCTAGGTTAAATACATATATATTTTTTCATTGGAGAAATCAAATAGACAAATTAGAAAGGTATACCTAGATGACCGTCTGTGTCAAATTTCAACCATTTTCAGATTAAGAGGAAAACGGAACTTACTTCTCTACTTCTCTTCAATTGGTTTAGACAGTTACTTCAATAGTTTACCCCTCTCTAGTAGTTATAACTGCTCATAAGGCAAAGTCTTGTTAGAGTGGTAATAAACAGGATTAGCGAAAAGTAATCAAAGTCAATCAGTTGCTTTTTTCTATTTTATTTGTGGACGGGTTGTGCCATATGGGTAGTTTGATATATATATACCTTAAGTCATTTCTTTCAAAATATCGTGTAGGCAAGATAAATTTTATTAAGGTTCAAGTAATAAACAGATTCAGTTAGATTGATGCTAAAGGCAATATTATACAGTTTTAGGCTGATTTAACGGAGTTACAGTAACTATAACCATTACTTTGATTATTTTAGATTTATTGTTGATTACTTTGATCAGACTCTTGACGGTCATTTTAGAGCGATATATTATTAACGGTACACTAGTGTTATTCGAGAGAGTTTCGCTAGTCTTCTCATGTTCCATGTTCCAACTATGGCTATTAACCTATTATCTGGCCAATTTTTGAAGCGTGTTGTTTTTGTTTTTTGGATAAAAGTGTCGTATGATATATAATTTATATTGAAAATTAATGAAAGTACCTTAAATTAGAAATCTCAATTATGTTTACACAATTGTTTTAATTATACCAATTTGCTTTTATGTTATGTGAAAAATAAACAATAAATTAAAATTTTTAAAATTATTCTAATTATATACCTAAGTTAGCAAGTATCTAAATTTTCTAACAGTTCTTCATTACTAACCAAATAGTTTAAGCGAAATAATGTTGTTCAGCGGTTTATTTTACGTTTTTATTATTATCTCTATTTTAGAAACTGGATACGTTAATGCTAATAAGAAATTAGGTAAAATAGTCGGTGGTACAACAACAACAATTTCTCAAGCACCCTTCATAGTTCAATTATTTTCAAGTCAAGGTGTATTTTGTGGAGGAGCTCTAATAGACCCAGACAGAGTAATTACTGCAGCTCATTGCGTTGATGGCAAAACTATTGCTGATGTGCAAGTAAGAGGCGGTACAACGGCCTTAAATAGTGGTGGAGTTACAAGAAGTGTAGCAATGATAACTATTGCAAAACGTTTTAATTCACGAAATATGAATATGGATATAGCTATGCTTAAATTAACTTCTCCATTAATTGGCGATAATATTAAAACTATTGCTTTGTCAACAGGTGGCACAAAAGTTGGTAGTAATGTGAGAATTTGGGGATGGGGTATTGATGAGACAGGCTCTCAATCAGATGTATTAAAATACACCGATGTGAAAGTGATTAAAAAAGCTAGGTGTAAACGTTACTATCCAACAACAAGAAATAATTTTTGTGCATTCACATCTGGCAAGGATGCATGTTTTGGTGATTCAGGTGGTCCAGTTACATACAATAATCAATTAATTGGTCTGGTTTCATATGGCAAGGGTTGTGGTGTTCTACCAGGTGTGTACACAAGTATACGTGCTCTTAAAAACTTTATAAGCAAAACACGAAAATTATAAAATTAATATTATTATTATAGAAATAGTTTAATTGTGTTATATGAAAATAAAGAATTAATTAACAACTAAATAAATAAAATGTTTAATATATATATTATGAGATTGTGAATGTACATGTACATATCTATACATAAATACACATAAAATTATGTTGGTATATCGTTAGTATTGTTAAAACTAAGACTAACACTATTTATTAAAGAAAGCAAATTGATGATATTACATTCTACAGAAATTCAAGAAGATATATAATTAATTTCTAAAAAAGGTCTTCAATCAAATATTGTGAAAGATTTATTTTAATTTTAAGTGGGAATATTACAGGTCACTACCCAACTTGAACACTTCCGTTCTAAATATATCATTTTGAGTCTATTTTTAAAAGAAGGATTAAAAAAATATTGTCCTCTAACCATTAGATTTAATATTTTTTAATTAAAATAAACATTTTTGAAACTATTAGTAATATTCCAAACTAATTATCTTCCAAGTCTGAAGATATCATTTGGTTATGACAATATATACATCTCAAGGGTACAAATATATACAAAATTTGTTGTATTTTATTTTCTTAATTTAATATAGAATTATATTCAATATAAATAAATCGACAAACTTTTAAAGAACCATCCAATTGCTCAATACAAAAACAAACATTTGTTTTGGTTGTATTTAGTGAAATGTAGTGATTATAATATTGTTTCAATAATTACACAAGTGTAGTTTTAATAATTTAACCTTGTATAACACGATACATAAGTGATTTATTATTATTATTTCTTATTTAACAAGTTGGAAGCTTGGATAGATTTAAGTGCTAGGCTTTCAAAGTTTAAACATTAATATAGGCGGTACTTATGATGTTTTCGATTGCTAAAACTGGGGTAACTTTTCCAATCAAGATACACTTTTAGTACAATTTTTATTGTCAAATGATAAATCTCGAGCGAAATATATAACACTCAAGATTAATTTATAGTACTCTAGATATTTTCCAGATTAGCAAGATTATCCTGAAATTTTTAGCTGCTTAAAATTCATATTAATATATTTTTTAAAATTATATATTAAATTTTATATTAATATTGAATTTGTATATAAAAATATTTAATAAATTTTTTATTTATAAATAAAATTATTCTTTCATAATTTAAATTGATAAAAAATTAAATCTTATATTCAAAAATATATTTTTATTAAATTAAATTTTTACATTTTATTTTTAAAATAATATTTATTAATTATAAAAAAATATATTTTTTAAAATTACACATAAAATTTTAAATTAATATTGAATTTGCATTCAAAAATATTTAATAAATTTTTTATTTATAAATAAAATTAATTTTTAATAATTTAAATTGATGAAAAATTAAATTTTATATTTAAAAATATATTTTTATTAAATTTAAGCAGATAAAATGTGAATATATTCAATATATGTATTTATGAAAAACGTAAATACCCACTAACATAACTATAAAAGAGTAAGATTACTCTAAAAACGTTCGTTTGACAGATCGAGTGTAAATCTAGATTGAATCTAAATTTACCAATCGACAACGCCATTAATGAATGCTGATAGACTATTAAAAATTTTAAAATACTGAATGTAGTAAGTCACATATAATATCCACAAATTAAATCGTAACTCTGCAAGTTTAGTCAACAGGAAAGAGAAGCCTTATGTGAATATTTCATAATGAAAATACAATTGTAGGATATTCAATTCTTTAAGAGTTCATAGTAAATATCCCGTCGATATGTACACTTAGAAAAATATCCATTAACCACATACTAGTTAAATTAACTTTATCATTTTTTTAGAATAATTTTAACTCATGTGGTAAAGATGATATAAAAACAAACATGTGGTATGATTGCATCGAGTAAGAATATTTTGACCTGAGATTTAGTTAAAATCTGTCTATATATATATTTATGAATACAATGAATACTAATGTAATGTAAGATGAATATATGAAATAAATATGATTATATGATAAATATGATTCTGAGCTTCATATTTGGCAGGACCCGAGTTCGATTCCTGGTACTTGCAGTCTCAAAAATAATTATTTACGAATAATTAAATATAAGAATTATTTCCAAGACCACTGATGAAGGGTATTTGGCAATACTGAAACAGCTGTATGGTCAGCCAAAAATTCAATTAATTAAAATAATTTAAAAAATAAATTTTTGTTGTTGTTTCACTTCTGTTCGAAAACCTCTTTATATATGAAATAAATAAATTAATTTCAAATGCAGTGAATGCTTGTATTTAGTGTTACAGTTTACTTTAGATATCTGGACAAACAAGTAAATGAATTAACTGGATTTTAAGCTAAATTTTTACTGTATATTTGTACTACTGAATAAACCTATTATAACCTATTAGTTATATGTTTGCTATAACTTACCCCTTGGTAAGGAGTGAGACCTACCAACACTTCTACTGATCTTTGGGCCATATCATACAGTATGAATACGCAGTTCCACGCCGAATGAAAGTAAAATGCAATCATTCTTCCCGTGAAAGTTTAGGTCTAACCACAGCCACCACGACACTGTCAACTTCAATTGGTCAGGACAGCCGAAGTTGCGGACACTGTCCCCGAGGTACCAGATATAAACCTCCGTTCGGTATCGAACGATAGATATGCCTTAACACGAGAATATTATAATTCCTTTACCGCAAGGTAAATAGCAGCGACCTTAGCTCTGGCGTTCTAAAGAAGGTTAATTCTTTATTGGCCGAACGATAAACCAGCTCACTACTTTAGATGCTCTTAAGGTGCTTATTCTAGCTATGTTGTTTACAACTTTTTAAATATCAGCAATTACAGCATGACCGTATCAATAGCCAAAGCTTGTGAATTAATGATCAGCTAAGCAAATGCTACAAACTGTATCTACACCATAGATTAATAATGGATACATTCAATTTTAATTCTAAGTATATTTTTTTTTTAGAAGCAGATATTGATTCTCAATAAGAATAAACATTTAAAATAAGTACTTACCCTTTTTAACCGATTCATTTGGTTTAGCAGTTTTTATATATCCTTTCTCAATATCCGCATCAATTTTATGATTTGCTGGTGTTGTAGTTCGAAGTTCTTGTCGAGTTACATACATTGTGGTAGCTATATTACTAATATTTTGTGAAGGTACTGCCGCCATAGTAAAGAGAGCTGGTGTGGTTGCTTCACTGGTCGATGATAAAAATATGTTCGGTGTGATGTGATTATCATTAGGGAAACTAATAATATTCTTAGTTGGACTCGGACGAAAGCTAATTCCATTGTCATGATTGTTTTTTATAGCAGAGAGTCTAAAATATTTTATAGATTTTTATAAGAGCATGTTATTTAAGTTTTTATGTTTAAATCTATAGTTAACTATACTTTAATAAATTCTACAATATAAATTCAATCACAGATAAAGATAAATATATTAATAGGCTTTAAAAATTCCCTTAATTATTTATTTTAATAAAATTAAATATTAAATTTATTTTAATACTTTATATCTACACTTTTTACATAAAAATGTAGGAACCATTTATCGGATCCGTTTCCTACGTTTCGGCTGCAAGATTAATATACCTATTATTATAGGTATTAATATACCTATCTTTCATTTTTAAAAAGCTATTTATTATTTTTAATTAAAAAGTATTAATAATGTATTTTTCGATTCCTGGTACTTGCAGTCTCAAAGAGATTATTTATGAATAATTAAATACAAGAATTATTTCCAAGACTACTGATGATGGGTATTTGCCAATACTCGAAACAGCTGTATGGTCAGTCAAAAATTCAATTAATTAAAATAATATAAAAAGAATTTTTGTTGTTGTAGTTTACAACTCCTCGAAAAAACCTCTTTAAGTATTAATAAAGGAAAGTATCTTAGCCATTATTATTCTTTATCGAATAATATATTCGATTCGTGTTTCTTTATTGATCTATCAATGGTATAATATTATACCTATTCGATATTATTATTACCTGAAGTATCCTAAGTAGAAGCAACTACAGAACACATGTAGAATACTAACAGCTTTAACCTTGCAATTGTCTGTTACCCAAGCACTATTCCTATTCCTTCTAGAGAGGCACTAAGATGAGTTTAATGATTCATGATTAATTTAAAACGGATTATTTACTTTAAAAAAACTTACAATATTTTCATCTGATTTAGATTTCGCTAATTTTATTTGTAAACTATGAGTATGCGGTTCCTGATGTGCTTCATTGGCCTTCCAATCTAATACAGACGTTAGGATTTTTAAGTCAAAGACGGCGAGGTTAATAACGTAGTTATTTTGATTAGTAAAAAAATCTTCAGTATATTGCACTATCGACACACAATATGGAGTTGTTTCAGATATTAAATTTGCTTGACGTATCTTAAATGAGCCTTCCTCTTTGGTATGAATAGCAGAAATAGAAAATTCCTTTTTTAATAGATAATTCCCTGTCATTTTAGAAATGCTTATACTAGCAAAATTTGTTTCTGCAATAATCAAAAATAATATTTATATATATATGCCTATATAAATAAAATCTTTAGAACTTAAGTAACAATATTATTGAAAAGGCCCACAAAAACAAAGAAATTGCGCTTTGTGCATTTCTGGATATTGAAGGAGCTTTCGACAATACGAGTTATGGCTCGATCTCGAATGCCTTAACTAACAGAAATGTTGATTTTAATGTTATTTCCTGGATTGAGGCGATGCTTCAAAGCAGAAAAATTACATCAACCTTAGGTAGAACGTCTGTAGCTGTTGAGGCCGCAAAAGGTTGCCCACAGGGTGGAGTACTGTCTCCTTTGCTCTGGTCAGTGGTTGTTGATGAACTTTTAATCTTGTTGGAGAATATTGGTTGTGACGCCATTGGGTATGCAGACGATCTAGTTATAATAGTATCTGGAAAGCATGGTAGCAGTCTATCAGAGATCTTGGTAGGGTACCTTCGACGCATTTTAGCGTGGTGCGAAAGTGAGGGTCTCTCCATAAATCCGGAGAAAACTGTTGTTGTGCCTTTCACACTCAAACGTAAACTAGACATAGGTCCCGTACGTTTAGGAAACACTAATATTTCTCTTTCCAGTGAAACAAAGTACCTAGGTGTTGTCCTAGATGGTAAACTCACTTGGAGTTCACACTTAAATAAAGTATATAACAAAGCATTAACGGCTTTATGGACAATACGGTCCTGTATAGGTAAAACTTGGGGCCTAAACCCAAAGATTATATTTTTGATATATCAGGCAGTAGTACGTCCTATCATGACATATGGTTGCCTGGTTTGGTGGCAAAAGGTCACACAGGCTGGATCTATTGCTGTTTGCATGAAGCTCCAGAGATTAGCGTGTCTCTTAATGACTGGTGCTATGAGGACAAGTCCAACTGCAGCACTTGAGGCTATACTTGGATTGACACCTCTGCACATACACATTCAATCTACGGCTGCGCTTAGTGCGTTTCGACTAAAACTCCACATGAACAAGAGTTGTCTTGACTATGGTCATACAACAATATTAAAAATATTTGGAGCACATAAAATTCCTCAATGCGATGGAGACTATACAACAGAACTCCATCGTTTTGGCAAAAAATTTGAGGTACACCTACCATCACGTTCAACGTGGGAGAATGGAGGCCCACAGGTTGACCCAAAAAGTTTGGTTTGGTACACAGATGGATCAAAGATGGATGAAGGCACTGGCGCTGGTGTATTTGGACCCAACACCAGCATTTCGGAAGCAATGGGCACATGGCCGAGTGTCTTCCAAGCTGAAATCCACGCAATCAACTTATGTGTAAGATCCAATTTAATCAAAAAACCTTCTGGCTCGAAAATTGTTATTTACTCTGACAGCCAGGCTGCTCTTAAAGCTCTTTCTTCTTGGACTTTCAAATCAAAACAGGTCCTTGAGTGTTACGATCTTCTGCAATCACTTGCAGCTCGGAATAAGGTAAACCTTTACTGGGTTCCGGGCCACAGAGGAGTTTTGGGAAATGAAAAAGCTGATGAGCTTGCCAGAACTGCATCAAAAACTGCTTTTATAGGCCCTCAACCCTTTTGTGGAATAAACTGGGCTAGTACAAAACAGATTATCAAGGAAATGGAAAATCATATGCGGCTAGAGTACTGGGTAAACTTTCCAGGACTCAGACAAAGCAAAGCACTGATAACACCTTACTCCTACAAAAACATTCTTAAATTCTCAAAATGTAATTTAAGGATGATAACGGGTTTCATTACAGGTCATTATGGTCTGAAATATCACCTTCATAAACTACAATTATCTGCTAACTCGGAATGCAGATTATGCCTCGAAGATGAGGAAACAACCATGCACATTCTTTGTGACTGTCCAGCTTTAATAACGCACAGAAGAAACCTGTTTCATAAGGAATTTCTGTCACCAGAACAGATTAAGAACTCTTCTCTAGATTTAGTTCTAGACTTTATTCACAAAGCTTTAAGGGGCTTTGTTTAATCAATAGTGAAACTGGTACAATAGGTCTCTTCTGGCCGCAGTACCGGCTGTTGGGCAATTTTCACGAATACCTTTTATTATTATTATTAACAATATTAAATATTGTTATATCTTCATTACTTACTAATGTTCTCATTAAGAATTAGCTCACTGTAGCACATTTTCTCCACCAATGAATTTACTCTCTCAGTAACTTTTATGTTATCCGTAGAGCCATTACTACTCCTTGATTTGAGTATATCTTGTATAAGTTGCAAGTTCATTTCAACATAAGCCAAATCCACAGAAATTGTTTTTACTTTATTATTTGTGTATCGGTCACCGGAGTAACTTCTATATCTATCCAACATTTCTAAATTTTTTCCCTGCGCATCGGGTTGACTTGCTATATCATTATTTGCACTCACTGTAGTTATTTGATCTAGAACTTCCAGAAGTTTTTCTAAAGTCGATGGATCATTTAAATCAAGTAATTCCAAATTATTTTTGGCTCTTGAGACAAATTGTATAATTTCATTATGGGAGATATAAAATTGTGTAGTCGGGTGTTCCACCAATTTATTTATTTCTTTATGCATAATATCTTTTATATAGTCTCGCCATTCATTATATCTTTTCAGATCAGCATTCTTTTTGAATAAAACACAGATGAAATAAATTCAATCAACTTTTAAGAGGTTAACTTACCTTATATGTAAGTGCTGCCATAAATATGAGATTATGTGCAGTCTCGTAATCTGTTCTTATAAATGCCGATTTTACAATTTCTTTTTGCATGTTGAATTCCGTATCAGTTATTGTAGTATAGTCAATAGATAATGGGTCTCCATAAATTATATTACAAGCCCCTCTAACATCACATATTTTGACAAATAATTTAATCGGACTACCTAGAAAAAAATAATATACATTAATTAACATAACAAATGCATATATATAATACATATGTTGAAATAGATCTATTGTCTATATTAGGATTGACACGTATTCTGTAAATTTTTAAATTATAACATAGTTTTTATTTTTTTATTCCATAAATTACATTGAGTCATATATATCACCTAAGTGATGAAGCCGTTGTTTGTCGAAAACTGAATACTTACAAAAAATATACTCTAGACTCTCAATATTTATTTTACAAAAACGATGGACATCAATATCCGAGACCCCAAATTATATAAGTGATACCTCAGGTTGCAATGATTTGTAAAGTAATCAACCCAGAGAGTCCTTAAGTCTACCGTGTTAAGCGAAAGTATCTAACTTGATACTTTGATACTCCCACCGATAGTATAAAAATATTTTTCTTGAGATTGATCTACACTATTAGGCCAATTGTCCATAAATTTTGTCTCCTTCCATTTCATAGTAGCCTTATTTAAGTGGTGAGTTTATAAAACGGCTCTGAACCAATTAAAGACATATTTTTATCTCACTTAGGATCTATTCTATCAATATAGTAGTAAGCTCCCTAATGCGTTGGGAAGGTCTAATGAATTATTTATTATATTTAATGTAATCCTTGCAGCTTGAAGTACTCTTAATGCGCCGTGACTATCTAACAATATGTAAATGTGGGTTCCTTAGATCTTCTTATTAAGAAAGTATGGAGGTATTTTTCACTGATTAATTAATAGTTAATTTATTATTACGTTTAGGTACAGTAGTGTACTATTATCTATGAGACTCACTTTCTTAACCCTAGAGAAATACTTCACATCTACACTATGCATATATTAATTAAATTCATAGACCTTACTTCAGTTGAATAAAATTTTCTGACCATTATTAATTCAGTAAAAATAATATGAAGGTACTAGACTTATTTTGTAACAATATTAACACTTAAGCATAGAAGATGGATAGTATTGTATTTTGTTTTCGTTTTGGAACCATTTCAGAAAAGTTTTTCTATTCTATATAGTAGATAATATATAAGACATAATATACATTATATTTACTTGTGTAAGGTAATACAGAATCCCATGATTTATACTCCAGATATTCTCCAAAACAAATAGTAGAACCATCAAAGTTTCCACACAATTCATAAGTGATGGGAGAATCCAGTAATAAATCTTTACCACTGGAAGCACTTATTTGAAATACTGTTCTTAAAGCTGTTCCTTTATATGGTCTGATCTGCAAAGTTATTAGTGGTTTTAAAAGGACTCCATTTTAACAAATGCATTATTCATATTTATTAATTGTACAAGTATATTTTAGATCACCTCAATTTTTCCTGCTGCTGGTGGAGAGTTGGTATTAATTATAAACTCAAAATGACTGGTTACCAATTGTTTTGAAGTTTCCACCTCACTGTAAGCCATTGGACAAACTGCATCTAAGCGAAATTTATAACGTACATCTCCTTGTAAACCTTTCCATCGAGTATTATCCATACTTGGAGCAGGTATCTTTAAAACAATTTCTCGATTAACTGTAGAATTTCCAAAATCTGCTATTTCTGTCAAGAAATTCTTTTCTAAATTAGAAACTTCAGTGTGCCCAAAGTTATCTTTGCCCTAAATGAGAATTAAATAAATATTTTATTAAATATTGTGTAAATACAGCACCCACAATATCATCCTGATTAATGTACTTAAATCCTTCTTCTTGGGCACAAGTCCAACCTGCTTTGCATTCCGGAATTAAATCCGTTACTAATACACTCAAATGAAATGAGGAATTTGTAGCGGGATTGAGATTAGGTACATGCGAAAAGTCATAGCTTAAAAATATATTGGAGACAACCTCAACTTCAGCGATTTCTTTAGTGATCTTTTCATTGAATTTTATATTAGCCACCACTTGATATCTGTGAAATATAATTTCTTAAATAATGTCAAGTTTAAAAACTAATTAATTACCTGGCAGGTTTTGGAAAAGTAACAATAAATTTCGTATCTCTTTGTTGTATATCGGTATATATTTCGGAAACATCGTCCATATCAAAATATTCCCAATACATCTACAAATCGATTTATTGAGTTTGTTATTATTGTAGTTTTTTATATTTCATTCTTACTTCAATATTTTCCATTTCATTATCAAAGTCTCTTATAAATAATTGAAATGCTAAGGGCTTATTTACTCCGATTTTCGCTGAACATGGAATTATGTGTGTTTGAAGACCTCTACTAACAACGTTGATATCAATAGAATCCTTTAATATATGGAAAATATTATTATTTCTGTTATTTTATTTTTCAATAAGTAGTTAGCCCTTTTTATCGTTTTAGAATATTGGGCGTTAAGTAATTACTTTGGCTAGTAGTCTTGTGCTATTCACTTCCAATACGAGAGCTTCAATGGAAATGCTGCTTTCCGGTTCAAACACATTTTTTGGTATATTAAGTGTAGTGGCGGTGACATGCTGCAACTCTTGAAATTCCTCATCTAAGTTATGAATTTTCCAACGTATCTTAAAAGAAATGAAATAGTTAACATTTTTATATCTTAGTCGCATTTTGTTATATTATAATATATTTTTAATATAAAATTTATTATAAGATAATTTATGAGACTATTGTTCTATAGTTCTGTATAGTTCTGGTAAAAATTATAAGTCTTGGAAAGTATGCAGTAATTCCGGTAATAAAAGTTAGTTTTTTTTAACTTTATAAGATCGAGTAATATTCAGATATCTGATGTATTACGAGACGTAGTTAAACATAGTTACCTGAAATAATAGTCGGCAATCGGCAAAATTACTTTAGGTTCAGCTCTATGGCACATTTATGGACATACTGTTTTGTAATATGAATATTATGATGGAATAATAAACCTTGTAATACTCTTGAAGTTATATATATTGGAAATATATATAAATTAGATTAGATTAGATTTTAAACGGGTTGAAAACTTGTCACTACGTTACGGCATCGTTTGAGAATTATTGTTGTGGCATCGTTTGAGTATTATTGTGACAAACCCACTTCAGTTCTATAGACGAGTTGCAGTTAAAAACGCCATTATGTCCTTTGGAGAGATGTTGCCTAATTCAGTTATAAGGGGATAGGCAGTTGATAAGTATTAAAGTCTGAGTCTGGCAAGGCTATCACAGTGACACAAAATGTCTTCTGCTGTTTTCTCTTCTTCGTAACAAAGTCTGTGAGAAATCCTGTGACAAGTCGGATGCCATTTATATTCAGCATTAGAAGTTCTTTCGTTATAATTATATATAAATGCAGGAAGCGATTACTTAATCTCTTAGGTTAGATTTTTTTGTATTATAAGTCGAACAGATAAGTTGCCACAGATAACTCAATATGAAAAAGTTAAAAGGATTCACTATAAAATCTATGGATAAGGCTTTACTTTTAAAGTTAAGAAATGCTTCATATGATTCATCCAAATAGTTGGAGAGTCTGTTTCCAATATAATTCAATTAAGCTATTTTTATAAGTAAATCGTGTTTGTATGATAATTATCTCTAATACACTGTATTGAAGAAACCAAATATTTTTTTTTGTAAAATAAAAAAATCATTAACTTACAAATTTGGTATATGTGGTATATATAGATAGTTATATATTATTTAATATAGATATATTGAAAGTCATTATACTTACAAAATAATTGAACTTTGGCTTACAAAATGATACTTTCGCATGTAAACTATATTTGGAGGCCGCAACTGTTGTTTCTGATCCAATCAATAATAAATTTATACCTTCTGGAACCTGGAAAAAAATTTTAATTTAATATTATTGTTGACATAATATATTTGAATTATTTATTTAATTTAGTTAAAATAGGTTATAATTTTTTCTTATTTACATTTTCATTTTGAAAAACTCCATTAGAATATTGAATGGTGAACACTTGCTCTTTAGTAGTTTCTCCAGCATCGGTAATACCATAAACATGGAATATATAACTTACACCGGCTACAACCTTAAAGTAAAATAAAGATAAAAGTTACTTCATATTCAAAATTATATCATTATAATATAAATTTAAATAATTATGTTGAAGCTATTTGAGCCAGTGCTGAAATAGCTTTCTTAATTCGAGGTATTTTCAAAACCTCTCTTTACGCCTTGACTGGATTATTGTTTATCAAATCATCAGACTAAGCAATAATTGACCTCAGATCTTCATACCTTCCCGAGGAGCCTGTAACCATTCTGAGATTTGATAACGCGGTGTTGGTAAGTCTGTCAGTTTTCGCAAATAGTTTCAGGGCTCTATCCTTTATATATTTTTTAATCAGATCAATCTTGAGGTCCCTGAGGATGTCATTAGTCCTAATGTACAATGGTATCTTGAAAAGTCTTCTCAGAGCCTTGCGTTGTGCCATTTTACATTTATTGTAAAGATGATGATATTGAGCAAATTGTGTGTTTACTATAATTGGAAGGAATAGAACTACACATATATATATAACTTTCCATGTATCTCAGTTACCGATTTTTCACCGTTTTACTACCACATACACATACATATATATAATTGTTACTATTATAATATAAATATATAATGTAAGTATATCAGTATATTTTATCTGTTTACAGGCTGGCTTATAGCTTATAGACAAAAAGAGTAAGGTGTGAAAGCAATCAAATAGGATAGCTTATTGCTAGTAATTAATATTTATTAATATATAATATCAATAAATATTTCAAAAGATATACTGGTTCCAGACTGATATGAAGCTAGATTTATACTGGACAAAACCGATTTTCTTGATATTACAATAACTTTGTACAAAAATAGTTATAATTGTGTTTCTAATATTGTTGATCATTTGGTTTTATATATATATATTTTAGTTGGGATAAATAACATTATCTATTGCTAATAGATTACAACATCATTTAGTTCGTTTAACAATGTAAAGTAACTCGGAAATCCAATTAGAATATTTATATAGTAGTAAAATTTTAAAATAGGAGTTCAAAAATAAGATTTATAGATCAAAAAATCAATATTAAAAAAAATTTATAAAAAGGTATGAACCAGGTATCAACATTTTACACTTTACTTACTTCAGCTTTACTTATGAAAACCATGTTATCCTTAGAAATCGTCAATCGATCTTTAGTGTTGAGCCGCTGTTCAAGGGCTCTCACTGCTTTCCATACAATCAATGTTTCACGTTGTGTAAAAATCTCTGGACCTATCGTTTTAAAAAATATTCGAAACTTGTATGAAAGCTTAAAGCCATCCTTTGGTTGAAAACTATATATAAAATAAATATTTTATTAATTTATTTGACCAATCACAAATTAAATAAAAATACTAACCTAACAGTTATGCCATCGGGTAGCTTCAGAGCTGTAGCATTAGAATCTTGTTTGCAAATATTTTGTGGAGCTATAATTCTAAACGAAGGAACTTCCTGTAAAGTTAAAAAAAAAATTTATTAATTTGATATTATTAAAATATATTTCAAATTTTTTAATAAATGTACTTTATTAATAAGTACATACAATTCGTACAGATGTCACTGACTTACTTCAATGGTTTCAGTTCTGTTAAATATAAAAACTAATATACATAATATGTAAACAAACTTTAATTTCATTTTTAATTTTTTTTTTATTTTTAAACCTGAACCTAATAACAATTTATTTAATTTTTACAACTTTTAAAAACAAATATTGACATACACTTCATAACTTTGACTAAGTGGATTGTATGCACCGGCTTATTTTCTTCGGAACTATGGTAACTAGCCCGGGCCAAACATTGGAACAAACCAAAACATAAAATGTTATTTAATTGTGGAATGATACAACATTCAACAACATTGAAGGAATTATATTTTCTAAAATCAAAAAAAAAAAAATAATCTAATAAAGTTAATATAGGTTTCTGAAACCTATTTATTAGCTCTTCAATAATATTGCTTTTTTTATCTATTTAAAGATTAGCTTTACAATATTCCGCATAAAACAATAGGTATTATGTTCATAACATACCCAGACTTTTCGAGGATTGTAGTGTTGAGAATTACAAATTAGAACCATTGTCTGTGTTGTAAGGTGGGTGCTTTCGTTAATAATTGTTAATGCAAAGAAACTAAATATAATATTATATATGTATAAATATATAAAATCGAGTGTATTCTAAATATTTCTATAGATATATTAAACTAAAAATAAAATGTAGGAATACATTGCGAACTATATTTTAAAATAAAATATTTTTAAGAAAATAAAGTGAATATATAATAATTTAGTATATTGGTACAATTATAATATTTAAATTATATCCATAATATGTTATTGTTGCATAAATTTCGAACTTGGCGTAGTTGTTCGAAATCGGTGGATTCTGATATATAATTAAATAGTCGACTCTGTTTTATTGCTTTAAACTCTAACAATTGCCAACACACAAGTCTGTCTAATCATCATAATATAATACAATTTATTTCCCCACCTGTCATTCTTAGAAAACTATATCTAAGTATACTTAGGTTCTAAATTCAGAACTATATTTTTAACAGTTTTGCAGAAATTTTAAATTACTACTTGTCTAGGTACATGCGAAAAATCGTAGCTTTAAAATATGTTGGAGACAACCTCAATCTGAACGTCCAGTTTAATTTTATATTCGCCATTATTTGATATCTGTAATATATAATTTTTGAAATAATATTAATCTTAAAATATTATTATTATATTTAAAATATAATTGAATTTTAGCTTACAAAATGATACTTTCGTGTTTAAATTATATTTAGAGGCCAGAACTGTTGTTTCTGATCCAATCAATAATAAATATATACCTTCCGGAGAACCTGTGAAAAAAATTTTTAATTTAATAATATCACATAATATACTTGTATTTATTTAATTTTCATAAATTTAGTTAATATGGTAATTTACAGTATGTTAAGAATTTAATATTCTACATTATTTACATTGTTATTTGGTAGAACTCCATTAGAATATTGAATGTTGAACACTTGCTCTTTAGTGGTTTCTACAGCATCAGTAATACCATAAATATGGAATATATAACTTACACCGAACACAAATTTAATTTCAATTTATTGTTAAGATCGTAATAGTGAGAAAATTATCTAAAATAATAATTTTATTCACTTATGCCCGGTAGGCAGCCGGGTATAGCCGGGTGTTGGTACTAACTAACAAAATACTAACCTCTAAAATACCAGACGTTAAATTTGGAATGGTATAAATAGGTCGAAAGGAAATATAGAACCATTTTTTGGTCTTTCCTGTTAGCTCCCATCTTCATTAGTTACCCTTTACGCTTTAATAAACTTTAAGGAAAGTCCCAAAAATTATATTAATAAATTCACCAATTGGCTTAATTATAAAAAATATATTAGTTTACATTTAAGTCTTCCCTAAAAACCATAAGAAATGTAGACTTAACAGTCGAAAGCATTATAATATATTGAATTGAATGGATACATTGTGACCGAAAAGTTTCCGGTCATAAATAAATAAAACGCAAAATTCTTAATCTTCATCAATATTTATTTTATCTCCTTCAAAATATGCTCCATTAGAAGCGATACACAAATGCCAACGTTTCTTCCAATCATCAAAACATTTTTTATAGGCGCTTTCCGGTATGGCTTTGAGTTCCCTCTGCGAATTCTGTTTTACGTCTTCTATGGATTCAAAACGCGTTCCTCTGAGTGGTAATTTGAGGTTGGGAAACAGGAAAAAGTCACACGGTGCAAGATCAGGTGAATACGGTGGCTGTTCGATGGTATTTATTGAATGTTTGGCCTTAAAATCGTTGATAATGTTGAACAAATTGAGGTGAATCGGAACAAGCCGGGCGTTGACACGTCGCATACACAAATTGTCCACCAAAATCAAACGAGCCATCTCACGACCGATGCCTAGCTCTCGTGCTATCTCTCTAACACTCACATGAGGATTTTTGAACACGATTTCCTTTGCCTTTTCAATGTTTTCGTCGGTGGTAGAGGTCGAAGGTCGTCCAGAACGCGGCATGTCTTCGACGGTCGTACGACAGTCCTGAAAGGCTTTGTACCACTCATAAACTTGAGTTTTCGATAAAACTGATTCCCCATAAGCCTTTTGTAGCATTCGCAACGATTCTGCACACGAAATTTCGTTCGAAAAACAAAATTTGATGCAAACTCTTTGTTCAATATTTTTTTCCATTGTTTTTTTCGCAACGCACTACTGAGGTGAACTGGTTTCAACAGCTGCCGTAAACGAACTGTCCGACAGATCGCGCTCATTTTTGGCATAGTAATTAAGGACAGTGCTGGCAAACTACATAAACTTAAAATATCGAAAAATATACAGCGCGCGAATTTTAAATGAGAACCTCCGAAAACCTTTCGGTCACAATGTATATTGAATGAATATCCAACCCATATTAATGTTTTTAATAAACTAATAATGATTACTAAAGTTTTAGTACTAAAGTGATAAAAAATCTAACACTGATGTACTGTAAATAAATATTATATAACAGACTGATCTTTTATTTTTATTCATATATATACATATTTTTTATTTATTTATTTAAATTTCATATTTGCACTTATAAAATGTTAGATGTACTATCTTACTTCATTTACATTATCATGTAATTAAAGGCAGTGGATACATCAGATAATACATCAGATAATACAAAATACTATAATTAATCCATCTAAATAGTTTGTATTAATAAGATACATTGAAATAATTATTAAATATGCATAAACAATAACTTTATATCTATAAATAAAACACTTTTATGGTAGTATCTGAACAATTCTACGGAGAACTGCGAACTAAAAGTTGAGTGGGGGGTAAACCAGATAATATATAGTATATATGGTCTATGGCATAAAATTGAAAACCGTATGTTGCAATGGAATATAAAATAATAAACAAACTCATATTACAATCTCATAATAATATTTTGTATATAATTAGTAGTCACAGCTTTGGCTAAGAACCACAAATGTCAAGTAATATATATAGTAATATTGTATATAAGCAAAACTAAAGCGTCATACATACGAGAATTCACAGCAATCAATAGTTTTCACAAATACAAAAAAAAACACTTGTAAATCGAGTAAAGATAACAACACTTAAGTGAAAAAAACTAATAACTTAAGTAAATATTTATTTGATATGTTATAAATTTAATAGTTGGGCACCGAGTCAGTTGCTATGCGGAGGAACTGAATCGCCAATGCACTTTGCCGAATCCGATTTTTCTTATGATTTTCTAGACAAATTCTAAGGCTTAGCACGCAATCCAAGCCGTCTTGGGTAACGTTTGCGACTGTGATTTGCTAAATTGAATCAAATGATTAAAATTTATGTCAATTGAGGTTTTCCATGTTGTCTACACGTGACTACATTCGCAACAATGGATACTCACAGATACACACATACATAGATACACAGATACTTTGTGTTAAAAAATTCATGAATTGAATTCTTGTTGCAAAAATTATTTCTAATTAAATTGATTTGCAGTTACGAAACCGAAAAATAAATGAAAAATTTGTTCGATATATAACATATAGTATTTCGCAAAGAGGCCTGCACTTGGCAATCTAACGTAGATTGCATTCCAGCTATGCAAATTGTTTTACAATAAATGCGAAAATACGTTATATAATATCTCAAATAATCTTTCGTAATAGAAAACTGAGCTAAATGCACGTCTTCTAAAAATGTGTAATATAAAGAGATAAGTCGATAGGTTTTCCATGATTGTATAACCACAAGTCGCTTTAATAGGTTACAATTGGTTAAGATAACTGGTATCACCAAAACAAACTATCAACAAACAAACATCAATACTCAGCATTCACTCAAATCCTCTTACTGTCACAACTAGGCTGAAGCAGCAATCAAAATAAATGGAGGAAAATGGAGGAACTAAATGGAAAATTAGTGTTTACTCTTTTTCTATTATTGAACAAACTATTTCCAAAAAGATTCTGTTAACTATCTGAGAGTAACACTGGACTGGAGTTAGACATGAAAAAATCATATAGATAATAAACTAATATAAGCAACACTGAAAACTTCTGATCCCAATTGAACTGTTGGTCCTAAATCAAAACTTGTACCAGATAATAAAATTTTTCTTATAGCTTAAAACTATTTTGAATTGTGAATAGTTTTAAGCTAGAAGCCAAAATTAATAAAAATTCAACACCCTCGACAGATGACTATCAAGTCATTGCCGTATTTTTTATTTTTCAATATAATTTAAGTAACTCTAACCGATTTTTTTAGATTTAATGCATAATACTTACTTATGTTAAAAAATTTTGAAATAAAGAAGAAGTATCTATCTATCTAGTATTTATCTAATAAAATACAATGTTATTATTACAATGATAAAACCGTGCTGGACATATGCGATGCAACTATGGAGTACTGCAGAGTCCGATAGTATTTGCAGGGTTCTCGGGTTTGTAAGAAATATTAATACGTATATTCTCAAAGTCCTAAGGATCGATATAATCAAAGAGAATTTAGAAAAATTAGGCATTAAGGAAAATTAGGCAAATTAGGAAAATAATATATATATCTAGGTTATTAAACCACTCTAATAACCTAACTAGTCTTAATAAGACATTACCCAAGGAAATTAAAAAGAAAGAACTTTAAGTTCATAAATTCAGATACAAATAATCCTTATTACGCCTAGATCAGAACGCACAAGGGAGTTATTTTCCCTCTCTAACTATTTGTTGATATAAATTATATTAATGTTGGTCAAATTTATGATTATTAACATTTATTATTATTTATTATTAATTTATTATTATTTGTAATAATAATTGGTAATAATTTCTTACAATATATTTTCGCAAAATCTATTTAAGAACTACTAATTACATTGTAACTTATTAGTGATATTTATATAAATATGTAATATTTATAAATATGTAATATGTAATTTATAATAAATTGTATTGTTTTTTAGTACAGTGGTACAGGAAATAAAATAAAATATACTGGTAAGATATGATTCCATAAATTAATGTTATGAAAAAAAAAATATAATTTTTCTTCTTAAACATGGACTTAAATATTATTTAATGAATTGTTAAAACTTTTAAAAACAAATATTTACAAAAACTTGAAAACTTTTGCCAAGAGGTCTGTGGCCAACGACTTATTTTTTTCAAAACTATGGCAACTAGCCTAGGTCAAACAGTTGAAAATCCAACACTAAATTTATTCCTTAATTGTTGAATGCTCTATCTAAAGGTATTTTTTTATTTATTATTTAATATAATTTTATTTTAACTATATAAGAAAATTACTATCCTATAAATTTTAGAATTAGATGTACTATAAATCCACATAAAACTAATATAAACCTAAATAATAATATATCTAGCTCTTTCAAATATAGTATACAAAAAATAATAATAATAATAATAATAGTTAGAAGAAAATAAATTATTTTTTTATTTTATAATTTAATAGAAGATATTCTTGTTTACAATATAAATATATCATTTTTTCTATAGAGGCTATAACTATAGAGGCTGTTTAGTTTTCTCTGATATGAGAACCTAATCTAAAGTACCAAACTTTTCAATATATCATTTATCTCTACTACTAAAAAACCACGCCATGGATTTAAGCAAACGTAAGTAGTATGTCCTAAGCACTAAGATAAAACTTTCAGAGATATGGTCATTGCGTGAGGTGATCTAAGAATTGATGTTAAACAACTAGCAGAAAATATCCCTTTAATGACATTAGCCAAGTATTTAATGGGTTGAATATAAAATAGAGGTTATAGCTATGGATACCCAGGCAGAGAACGATAATAAAACAACAAGAAAAAAGTTTTAAATATAAACCAAATATATAATCACAAATAGATATTAAAACTTTGACAGACTTACCAACACCGCGTTATCAAATCTCAGAATGGTTACAGGCTCCTCGGGGAGGTATGCAGATCTGAGGTCAATTCTTGCTTAGTCTGATGAAGTGATAAACAATAATACAGTTAAGGGGTAAAGAGGGGTTTTAAAAATACCTCGAGTGAAGAAAGAGTAAAAGTGCTCAAGTGTACTGACTCAAATAGCTTCAACATAAAATTTTGATATTATATAAAATTGTATGAATTAAAATCATAAACTTAATATTCAACTGAAATCACCATCAGTTAGAATTGACTTATAAAATTATATAATCTGATAAAAATATTTTAAACATTAGACTATCGTAAGAAGCTTGTACTCAAAGTATATTCTAGTTCTAATTTTATACTTAAACATGTTCTTCATGAAATTGTTAGAATAATTCTTCAATAACAATATAAATGGGTATGTTTGAATATTTCCTAACCTTTGCAAGTCTATCCATGTAATTAAATATTAAAAGTTAATGCAAATAAAAAGTTTCACAGTTGAAAAGTTTTTAATATTATCCAAAACTAAAGTTTGTTTAAAAAAATTATAAATACTCTTTCAACACCAGGAAAATTTTAGTTCTTATAAAAATGTTTTCGATTTACAATTTTAACTCGCAACCGGACGAAAAAATTGATGGAACTCTTCTCAAATCGGAGTTGAATTCTTTTTCAAAACTGGGTTCACTGAGCGACAATAAATTAAAAACATTGGATTTGAATACTCAAGAGAGAGAAATTCAGCGCATGTTGAGATCGAAGTTGGATTCTGGAAACGGTGACAGAGTTGAGGAACATGACCAAGTGAGTCTGATGTTATATTCAAGTACTTAAAATATATTAAAACTGATTAAAATTAATTAATTAATATAAAATGAAAAGCTTTAAGATTATATTAAAATACTATTTATTATATATTTTCATTTACATTTATTTTTGCTAAATCCCCCTATCACCAAGACATTGTAGAACTATTAGAGGTGTGCTTACAACGTTATGCGATCCACATTTTGTGAAGTTGGTACAGGTCTCAGTAATTGAATTTCAAGCACTCCTTAGATTAACAAAAAAATGTGTTATTTTTTATAATCCTATAGAAAGATTTTTGGAAGGATTTTATTTAATACTTACTTAATGCAGTTGTCATCAATAATTGTTAATACAAATAAACCAAATGTAATATTATATAAATACTAGTATATTTAGACATCTATAAACATAGATATATTAACTATAATTATTATATATGAGTTATTAACTTATTCATAATATTCTTGACAGTTTTACAGAGATCATAAATTACTACTAGTCCTGTTTCGAGTTCTTGCCGTTATGCCAATACTACGGTCTCAACCTGGACGTATAACGTTTTCTTGGAAATCGATGGCTACCATTTATGCCATTTTTTTCTGGTGTTTGATGACCTTTGTTGTAGTTATTATAGGTCGCGAACGAATCCATATTTTACATACCACCAAGCAATTTGATGAATACATATATGCCGTGATATTTGTAATATATTTGGTACCACATTTTTGGATTCCTTTTGTTGGCTGGGGCGTTGCTAATGAAGTTGCTATATACAAATCATCATGGGGAACTTTTCAAGTATAAAATAAAATAGTTACTTAAAAATGGTTTAATAATATAACTTATTATTTCAGCTTAGATTTTATAAAGTCACAGGAACTTCATTGCAGTTTCCACATCTCAAAACAATGATTGTTTTCATATCTATAGGATGTTTACTCTGTGCTATAATTTTTCTGTTCTTATTGTCATTTTTGTTGGAAGGTTATTAAAAAATTATTTAACAAACATTTTTTTATTCACATATTCAAAAATATTTGCAGGTTATCCATTATGGCACACATTGGCATATTATCATATTATAACAATGATAAATATGAACTGCGCTCTCTGGTATATTAACTCAAGAGCAATTAAAGCTGCCTCATATTCGTTAGCTACTTGTTTTCGTAAGGTAATTATGTTAGTTTATCTGTTTTGAATAGCTGGGTTATACATACAGATATATGCCACAAAAAGATATATAATTATAATTATAATTAGATATATAAAGATATAATAAAAAAAGATATATGATTATGACTTTCTAAAAATTTTAATAAAGCTGAATAAAATACAATATATTGGTATATAACGAAAACTATTTCGAAGAGACACTTATCGTTAGTCAATCTCTCCTGACGGTAAAATGTCCGATTTCATTGTAATGACTAAATATTGCTCTCAAGTTATCAGTTTAACTACACTTATTTTCTTTTATTTTTATTATTCTTTTAATTTTATTTTATCTATTAATGGTTTTTGTTTTAAAACATTTTTAGGATATGTCGAAGGAATGCTCAGCCACAGTTATCTCGAACTATCGTTTTCTATGGCTCAATTTAAGCGAATTACTTCAGTCTCTCGGAAACGCCTATGCAAGAACCTATTCGACTTACTGTATTTTTATGTAAGTTATTATAAAGATATACACTTTTATATCATTTTAAATTTCATATTAATTCTTCTGTCTTAAGGTTCGTAAATATTGTAATAGCAGTTTATGGTGCATTTGCTGAAATCATGGATCACAAAGAAGGATTCCGGATATCATACAAAGAGTTGGGTTTGATTGTTGATGGAGTCTACTGTTCTATGCTATTGTTTATATTTTGTGATTGCTCTCATAATGCTACCCTTGGCGTTGCTAGGGGTGTTCAGAAAACTTTATTGTCTATAGATTTAGAACATTGCGATAGAGAGACTAAAAATGAAATTGATCATTTTATTATTGCTATTGAAATGAATCCAGCTATCGTAAGCTTAAAGGGTTATGTCAATGTAAATCGGGAACTTCTGACATCGGTATGTATATATTTATATATATATAGATCTAGATAATATAAAAATCAAGTAAGAGAAATAGAAAAAATACGAGAAAGTATGACTGGTTTAATGTTGCTTGCTAAAATTAACCAATTAAAAGAGATATTAACTTTTTCGGGAAAATGTTTGTGGAATTAGAACGTATTATAGAAGTTTAGAGTACATATAATTTTAATTCATTAATGACTTTTTTTATAAATTTATTTTAATTTTTAATAGGAACTTAAACTTTTCACTTTCATACTATTTTAGAGCATTGGAACAATCACTATTTATCTTCTGATACTAATTCAATTCAAATTTAGTTTGGATAAAGGAAAAGCCTAAAAACAAACATATCACCGATCAATCCAACAGTGTCCAACAGTAATCTATTCATGCCTTTATAACGAAAACCTATATTCATATTTTATTTATAGATTTGTTATGGATTAATTAAAGATATCTGAATCTATTAAATACAAACATGTTTTTATTTATATAAATATTATTAGAGACAAAGTGATTATTTGTTCTATGTATACTGCCCTTAAAAACAGGCTTTTTTGATATTATTATTATATATGTATGTAAGAATAATTTAATGGGAGCACATTTGTAAGAGACGAACACATGAAACTCTACTTTTCTTTATTCAAGATTAAATATTATCTGTATTTAATGTTCACCATTTATTTCAATATAGTTCTGTAGCCGCTGGTATTCGAACGAGTTACAATAGTCCCGTATGTGCAAACAACTTAAAGATTACTTGGAATATATAATACTTAAGAAATAAAAGCAATGGATCTACCTTTTTTTTATGTTTACCTAATCTGGTTTAGAATTATATCCCACTATATGGAATTGATTCAGGCATGTGAAAGGAAAGTTCTTCAACTTTTCGTGTTGATTGTGTCAAGTTAAGCACTGAGCTGATGCTAAGTGCCATCCAAACTCCATTCTATATAAATAAATCACTTCTAAAGTAGCTCATATAGATGATTTTTTATTTTTCCTGGCTAAGAAATTCGTTGTGTCGCTCCTGACATGATTTAGGTGGACATCGTATCGCTTAATTTGCTTCCAGCTATGAAATACTAGTCTTCTTAATTTTTAGCCTATTAAATCTCATTTTAATGAGGTCCAAGTCAGTGCTCCTCTGCCGTCTCTGTATAATCGTACTCATTTTGACCCAAAATTTAAAATCAATTTTGTCCACAACCTTGCTTATCTTCAACTTCTTCACCCAGAGGCAATTCTCTCCATTATAGCACAGATTTCTTTGTTTTCTAACTTATATAAAGTTTGTTTGCGAAATATTACCTCTATTGATCTCCCATTTCCATCCAAAATTACTGAAATGGTATTTTAGTCATTTATTTTTGCGGTTCAAGACCTAGAATCATACTCTCAATTTATTCCTTAAAGGTGGTTTGAAGGGAGTTGTGTCTCTTTATGTCTGATCAGTCAAAAAGTATTAAAAAATGTAAAGGTTTTAATATCACTAAGTGGTATTCCTTAATGAGATTTCGAATATTAAAGTTGGCATTTTAAATGAAATAATGTAGGTTTATAGATTAAACTCATTTTTTATTTTATTTCATAGATAATTTAATTATTTAATATTAAATTTTCTTAACTGACATTTTTGTGGTATTAAAACGACTGTTTGAAATTAAATTATAAAAGTGAGTGTAACTTCTTTGGTAGACAATTAATTACTTTGACAAACACTTTACAATAGATAAAAGGATGGCCTACACACGAATATTTATGAACTATAAAATATTCAGTTATGGAAACGCCTATTAGAGTTAATCACAATTTAATGATTTAACAATTACAAAAATTTAATCTAAATTCATTCATGAAAACACATCAGTAAGTATTTATGATTGAAAGTATAAGGAGCTCAAACTGTTTTCGGTAAAATGATATCCATCGCGGAGTCAGAATTCGAAGAGGCTCTTCAATCCACAATGCTGCAAGAGGACATGAATTACATTTTAAAGTCACATAAAAACAAAAAGACTACTTTTCATAACTTCAAAAATCCGGAATTATTGGAACGAAATCGGAACAGGGATACACGTAATCAGTTGAAGTCGAGCAATGGAACAACTGCAGACATTTATGATCAAGTACAACTACTAATGTAATATGAACTGATAATATCCATTAATCCAAGTATATTTTTCGGGTAGTTCTATCGCGATCATCAATTGCTACTTAAGCTATTCGTTATTCTGGGAGTTATGCCAGTAGTACGCTCGGCACCTGGTATTGTGACTTTTAGCTGGAAGTCCTACGAGATGATTTATGCATTTTTTCTATATATATTTACCTCATCATTGGTACTACGAGTTGGCTATGAACGTGTTAAATTCATACAAACCACTGAAGAATTTGATGAGTACATTTATGGTGTGATTTTTGTTATATTCCTCGTGCCGCATTTTTGGATACCATATGTCGGCTGGGGTGTCGCTAATCAAGTTGCACACTACAAAACTATGTGGGGTTCTTTTCAGGTAGTACCGTTTATATGTTAAAGTTTGTTTAAATCAATATATAATATATTTAATATTTTAATATTATTATACTGTGATTGTAGTATATATACCGATTCCATTTTTTACTTTAAAGGTTCGTTATTATCGCGTGACTGGCACAACGCTCACCTTCCCGAAACTTAATTTTCTTATCATTGTGCTCTTCATTGGTTGTGTATTACTAGCTGTCATGTTCCTTTATAGTCTCAGTCGATTACTTGATGGTAAATAAATTCAGTAACTAGGTAGAAAAATAATAGTATTTATATTAATTTGTTTTAAGGTTTCTTGCTTTGGCATACAATAGCTTATTTTCATATAATCACAATGATCAATATGAATGCAGCTCTATTTTACATCAACTCGAGGGCTATTAAGAGAGCATCTCACAGTTTATCGGCTTGTTTTAAAAGAGTATGCTCTATTAAATACCATTGATTTTTATTATTTTTATATGAACTATTTGTCTTAATTTCAAGGATATTAAAGTTGAATGTACATCCACCTTAATAACACAGTACAGGCTCCTGTGGTTAAATTTAAGTGAAATTTTTCAAACCTTCGGTAACGCCTATGCCCGTACTTATTCCACATATCTACTCTTTATGTGTGTATAAATTTGTGTATATGTTTCTAATAAACATACTAATTATTATTTAAATTTTTATGTATTAGGTCTATCAATATAATAATTGGAGCATATGGATCTTTATCAGAAATATTTGATTCTGGTTTTTCCTTCAAAGTTTTGGGATTAATCGTGCTGACAATATATTGTGCATGTTTGCTATTCATTGTTTGTGATTGTGCTAATAGCGCTACATCGGTAATCGCCCATGGCATACAAAATACTCTACTTAAAATAGATCTTTTGCGTATTGACATTCATGCACAACAAGAAATCGATTATTTTATATTAGCAATAGAATTAAATCCGCCAGTGGTCAGCTTACAAGGCTATAGCGTAATTAATCGTGAACTTATATCAGCGGTAATATTATCAAAATATGCATTAATGAATATACATTAAGACCGAAAAGTTTTCGGAAATTCTCATTTAAAATTCGCGCGCTGTATATTTTTCGATATTTTAAGTTTATGTAGTTTGGCAGCAATTAAGGACAATTACTATGCCAAAAATGAGCGCTATCTGTCAGACAGTTCGTTTACGGCAGCTGTTGAAACCAGTTCACCTCAGTAGTGCGTTGCGAAAAAAACAATGGAAAAAAATATTGAACAAAGAGTTTGCATCAAATTTTGTGTTTCGAACGAAATTTCGTGTGCAGAATCGTTGCGAATGCTACAAAAGGCTTATGGGGAATCAGTTTTATCGAAAACTCAAGTTTATGAGTGGTACAAAGCCTTTCAGGACGGTCGTACGACCGTCGAAGACATTTCGCAACGCACTACTGAGGTGAACTGGTTTCAACAGCTGCCGTAAGCGAACTGTCTGACAGATCGCGCTCATTTTTGGCATAGTAATTAAGGACAGTGCTGCCAAACTACATAAACTTAAAATATCGAAAAATATACAGCGCGCGAATTTTAAATGAGAATTTCCGAAAACTTTTCAGTCTTAATGTATATATATAATAAGATTTATTCCAGACAATTTCAACAATTGCGATATATTTAATTGTTTTATTACAATTTAAATTAACAATTATAGCTGAGCAAACATATCGTTCTGCTTTAACACGAACTACATAATATATGGGTCTTAGAGATTGTCCAGTCGAAGTGATAAATAAGACAAGTTTTAAGTTATAGTACTTCAAAGAATAGTAGTCCTGTATTCTGAAGAATAGTAGTTCACCCTTTAAATTACAGATGGTTCAAAGACTGGTCGGATCTACGAACCGGAATCACTCGTAAATTTCGACGACCAAGTGCCGTTCACCACCTCCCAATGGGACTATACAATCCCCGTGGGTTAAAACAAAAATAACAACATAAATTACAGATCTCGTTGACTTATAAGTTATAACCGTTATATGACGTATCTTAAATAATACAACTACAATATGAAGTTTTATATTTTCTGTATAGAACTATAATCAATGAACGCAAAAATAATTACTCATTTAGAAAGTATAATGCCAGAGTCATAAGAGCCTCAGGAAATTTATAAAATTATTTTTGTAATTAAATATTAAAAAAAGTAAACACCAATAAAATATAATAACAAAAATTTTACTACTTTAGTTGTTTAGATTTTTATTATTATTTTAATTATTATTTGAGGAAGTCAAGAAACTTAGAAAAGTTGATAACGCAGTAATAGCCGTTAAATTAAAAACACGTTTCATTTTTAATATTGGTCAGCCTAAAAATTTAATAAATTATTAATAGAGAGGTATCAAATAGTACTGAATTGCAACAACAAATATTTTAATTAATTTTCGATTAATTGAACTTTTGTCTGACCACACGGCTGTTACGAATATTACCAAATAGTCACCAACAGTGTTCTGGGAATTATTTCTCATATTTATTTATTCGTAAATAAATTTTTGAGACTGAAAATATCAAGACTTAAGCTTGTGCTCTGCCAAATTTGAAGCTTAAAGTCAGTTTTATTATAAATGAGTGTTGGGCTATCAGTCAGATTTTGTAATTTGGTTTTTTAATAAAAAATTTTTCTTATTATTTTACTTATTTAATATTTATTTCCGACGTTTCGGTTTTTTAAAACCATCATCAGGGAAAAAATTTTAAAACAACTGAATAGAATAAAGTTTGTATATAAAAAATATTTTTGACAAATGTTTTAAATAATTACAACGGAGAATATACAATCAGTTTATCTTAAGAATGATTTTTCTAGCAATGCACAGTAAACAACAGAAATATTTTCTATATCTCGCCGCAAATTATATGTGGGTTTAGTCATTATATGTAAGGACTCTAGGGTAAGACGTCGAGACAAGGAAGGTTCAGTATCAATGACTTTCACTGAAGTAAAATCTGGGTAATGATTTACATCAAGAAAGTGTGAGACTAAAGCTGATTGTTTATCCGGATTAATTTGTTTTAGACTATTTTTATGTTGACTTATTCTTTTATGTAATTGATTTTTTGTTTGGCCAATATAGCAGAGTTCACATTTTTGACCATTATTATCAGTTCCAGTGCATGGAATTTCATAGATGCAATTAATAATGTTGTTCGTTTCAATACGATCTTTCAGTTTGGTATATATAGTTGTTTGAATTTGTGCAAATGGTTTAAAGGATATTTTTAAATTGTCTACTTTCCTTTCGATAATCTTAGCAATTTTAACTGATAGGTCATTTATATATATCATCGATCTTCTAATCATAGGAATTTGTATACTCTGCACATGGTGATTAGTTCTTGAAAGTTGAAAATGTTGACGTACTCGATGTAGTTGACTAACAATCATTTTGCGAGGATAGTTATTATCAGACAAAATGTTGAAAGCTTTATTAATGTTAGTAACGTAAAATTCTTTGTCACTTATAGAAAATATGCGGAAAAAAAGGTTGTAAATCACATTCATTTTTTGTTGTCGTGGGTGGTGTGATAAATAGTTAAGAATTTTACCTGAGAATACATCTTTCTGGTACCAGTCAATTGCTAGTTCTCGATTATTTTTCTCAGATATTAATAAATCTAGGTAGGGAAGTTTTCCATTAAATTCATGTTCAACAGTGAATTGTATGCGATTGTGAAATGAATTTAATAACTGTAGGAATTCAAGGATTTTATCTTTTGACCCAATGGTGAAAATATCGTCAACGTATTTTAAAACAATTCTAGGTTTAAATGATAATTTGGGAATTCATCTCAGCTTGCAATCTATTTGAACACCATATTGAGCAAAATTGTACATAAGAAATATGATATCACAAATAGTGTAGAAGCTCGAGAAAAATTAACTAACATTATTGTTGAAAATGATGAAGTTCTCGCTTCTTTTGATGTGATTTCACTTTTTCCAAGTATTCCAATGGATTTAGTGATTAGACTATTAGAAACCAAATGGCATCTTATCGAACAATATACAACCATGCCTCAATACCTTTTTTTAAAAATTATACATTTTGTACTAATTGATTCGACATATTTTTTGTTTAAAAGAGATATATACAAACAAATTAATGGATGTGCTATGGGCTCAAATATTTCACCTACCATCGCCAACATTGTTACAAATGAAATCTTTGATGTGACAATTCCCAAATTATCATTTAAACCTAGAATTGTTTTAAAATACGTTGACGATATTTTCACCATTGGGTCAAAAGATAAAATCCTTGAATTTCTACAATTATTAAATTCATTTCACAATCGCATACAATTCACTGTTGAACATGAATTTAATGGAAAACTTCCCTACCTAGATTTATTAATATCTAAGAAAAATAATCGAGAACTAGCAATTGACTGGTACCAGAAAGATGTATTCTCAGGTAAAATTCTTAACTATTTATCACACCACCCACGACAACAAAAAATGAATGTGATTTACAACCTTTTTTTCCGCATTTTTTCTATAAGTGACAAAGAATTTTACGTTACTAACATTAATAAAGCTTTCAACATTTTGTCTGATAATAACTATCCTCGCAAAATGATTGTTAGTCAACTACATCGAGTACGTCAACATTTTCAACTTTCAAGAACTAATCACCATGAGCAGAGTATACAAATTCCTATGATTAGAAGATCGATGATATATATAAATGACCTATCAGTTAAAATTGCTAAGATTATCGAAAGGAAAGTAGACAATTTAAAAATATCCTTTAAACCATTTGCACAAATTCAAACAACTATATATACCAAACTGAAAGATCGTATTGAAACGAACAACATTATTAATTGCATCTATGAAATTCCATGCACTGGAACTGATAATAATGGTCAAAAATGTGAACTCTGCTATATTGGCCAAACAAAAAATCAATTACATAAAAGAATAAGTCAACATAAAAATAGTCTAAAACAAATTAATCCGGATAAACAATCAGCTTTAGTCTCACACTTTCTTGATGTAAATCATTACCCAGATTTTACTTCAGTGAAAGTCATTGATACTGAACCTTCCTTGTCTCGACGTCTTACCCTAGAGTCCTTACATATAATGACTAAACCCACATATAATTTGCGGCGAGATATAGAAAATATTTCTGTTGTTTACTGTGCATTGCTAGAAAAATCATTCTTAAGATAAACTGATTGTATATTCTCCGTTGTAATTATTTTAAACATTTGTCAAAAATATTTTTTATATACAAATTTTATTCTATTCAGTTGTTTTAAAATTTTTTCCCTGATGATGGTTTTAAAAAACCGAAACGTCGGAAATAAATATTAAATAAGTAAAATAATAAGAAAAATTTTTTATTAAAAAACCAAATTACAAAATCTGACTGATAGCCCAACACTCATTTATAATAAAGCTAATTAAAAAAAGTCAGCATATATGAAATGGACTTAAAGTCAGTGTTCATTAGCCAACTAATCCGAAGCCGTGCTTGACTAGTATGTTCCAACTTGAAGTTTTGTTAATTTGCTGTGAAAGTTCATAAACAATTTTATTTGATGTGCTATATTTGCTTTTTTGTCTAATAAAATTTTAAAAATAAAATATAATAATTCCAAAATATGTTTATAAAATTTTATTTACATAAAAATCGAATTGTATTCTCAGTTGTGTTTTACACATATAAATATTTTTTTTAAAAATTATCACGTTATATATGAATTATAAAGTAAGTGCCTTTTTTCACATTTACTAAACAAATTTTTTACAATTTAAAATTTTTTACAATTTAAAATTTTTTACAATTTCAAATTATATTTGGACAACCATTTTAGTCCATCCACGGTTGTGGTTGCAGGTTTGTACTCACAACCAATCCAACCTTCATAATTAATACCAGTAATTAAAGAAAACACATAGCCATAGTCAAGTTCTCCAGAAACATCTGGCTCATTTCGGTTTGGCACCTGTGCGATTTGTATATGTCCTATAAGATCCTCGAAATCCTTGAAGCTATTTGTCACATTGCCACGTATATGTTGCAAGTGGAATATGTCCAACATTAAACGCAAATGCTTACTGTTTATTTCATTCAGCACAGATGTAGCTGGAAAATAGATTATTCTATTAATATTTAATAGATAGAAATTGATAGAAAATATACCAGTTTCATAGCAATTCATGAAGTAAGAAGGAAGGGCATATTTATTTATAGGTTCAATGACACCAATAAGATTTTGTTTTTCCAGATAACTTGCTGCATATTTTAAATTATTTTTATACGTGCATAAATGGTCTTCCCTTGTTGCTTTATTCATAAGTCCAGCCATTATATGAATTCTATTAAATTAAATTATATATTAGTTATTTTTAAAATTATAATTATATATAAATAATATAAATAGTTAACAAAATACATATATATATATATATATATATATAGATGTTCTTAATACAGTGTAAAGGACATGGACACAGCAAAATAATAAAAACGTGTTTAGATGTTTCTATGTAATGTTCTTTTACTATGTAATTTTTATCTAATGGCTTTTGTTAATAAAATGAACTATAACTGGGAGACAGATAATCAAATCATAAGTAGCAATCGATTTTATATAAAATCAATTTCAGTTGACGTTAATATTTACTTAACTTCAGAAAAGTGATCATCAAATTCTTGTGAAAGATGGTATGTCGATGACACATGTTCGACAATATGCAAGACGTAAGATCTGGTACAATCAGAACCAGAATCAGGTCAAATATTGGCAGAAGGTTTTTACTCTCTTTCGAGACCACGACAAAGTTTTCAACTAGGCTGCACCTTAATACTTTAGAGATACGAGGACGAACTATATATAGTTCCATATAAACAACTACATATAATTGTATATATGTATACAACTATGTATATATAAATGTGTATAACCATATATAGTAGAGGAAGAACTATATATCGTCCCATACATAGAACTATATAGTACTTTCGTATAGGTCGAATTGGAATTCAGACATAGCAACATACTAAACTTCTGACACATATAAACCCCTGTCAATTATGTACATCCTAACTAAATTTTTACTCCTTATTACGTTACTTATTTGTTTTCTTAGTCAAATCTACAACAAATTTTTGCCCTAGTGATTTAATGCTCCGCTTCATTGCGTTAGTTGTTGGGGTAGGCAAATGACTTCGTAACACAGACCTAATCGCTCATAGCACCAATCTTTTTTATCTGCTTGCTTTTTAGGTCAGCATTAGTTACAATAACAACAACAAATACGGTTGACATACTTTCTAAAGGTCGTTTTCTAAGATAAACATTCATAAGTCACTAGTTTATATGTAATATAAGAAAATATGATATGAAACATTGTAAGGAATGGAGAACACTTTGTAATTAGAATTTTATATTTCGATCTAGGAGTGACCAGTTCTACGTGCTGAAGCCACTCGTCAATTTCGGCGACCAAGTGCCGTTCATCACTTCTATAAGAAACTGTATCCGCAGATCTTTGCAGGCTACTGTAACAACAAAAACGGCAACCATAAAATAACAACAGTATTGCAATCTAGATTATCTTTAAGTTGTCTAAAAAAAAATGTAATATTTAAGCTGATAGCCAATGTACTTGATTCAAATTAAAAAAAAAGATGAGTACAGATAAGAGTCATATAAATGCATACAAACATACATTAATTTAAGTACAAATAGGTATTTTCATTAAAACACTAATATTTATAGTTTTACTTAAAGTGATAATAATAATACTCTTATGTATAGTAAAAAAATTAAATTATTTACTTTTCTAATAAATCATCTTATGAAAAATTCCTAACTTTTCGACTTACTTTTTACAATTAACAGCCTTCGCAAACTCCACAGTTTCTGATAAATGCTTCTTGAAGGTTTCTTCTGCACCTGGAATGCTTGCTGACCCAAAATTTAATTCTCCAGTCCCTAAAATTGAATGATAAATTAAATAACAAAATAATAACTTTTATTTGACCCACCAAGGGCAATATTAATAAGTGCCACTTCAATTCCAGTTTCATTTTTAATGTCCACGACTTTATTTAGATCGGAATTTGGAAAGGGTATTTCTACCGCCTTGAATCCTGCACGATGTGCCAATTTAATTTTATCAGCAAGACTTGGAGCGCCTTCCGTAAACAGAAAATTCAAATTTGCTGCAAATTTAAGTACCATTTTGAGTGCAACTAAACTCTGTGTTTTGATAGCAAAAACAGATGAAGCGGAATCGCGGTGATGCCAGATCCGAAAGTTTTCAATAATTGTGTAATTACACAAAGTGAAACATATGTGAATAACGAAATTACAAATAAATGCATTTGTAGATATGCATTTTTATCATCGCTTGCAAATTATAAAAAATTTAATTAAAAATAATAAAACTGCCAAACCAAGGAAAACCTAAAGTTCTGCGCGAGACATAATACTATTAAAACATATTAATAAAAAAATGTGTTATACTACTTCTAAAATAAATTTTTTTTATAGTTTATATCCGGCTACAAGTCATCACGTTTGTTTAATATTCTCTATATTCCATATTTCGATTCCATGGATTCGAGGATTTGCAAAGATAATTACAACAATTCTTATATTTTAATAATCTGTTTCTTGATTTTTTTGATAATTAATTTACACCTAAACATTATGAAAAATCATATACAACAAACATTTTTTCATCAGTACATACATACCTGCATACATACATATATATAATTAAAATTATTTACAAATTTTTATATATTTTATAAATTTTACATATTATAGTATTTAACTAGGAATATTCTGATTAACTTAAAATTTATAAACATTAATTAATATTACTAAAATCTATATCCATTGGTCATGTTTTCGGTTTTGTCATTAAACAATTATATAATTTTAATTAAAAAAAAAAGGTGACATGTAGCCGGAGATAAAATATACAAAAAACATTATTAAAAACCCAGGTCGAGAAACAAATTCAAAATTTAATACTTCTAAAAAGTTAAAATATTTAATATTTTTATTTCAGTACTCTGTTTTCATCGGTAATTTTGTATTATGTATTGAAATACTGGTGATCGTACCTCGAGCAGATCTTGTTCTATTGCTCACGTGTTCAATTATATCAATAATCATTTGACCTTTTTAACTCATGTTCTTTCTTATTTCATTCGAACATTTTTCTCGAAACTAATTTAATTATCGATAATATATTTGTTATTTTAATTAGTATTTCATTTAAATTAAAAAAAATTGGAAAGTACAAATACCTTTTCACCACAATAGTTAATTCTACAAATATGCAACATTTAAAAATTGAAGACGGATTTAATTGTATTAAAGTTACGCTTAAAATTGGAACTGACTACTTTACAACATAGAAAACAATATATGACGCCTCCAGATTATTTCTTTTATTATTATTGTAATACATAACATGCAACTCCACAATAATTGTTGGAGAAGTGATCAAAATATTCAATTCAATTCATATTAAAATCCAACTCATATTAAAATAACACAATAAATAATAAATATTTTTGACATATATAATTGAAATTAATCTAACATAATGAGAATTATAATTTTCAAATTAATAAAAATTACTATTGAAGAACGAAATTTATAAATCTTTTTTATTATAATTAGATAACAAACATAATTTGAGTCTTTTAAGTAGTTGTTATTCAATGTAAGCAACCCAAGGAAACTGCTTATAACGAAAGTACAAAGCCGTAGCCCACATGCCCTAACCAACTCCATACCGTCACTCTAATTTAAGAGCACTTAGGTATATACACTAATTTAAGAGCACTTAGGTAGTATGTTAAGTTATTCTTAAGATAAACTGATTGCAATCTATATTATAAGATTATAAACAATAAAAAGAGCTATTCAGTAGTTGTTATTCTTATAAGACTAGAAAATAAGATAATAAAATAAGATCCTTAGAAAATAATAGCAAATAATAGAATTTTTATTTATAGTGTCTATTAAAGCCATATTGCTAAAGAAAGTGAATAGTGCTCATAAAATAGATTATATATGACAAATTTTTGAGACTTCTTGATAAATACCTTTACGTATAATTTAAATCTGATTTAAAAAGAGATCTTACTACTTTAAAAGGAATTAATACATATTAAAAAAATTACTTTGATTTTATTTTTTCACAGCGAATTCAAATATGAAAAAAATATATTGTTCACTTGGGCCAAGTTTTTAGTAGATTTCAGAAAACAAAATTCTACCTTATAAAGTCATGCTAAAATCGGTTTCGATATATACTTTATATCTCTCAAGCTCAGTGAATATTTTTTAAATAGAAATGTTTTAAACTACTAAACTAAAACACCTAGAAGTATTATCACCCATCGTTGGTATGTATATAACTACATCATTAATCAGAATTATATATATACTTTTTGTAAGATATATATTGCTAGAATAATAGATAGCATGATGAGCTAGAAATAGTTTCAGATTCTATATAACAAATCTACGCTCGTGATGGAGTATGGTTAATAATATAATATGCTGAGCTTTTTATAAACCTAGTCGACAATAGTTCGCCTTTTAGTGGTTTGAAGAAGTTTCAAGTTTTAGACCTATTAAATAGAATTTAAATAGTCCGGTATTATTTTCATAATGTTAATCATTTTTCTTATTTTCTATATACACTTTCTAGAACAGTTCTCGCAATCGGATTCTTTTTGATCTGTAATTACATTAATTATACGAATAATCTCTTCATTTACCGAAACTCATACTTTCAATTTTTTTTTTTATTTTAAGAAAGAATCAGAAATTGTACGTAAATATATGGTTTAGGGAATATGGAGTTGGAGAAATTTCTTCAATACCTGCTAGCGAAATGAAATTGTTCTTTTTTTCAGCTGGCGCGGTAACATAATCCAGAAAGTATGGACGCAGTTTCGTTTTTTTCTAGTTTCCTAACAAATTTGCGAACGGGTTTCTGTATAGCATTTAGCAGTAAATGTCTGTACAGTTTAAGAACTAATGAGAGCTACATTTATTCTTTTGGTAAAGTAAATTGACATCGTTCTGTTGTTGTCTTCTGTTGCCTGGACTTATTGAGCAACCTTCTGGGATTAACTCCATTTGAACTCTATAACATTGACTGTTGCTTTGTTTCTGGATAGGCCTTGTGGTACCAACTGTCATCGTTTGTTACAATTTTGTTGGATTATTCATTTTTAAATTTGTGAAGAAAATACATATTAAGCAAAATATATATGTGTCTTTTAATGAGATTCAGTTAAAATTTGAGGAATCTATCACGGTTATTTTTTCATATATTCATATGAAATCATATGATTGCTTATTATACGCTGTACAGCCATGGCATAAACGCCCAGTTAAATGTCGAAACCTTATCATACAGATATTTTCTTATGTATCCAAGATTATTACTTTATATTCGCAATACAGTCATGGCATTCAATCCCATCTGGGTCATTCGGGGATCTTCATCAATTTTGAACATCAAATTAGTCGAAGAAATTGTTTGACTTTCAGAAGATCCGCTCTCCACAGAAAAATGTTTAGTTTGGAATCTTTAAAAGCAATTCCACATTAAACCACCATCACAAACGGTAGTGCATTCTCCTCAAGTACTACTTGGCTCTCTTTAATTATTTCTATAGGCTGAAATCTGTAAAAAACAAATCTCTTGATGCCATGGCAAAAATGTAAAATGCCGACTCTCTTGTTTTTTTAAATTTAAGTGGTATTGTTTCCACTGAAAGTGCATATGAAATGTCTTTATACTATCCCAAATCAGCTGGCACTTTTAGATTTGTCAGTAAAAGAACTTTTGTTCGTTCCTCTACCAGCTAGTTTCACAGAAGCGTAATAACGAAAAAAAAATGCTTATCTTGCCTGGACACCACTCAAAAATTGTATTATATTATATATAATATTTTCGGTTGCTATGGTGTCTCAACGCCACTGTAGGTTTGGTATACTTAAATATGTGTAGATAATGCATATCTCTGGGCGTAAGAATGATTACATAAACTAAAACAGTTTTATTACGGTAATGATTTATTTGTTTACTAAAATAATTTAATAAACTGAGAAAAAGTAATATATATAGACTTAATCCACATAACATGTGCTTTTAAATGAATGAAAACAGATGGGATACATGATGAGTAGTAGAGATGATTTTCAAGAACAGAATTCAAAATTCGTGACGACTAGAGCTGATTCCAAGAACAGATGAGCTGAGTTAGATATTACTCATCGTTAGAGATGACTAAGTGCCGTTCACTACACTCAAGAAGAAAACTGAGTTATGTGTTTTATCTTCTTTGCCAGATAGGTGGTCTTAACGGAAACCAGTAAGTCTTGTGAATGGTATCTTCTGTTAGGAAATTATCGTATTGCTGTGTACTAGAATTTTAGAAAATATTAAAAACTAGAAATAGAAATGTTATTATCTCTTTAAAAGGTGCTTTAATAATATTTTTTTAATATATGTACAAATTTATTTTAAATAAAAGTGTTTTGCGGAAATTTATTTGCAGATAAATATACAAGACACTTTATTGTGTTTAATGGTCTTCAGAAGAAGAGTCGAGAAAGAGAGAGAAGAGTTGAGAAAGAGGAAAATTTTGTATTTCAACAATCAATTATTAATCACATTTCATTTCATTATCGATTCATCAACAATTTTTTTCTTTATTATTTTGACCGAAGAACAAAACATGATTCATGCAGAAGTACACGTAAAAGTACTCAATGTACATTTCCTTACCTGTAATCGTCTAAGAAAAAAAACACAACCAAAGTTAAGTAATATTTTTTGTTCGTCAAAATCCCCCAAAATTGCGTTTCCATTAAAAAAAAGTTTAACAAATGGTAAAGAAACGTTTCAATTTGAAAATTAAGTTCCAATGAAGTGAATTATTTGGGTCTCCATGCAACTATTTTGAGTATTGCTAAATATCCATCATCAGTGGTCTCTAAAAACACATATGGTTTCAATAGTCCATTTAACATTTTAAGATTAAGAGTATCAGGTATTGAACCTTGTTGTGTTTGAGTAGCAGAATAATGTCTTAGAACATTGAACCCACTTTAAACATAATCTACGTTGTTCAAATGTGGAGTTTTATCATTATTCTCAAACAAAAATGCACTGATATTATTCTTAGTATTAACGCATAAACCACAGCTATACAAATATACTTAATTCGTATAAATGATTGTTTATGTTGCTTTCTTAATTAAAATAAGAAAAAAAGAAACACAATTCTTCAAAGGAATGTAATATATAGTTTTGAGATTTTTCTAAATCGTGACAAATTTAATAAAGATCACTTACACTTATATAATAAACATTTAAATGAGATGTTACAGCAAATATTTATGTTTGTATGTACGCAATTATTGTATTACTTAAACATTTATAAACTATATATATACGACGATATCTAATAGAAAACTACAATATATAAAATTTGATTATTTAGCATATATATAAATATTTATATAAATATGTATATAGATGTACGTATGTGAATACATTTATATATCTTCAGGTGTATATAACAACTAATGTTATTAGAATACACTTACAGTATATAAAAAGAATATGTGCAACTATATATACGAAAAAGTAACTATATCAGAGTTCATATGGTTACCTAAAGTAAAGTTGACTTAAATGCAAACTTGATTTAATCGCTGAATTATATATTAATTTAGTGTGTTTTGTTTATGTTTTTGTTTACTTTGTTTTGTTTTGTTTTTGTTTTTGTTTTTCTTTTTTGTTTAATAATGAATGTTATGAAAGTCGAACAAGAAATTGTACAATTCACAAAAACTTTTTTTTGTATTATTAAAATTGGTTAGCTCTTATATCATAAAGTGTGTCTTATATATAATATTGTTAATTTTATTTGTTGATAGATGGGATATGACTCAAGCAGAAAGTCTGATGAAACCGTATACTTAGCAGGTTGTTTCTAGTAGGGAATCATTTTGTGGTTTATGGGTATTTAGAGATGCATTGGAACTGGAATGAGCTGCGCAACTAATCAATGCTTCGGTTGATGTGGTAATTTCTCTCCTACCATTGATAGCCAATTCGGAAGCAGCAGCTGCCTTTTTAGCTTCGCTACAACGAAATTGTTTGAGATAATCAGAAAAGTCAGCACCGCCTGCGTTAATTTGCAAAGGAGAGATTTTAAATTCCGAGTGATGAAAATCTGCACCGTTATTGACATTCCTGTCACTAAGTGATATTTTTGCAGCTCCATTTATATCTTTATTTGCCTTACGCATTTGTTCGGAAAGTCGACGTATATTCAATTGTAATTCATCCTCGCGTTGTTGATTGGATACCGAAGAGAAACTGTGTCTTGCCTGCAGTAGATTGGGATTGCAAACATCTAAATAGCTGCGATTTATTTTTTGCTGTTCGGTAACTATATTTGCAGCAACAGACAAAAATGGTGGAGGCGAAGTAGGCATTAATGAAGGTGAATCGTAATCAATAAATGGATTTGGTGCATTATTTATTCTTGCTGGCGAAAAGCTTGCTGATCTAGGTGGAGAATTTGATTGTTGTGAGTTGTATGGATAATTCAAAGAGAATGCCGAAGAAAATGGGTTTTCTGGTGTTTTAAGTATATGCGGAGAAGATGGCGCCGATTGTAGGGGCATATTACCAGAAGCCAGTACATCATCAGAAAAAAGTGGTGATTTAGAGCGTTGTAGCTTAGGTCGTGCTGTATTTTCCATGACCTCAATTCCACCAATATCAAACTTTGTTGTTGAAAACGATTTCGTTTGTCGGAAACGATCATGTTTGGGTGATCTTATAGCTGTTGCTTCACTCCTTTTAACCCAAGGATCACCATTGATTTCAAAAGTAGTATCCTTATCATGTACTGTTTGTGATCTTTGTTCATGCGAAATATGTTTCTTTCCTCTTGCGGGTACAGATTTCAGATTTGGTTTCTTCTCTTTTTTAGTTGAATTTTCTAAATCAGTCATTTTTAACCAAGGATCTGTTGGTACATATACTAAACAACCTGTACTGCGATTTGCCATTCTGTTGTAACTAAACTTTATATCGGAGAGATCAGTAGTGTTTGGAGATGTTTGCTCAGATCTACAACTTTTGGGTTTTCTACGACGTAAATGAGTTTGGTCAAGATTGTCCTCACTGTGCGCTTGTGTCGAATTATTGTTGCTGAACTGTTCTAACTTCGCACCAATTTCTGTTGGAGGTGTTAACTTGACAGAAATAACTTCATTTTCATCGGAAATAATTATTGCTTGCTGATGCCGAACAGGTGGTCTGGGTGAAAGCGAGCGCGTAGTGCGCAATTGTTTTAATGGTTTCGATTCACCTAAGGAGTTTGATTTTTCTAAAGCGATTTTAAGACCTGATTTGTTAGTTTCAGTTGTTTTTTCTATTACAAATGGTTTATCTTTTTCTTGTTTCTTAGCTGCATATGGTACTGAAGCAGAAACGGTTGCTAAACTTCCTAATTTTCTCATATCCAAACGTGGACTTGTTGCTGCATTTCTTGTACCCAAACGTTTAGAATTAGTTGTCCCGATGTTAGTTGTAGTTATTGGCATGCTAATACGTTTTTTCTCCGTAGCGTCATTATTAAATTCCTTCTCAGTATTTTTTTGTTGATCTGTAGTTTGTTGTAGACTTCGTCGTTTAGTTCGTTCAGACTTTTCGCAACTGCAAATTAGTTTAGAAGCAAGTGTTGGCAATGGTGAAGATGGAATGTTAGCTGGTGCTTTATCTGAATTTATTTTCATCGAGATATTATGTTGATGTTCGTTACAATTACTTTCATGATTATTTACATCGACTTTGGAACTTTTCATAGTAGCTCTGTTTGAGCAATTACATGAACGTTTTGGAGATGCTGGTATTTTAGACTTTTCTGTCATATTTAATTGCTTCGTGTTACATATGTTTGAATGCGAAGACACCTTATTATTTATATATCGTGCAGAGAGCTTATTTTGTTGATGGAATTGTGTGCTATGATGTAAAGGAGAGTGTGGTGAATAATTTGGTAGTGTCGGAGCTAAAGAAGTTTGAAAATCATCAGTTAAGCCAAGATCCTGCGAACCAATTCGTCTAGTACTGCAAGGCGTTGTAGTGTAAGATTTTTGTGGAGAGTCCAATTTCATTTCAGTGTGTGAATCTAAATACTGATTTGATTGTTTTTGTGGATGTTTGCTTGAGGAAGACAATGAAGTATATGATGACAGTCGTTGCCCTTGATTATCGGTCTTCTCAGTTTTTTTTCCGTTATTACTACTTATATTATTTGAAGAATCATTTTTATTACGCAGTGGGATGTATGGATTTGTTAGGGTGGCATGGGAGCCACACTTTTTCTGCTAGAGAAATTTTTCAGCTAGAGCTTTCGTAGACACTGAACTAGAAGATGATGCACCTGTCAATATAAAAAAAACAATAACAAAATTAAGATGATTTTTTTTGGTATTGCAAATTTTTAAATCAATTACCATCGTTATCATCTTTTTCTTCACCTTGGGGAGCAGTAGTGGTAGCGGTTAGGGGGACAGCAGCAGCATTAAGAGTAGCAGTTGTATTAGAACTAACAGTTTTGTTAGTTGACGCTGCTGTCTGGGCTTTGGTATTATTAGCCCCTTCAGTCGAGTTCTTTAATTGTCATTTAACTAATTCTACGGTTAGAAATTTTTTCAGTCGTTCAAAATATTGTGAATGTAGCTCAACATCATTATGCCCAGCACCCTGAAAATTAATATTTATTTATTAATTAGCAGTTAAATTCATTACAGCAAAAAAAGTGTAAAATGAATTTGCTCAATTAGCGCACTAGCTTTAATTTTATCAAATGTAATTTTGTATATAACTATTAAAATATTTTTAATAAAAATAAACTAAAGTATGTTGCACAATTTTTCGCATTGCTCATAATAATATATTTATAATATTCATAAAACACAATAAAAAAATACTTTTGAACTTCTGTTTTTAAAGTAAGAAAAACAGAAAATGTAAATTACATACTGAGAATTAAAATGTTTTCTTTTAATAGTTTTTATATATACATATATTGTCACATACACTATGAATTTAAATATATTAGTAATTATTAATAAACATCTACATAATGCCAGAAAGCTTGCTGATTTGTTTTGATCTATCAATTGTTTACATGTACCAGTTACCACTGACACGTGCATAGATATTATCTGTTTTTAAATGACTAATTACCTCAACCCAAAGAGGTTCTACTGCTTTTGGGCAACGTTCATAAATGCCAATGCCATGTGAAAAGTCAATTACTTCATCATCAGTTCCGTGAATTACTAATACAGGGGATTTCACTTTAGATACCTTATCAATACTGCGGAATAATTTAAGATTTAAAATATATTTCTTTGTTTGCAAAAATTTCTTTTACCTTGGAAAAGCATCGAAGAACCATGTACGTTTTGTATTCCTAAAAACAACTCTTAAGCCAGACATTAATGGAGAATGTAATATAACCGCTCCCACTTCATGGCGTGTTGCTAAGTCTACCGTAGGCACAGTACCAATACTTTGCCCATACAGTATAATTGTTTCTGGACTAATATTAAATCTGGAACCAGAATTTCCGAATTAATGAGGTTTAACTAGACAGATTGCAACTGATTTATTTACCTATTTCTCATAGCTTGCCAAGCAGCTTCGATGTCAGCATAGAGGTTCTTTTCAGACGGTTTCCCACCACTCATCCCATAACCCGAATAGTCATAACCAAATATATTGCAGTTCAACTGTGAACCAAGTGATATATAAAAGCTGCTCATTTGTCCTAGGTCAACAGCGTTTCCATGCGAAAATAGTAGTGTATATTTAGCGTTTTTACTGCAACGTACATAAATGCAAGTGATTAGGTTTCCTCGAGATGTGCGTGTAAAAAATGCTTCAACTTTGGATTTATCACGTTCTGAATATTGCCATTCGGCACGATCAAACAAATGCAAATTGTACTTAACATTGGCATCGTCAGCTGGAGTTAACTTATAGGTGGGTTCAGGCGGTTGAAAGGCCAACTTGGCAGCAATCGGTCCCGGACATGGTGGACAACAAAACATGCAACATAACTCACTGATACTAAACATTGTAATGACAAAATGGATGAAAAAGAGAGAGATCAAGGGGCAGGATAGGCACTTGCAAATTCTATTTTAAATATTCCAATATCCGTTCTTTTTTCTTTTACAACAATAACGAAACTTATAAAATGCAAGCAACAAAATCTTTTATCGAAACCAATGCGTTGACGCTGCTTGCTTTCTTTACGGGTGTGTTGCCGTTGTAAATGCAGTTATTTAAGTACTCCAGTGGACAAAAAGAATTTCTTCGGTGCTCATTTTTTCACGATGCAAAGTGAAAGTATTTCAATTTATTAAACGTAACCCACAATCACTTAATTTAACAGACATGCAATTAATTATAGAACAAATAAAATTAACAATTATTAATATTTCATTTAATCTTTTTTACAAATTAACTAATTTATTTCATTGAAACTTTACGAACAAAGTGGAATTGCTTCAATGGCGTAGACGACTAACAACGAAGTGCGATGGTTCATCAGGCCAGGGTTGCCAAGCCCTTTACATTTACAGTTTATGAAAAAAAGGTTAACAGAAGTACACGAAAAAATACTATTGATTACGAAAAATGTAGCATAATTATTTTACAAAATTAACTACAAATTTAATATTTGAATAAATACACAATCTTTTTAATTTAATTAATTTTAAAAATTAGTCTCCAATGAATAATGTAAACAGTGTACATAAAAAATGCAGATTAACTTAACCTTGTTCTCTGAATCTCACTATGGAAGTTAATAGTATTAACGCCTGTTTTCATGGAAGAAACTAAATTCTTAATATAAATGAAGAGATTTTTACCAAAAGTTAGTGAAATTGCATAAACAAAAATTTCATTAATTATCATTATTAATTAATTATGGTATGCTGTTACGATCTACGATTTTTTTAATAATTTGAAACGAAAAATTATAACATGCATCAACATATATTTCATTATATGTTCTACCGTTAATTCTACTCAATAATATTATTTTGGGTGGAACAAACAATTTTATGTACAATTTATATGTATCTATTCTTCCAAAAGTTATGTTTACGTTTTAATGAGAAGATTTTGTTTTCATGTAAAACAGAAGCAACAAAATTTTTAAAAGAATTAAAAGAACAAGTTAACTAAAAGTAGAGTAAAATATATTAATTTGTTTAATTTAGTGGTGATTTAGTTACATATCTTTATTATTATTTTCAAACGCTTCAATTTTTGAATTTAATCGTTATAAAAACTACTGATGGTTGTTTTATTGAAAACCGAAGAGATTTTATATTTCTGTAAATCGGTAGTGCGGTTATTTCATAAAAACAATAAATGATAGAAACAAATATGCATTAAATTTTACAGAGATATGAAGCTTGTCAGAATATTTCATGTATATTCATAAAATATTACTTCAGACAAAGAAAAGCTTCATTAAATAAAGATTATATACAGTGTTAATTTCAATATGTATAAATTATACTCAAAATATTATATCTGACTCTTAAATTTTTATTAAGACAATATTTACACATGACTTTACACTAATATTGTTAAGACTAATAACATTTATTTTGTTGTTTGTTGTCAACCCATTTAATTATTTTATATATAAAAGTTATTTTTCTTATAACTCTTTGGAGTATGAATAAATATTGTTCTCACTGATTGTTTTAAATATATAAGTTATTTTCATTACAGTTATTTGAAGTTTTGTTTTAAATATAATATAATTCAAAATAATATAAACGATCATTACTTATTTATTGCATTTATTTATAAATCTACACATATGTGTACTACTACAAATTGCATAAAGTAATTATAATTAAGTTTATAAATTATTAATAAAGTAGAATCCGTTTTAAAACATTTAAAAAATAATTTAAATTTTGTGTAAGGTTCAAAGTAGAAATTGTTTGCATTGTCACCTAGCGGTGAATAGAAATGTAATGCACTAATTTATTGTACGACAATAAATGTTTGTAGAGTTGCCAAGAATTTTTTTGTTATTATTGTAATATTATTAGTAGATCAGGATTTTCGTTATATTAACCATTACACATAATTTGTTTGATTTAAAATTTGCTGTTGTTTATATGAAATATTTTTATTATTTTAAAATTATTTGACTTGTATTATTACATCTTAATCAAGTTATTGAATTATCAAGGCAATAAATTTAATAATTTTTCTTTAATTCTGGAATACATCAATTTGTTTTTTTTATTTATGTGAAGTGTTGCAAAAAGTTTAAATTTAATAAGAATTTTAAAATTTTTGAAAAATTATATGTGAAGAAATATTTATAGAAAAAAAACATTAAATAACATAATCATTTTTATTCAAATTCTACTATTGCTCCTGAATTATTCTTGACTTTTTTAATTAGACAAAACCAGCAAACACGTAATCTGCTTTAACAGTTCAAATTTAAAAGTGGCCGAAAAAGAAATTAAATGGACGTTTACCATTATTTCACTGATTATCGATAAAGCCACACCCAAATACCATTTACATATCTTTGGAATAAGAGATTCAAACAATTTATTTTTAGTTAGCTTTAAGATTAAATAAATAATTGATAATCTGTTCTCACTGATTTTTTTTAAATTGTTTATTAAAATATATTTATATTTTGTTGAAAATTTCAACAAATTGAATTTTAACTAAAATAATTATTTAATTTACACTAATAACGTTTGTTGTGCTATTTTTGTGTCGATTTAATGAAAAATTTAATCATCAACTAAATACCCTATATTTATAAAGTTTTTTTAACTTTATTTTATATAGTCATATGAAGTTTTTAATTTTAGGCATGGTTTTGTTTTTCTAAAACTTTTGTCTATAATTAAATTAAAATAAGTTTTAAGCTATATAATCTATATAATATAAATAATCTATATAATAATAAATCTGAATATAAAATTTATGCGCGATTCCAATTATTCGGCTCTGAGGATTTTAAAAGAAGAAGAAGAAGAAGACACTTCGAATTTTATTAGAATGAGTAAATATTTATACTCTTTCAGACCTAAATTTGTAAATGCCGTCAACTGTTATCACATTATTATCACAGAATTGATGTATGTATAAATATATATTATATATAATTTTTAGTTATGTTAATCACAAATAATTCTATATTCTATATTTTTTATTATATTTCTTATTTTCTATATTCTATATTTAAGGGATCTTACTTACATATTTACTGTGCCTTAACAACCCTATTTAGAGTTTCTAAGGCAATACTCTTATTCAGGCGGTCATGCGTCTTGTCCAGTTTCGTAAGTCAAGTTCTCTTATCACACCACCGGTGTTTCTCTAGACCTTATTATTTTAGCTGCTTCCAAAAATCTTTCTAACTAGACCAACGTCTTTAATACTCACAATTTGACGTAGTCAGCGAAGTCGCAGTATTTATATTTGTTGAACAGTCCACATGCCGTGATGTCTTGAGCTTAGTATGTTTTCTATATACTATATAATTTATAATATAATATTGTATTATCTTGAATTATATTGTTAGCATTAACCAAGATACAAAGTGTTAAGAAGATATCTATATAAAAAAGGCATTTAGTTAAAGAACTATTAATATTAATATCTTTAAAGCAGCTCTTACACCAATTTCAATAAAATCCTTTTAATTTGATACCCAATCCATTTTTATACTTAAATGTATTCAGAGTTACAGACGTGAAATGTTGATCTTTGATGCAATTGTTGACTATTTTTATGGGAAGTTTCATTTTGCTCCAAATTTTAATTATATTTTAATTGGTTTATTTTTCGTATATCATTACTTTATTATCTTGCGAACATTTTTTATTCAGAAACTTTACATCTATCAAAGTCCAGTTTCCTATAAAAGAGTCCAGTTTCCTGTTATAAGAAAGTAACAAGTTTATTCTTAAATACTCAGTATATGATATAAAATGGAAATCGGAGAACATGCTAAGACCTTTTCTAAAGGACATTCTAATAGTGTTTCTGAAAATAGAAACTACAGTGAGACAAATGCAAAATATCAAAGAGGGTTGGATTAAACATTGACAATTAAATAAATACTTATTAATTAAAAGTTTTATGTCCTTCGAAAAGAAATCATTTCGAATAGAAATACTTTTTGAAAACATTAAAAATTTTCGTTATTTTTTGATTACATCTCGTATACATAATGTAATAATATTATCTATATACATTGTATTTAATATAATAATATTTCTATTATATTAAACTAATATATTTTCTATATAAAAAAAATAAAAACTTTAAAAAAAATCTTTATATAATATCACTATAAAGAATTTGAGCCTCTAAATCCTTGCTCGTATACCTTATTTTGCACATAAATATAACTGGGGTATGATCTTGGTTTGATTCAACCGATCTCTTCACAATGTCATCCATTTAGTGTTTATATAATAAATACAAAAATTATCCTATATATGTTGAATTATATAGGGTAATATATAGGGTAATTTCTGGGTTTAATATCTAAACACTAAATGGATGACATTGTGAAGAGATCGGTTGAATCAAACCAAGAACATACCCCAGTTATAGTTTCAAAACATTGGATTGCAATAGAAAATGTTGAAGAGATTGGCTAAGCTAAGCCCAGACCTCAATTTTAGAGTATGTAAGGTATATAAAAGCGGAAATCTAAATTTCTTCTGATGGACCTTTAATCAGCATAAAGTCACTAAAGTAGTCAATAACATATTACTAGTTTTTACTAATATAAAATATTTATTAATTATTTTACTAGAATATATGCCAATGTTTTATGATGAAATAAAAATGTTACAATCCAATGAATACTAATAATTAGACCCGACAAACTAAGTTGTATTTTGTATTTTTATTTGAATAATTGGATTCCTTATATTCACCTATCTTTTTCATATTTATCTAGTTAAGAGTAGCAAAAATTTATTACTGATTTCATATATAATAATCAGAGTTGAAATAAATGTACAAAAAGTATCATAAAGCTAAAAAGCTGCTAGATTCTAGTAACTTTGTTACTAAATCATTACTTCAATGTCATGAAACTTGGAAAAAAAAAGTTAGTCCTAGTTAGTATATCCGTCAACGCAGGCAAAGAAAAGGCATAAAATACGTCAATGTCTCCAACGACAATTTATAGTCTTCAGAACATAAAACAAGTTTAAAAGTAAAGATAATAAATGCCACTTTACTAAATATTGTATGAAGGTGAATAGAAGATAAATACCATACAATTTCGGAAGGAATATATTAACCCAATAATCAGTTTTTATATATTTAAATATTAATAATAATAAGAGAATGTTTATTGACTTAACAGTGGACAGTGGTAAATTTGAAGTTCTATAAATAATCAGGAAAACAAAAAAAAATGTTATGTTCAGTACGATTAGAATGAACATATGATATATGTTAAACTTTGTGCTTTTTTCTTAACCTTAAAGATTTACAGATCCATGTATTTATTTTAACCACTCGTAGATTTGCTTTCCAGGACGTATTATCTGTTTAGGACATACTATATTATTTATTAGTATTCATACATATTTGAATTTAAAAGATTTGCAAATCCATTTAATACTACAAGTTACATATATATTACAATATATATTATTTGCTTCTTAGTCTTATATTCTTGAAATGAAAAGTTTTATAGATTCCCTTTAAGCTACTTATAAATTTATTTCTACAATTCTTTTAATATTTTTCCATCATTTATATTATATATTATGCAATAATATATACAATAATATATACAATAATATATACATGAATAATGTAAATAAATGAAATTTGCATTTTAATGAATATTAGCTGTTATTAGTAATAATTAGCTAATAGTTAATATTATCGTGCTGCTTGAAATATGTTTCGCCTTGCGATATTCTGCACACCGATGAATTTCCTACTGATTTTCTCTAAGTTCTTTCCTACAGGCCTCTCCAACACATCGCTCCAATCTATATTTCTACGTGATGGATCGCTCCCCTCCACTGAAGTCCGTTGTACAACTGTACAACCTAAGAAGTCGCAGTAATGATAATGTGAACGCCCATCATCGCCCATAATTAACGTTCATTACGTTCTCACCCCTAGCTTAGATAAATTTGAAAACTCAAATATGTTACTAAGCTTCTAACATCTTTACCCATGATTAGCCATATTGAGAGTAAAGTCATCTGTGACTGTGTCAACTACAAGCACAAGCCGAATGGCCATTACTATTTTTCGAGTTCGAGTTCGTTACTCAGATATGTAACATATTGTCTTAATGTTCCTCTTGATATTTTGCATATCGAAGAACTTCCCACTAAGCTTCTGAAAACTTCTTTCTAGATACTTCCCGAATCCTTTGCTCTCTATATCGCCACAAAATTCCGTTATTGCTATTCTGCGGATATATCAACCCGCTTTGTAGAGTATACATAAAGAGTCTTAAACCTTTTGTAATATCCATCAATACCCAAAACTGACATACATGTATCACCTTTTTATTTCTAGCTAAGATAAATTTGGATTTTTAAATACTAAGTTTGTTTTGTTTCACCTCTCGATTACTGTTAAGCGTTTTTAGCCAAAAGACTTTTGTAGTCTGATGGTTGAGATCTCGTTGAATGTAGTGGGTTCAAGTCTCACACTATAGCTGCCATCTCCTAAAAAAATATTTTTATTGTATTTTTGCAATTCTTTCAAAATATACACTAATTTTAAATAATCTAAATTTGCTTTCTTCATAATTGCAATTTAGAATAATAATAAAGTAAAAATCACAAAATATATTAAATTTTTCTACACCTACATATATTAATATATATCATCTGAAAGTCTAATTATCATGAGACATTCATTTATTTATTGATTATTATTCGATCATTTTTTTCTAGTTGATCATCATAAAAAAAAGTCTATCATTACCATATATGAGTTTTCTTATAATTATACCGATATTATGATTCACTATTCGTTGTATATGTGTCCTGACATTATGAAAAACGGCCTAACTACGAAGTGTTGTATTCTTACAATGCTGTTGTAAAACAATGATCTACAATAGTGGTATACTTACATCTATACTATAAAACAAAGATATACTATAAAGCGTTGTTAACTTAGAACGATATTGTAAAATAATAATCTACTACTATACGCTGTATATGTACATTGACATTTTATAAAAAATGAACAACTAGAAAATGTTGTAAAGTTACAACAATATCGTAATAAAGTAATCATCTGGTATGATTACAATTATATTGTAAAAAATGATTGATTTCTATACGTTATATTATTATTATAATATTATATATTATTATTATTGTTATAATCTGTAATCTGTATATGATAAAATGAGCAACTACAAAGCGTTGTAAACTTACAATAGATGTTGTAAAATCATGATGTACCACTATACGTTGTATATTTATCATGACAATATAAAAAAAATTAACAACTACAAACCGTTGTTAACTTATAATGATGTTGTAAAACCATGATGTCACTATATGTTGTTTATGTACCATGACAATATAAAAAAAATGAAGAACTATAAACCGTTGTATACTTTCGACGATGCTGAGAAACCCTTATCTACTATTGTCTGTCGTATATGCACTAAGACATTGTGAAAAACTGAATATAATATTATTCTTGTTATTTTAAAATGATTCTTCTATAAGTATTATTATTATTTTTATTTCTTTGAAAGGGTACTACATATATCTAAATTTGAAACTTAAGACCATATATATTTTCTAAAATATATTATTTATGAATAGTTGTACAATGGAATATCTACGATTTTTTTTAAACCTTTTCGTTTTCCTATTTCTGGATTTATATCTGCTCTAAAAAAATTACTTTTTTTGACGGTAAAAACTTTGCAATAATTCAATACTAGCCTATATGCCTTAATAGGTTACTAAATGAGTACGTCTATTGTTATTGTGAGAGTACTAAAACCATTTTAATGACCTAAAGAGATTTTTATATATATTTCAATATATCTTGCTATATATTGTTAATTTTTATTTTCAAAATATATAAACATGTTTATTTTTATTATAAGGCTACTAATCCATTTTGAATAACCCAGAGACATGTTCCATTTGTATATGTATTTTAATATGCTTGGCTATATATTATTAATTTTTATTTTGAATAGCAAACGTGAATACAAAAATCTCCTCCATTAAAAGCGAGTTTTCGTCATAAAATTAATGAATGCCAAAGTACGGAATTCAGACAATCCTCATAATCGAATTTTATTACCTTCTTCGTTTTATTTGAGCATCGCTTAACCGAAATGATCCATTAATTCAACAAAATTATTATTTACAAAACACCGAATATATGTTTTCATTTTGTTTATTTTTTTATTAACATATTTATTTAAATTATATTTGGCTTTATATATTAATTAACACAATACTTAATAAATAACGTCGGTCCCTAACATATAATACAGAAAATATAGTTAACAATACCGCAGGCATTATTGGGTCATTGTTTACAGAGTAGTCTTCCTCGATGTTTTCTATGAACACTGTTTTTGGAAAGGAAACATTGGAGTTTTGGGGAGAAGCTTTTTTGTTAAAACACAAAACATTTACAGGAACAAATCAGTTGGCAACTAAATAAATATTATAGTACACATATATACAGTACACACCAGATAGGCATATTATATAGTTTATACATTATATACATTAGATAATGAACTTAATCATCTTTTTTTGTTTTTTGTAACGCAAGGGTTAAACAAGCGAAGTCCATCGCGACTTCCAAACAAAAATATCACAATTTTCACGAACATAAGCTTTCACGTCTACGGGATCGGAACACACTTTGCGTGGATTAGAAAACTGGTAGTGGTCCCAAGTAGGTGTTGATGAAATGCTGTTGATGTTGCTGCAGTTGTTGGTGTTGCTGGTGTTTTTGTTGCTCGCTTAAAATTGCTGCTGTGGCCGCTGAAGCGGTTTGCATCTGATAGTGGGCCGCCATATGCTGTTGGTGGTGATGTTGGACGTATGCGAGTTGGTGTTGTTGTTGTTGCAAGGAGTATTGGGTAGGTAAAATGTGTTGTAGGTTGACGGTTGAAAAATTATGTATACCAAATGTGGATGCATTATGCAGATTCATTGCAATATCGGGTCTTCTTAACTCACTGATACTCGGTTTGCTTACTTCAGTCACTTCTGCATGATCAGGACCGATTAAGCTTTCGATTGTGAATGAACGCTTTGGCCTCGAACTTGAATTAAATGTAGTACTGCTTAGGTGTGTGCTGGGGACTAACTTTTCAACTTCGATTGAAGCTTCTGATGAGTGCGAAGAAGGGCTGGAGCTTTGTGCATATTCTGGCGACGGGCTGACAGGTAGTACACACATATGTGGGCTCATTGTAGAATAGACATTATTAGGTGCCAAATCCCAACTGCTATGATGTATTTCATTTTGTTGCTGTGCCATAAAGTATCTGTTGAAGCTGGCTAGCGCTGCAATTTCACCATTTAAAATGTCTTTTTCCAATTTCTTTACCCGAAACCGTTTCCGACGGCGAAGCAAACTGCCATTCTCGAACATGCCGAAGGCTTTTGGGTGCAGCGTCCAGTATGAACCTTTGCCCAATTTGTTGGTGTTGCGTGGTATTTTTATGAAGCAATCGTTGAAGCTCAGGTTGTGTCTCAATGAATTCTGCCACTTTTGTGTATTTTTACGGTAATACGGGAATTTTTCCATTATGTAGCGATAGATTTCACTGAGTGGTAGCATTTTCTGTGGTGAACTCCAAATAGCCATTGCTGTCAAAGATATATATGAGAATGGTGGTTTCTGATCACCATAACTTTCTTTCAACGGACGTGGCATAGTGAAGTTTGTTTTGTTTTTGTTTTACAGTTTTTTAATAATTCAGTTTTTTGTTTTTTCTTAAATACTTTTTTAAAACTCTTTTTAAACCGACCTTGCACTGTTCTACAGGCTACGAGATCTAAATACTGACTGAACCAGCAATCTCTCAACGATTTGTTGTATATGAATTTTAAACTCGATTTGTTTTCAGCTGAGACTTGTGCACTCTGCTCAGCTGTTATTCTCTGCAAGAGGCAACGGGTATTTCTGTTGTCTTTGTTTGGCGCGCACGGCAAGCTGTTAGTCTTTCTCTTCTTTCTTCAGCCAATGTGAATATAAGGAGGAGTTTCACATTAAAAGTTTAAACTGGTTTTGGGCTCATGCGCCTTTAAGCAAATAACACAGCAAATCCCCACAGGAAATTTGATAACACAATTTCTTATTTAATTAAGATTAAAAAAAATAATAAAATAACGCAAAAAACATTATAAAAATGTTTATTTATATTAAAATGTATAATAAACATAAATAACGTCAGCATAAAGCAAATGCTTCAAACAAAATCCTTTAATCTTTAAAACCAAATCCGAAAAACTAAAATAACTAGAAACTGATTTAAGACGACAATCAAATTTTTGGATGCTTTATAGTTGATTATTAAATAAATTTTACAATTAAATTTATTATAAATATGATGTACATTTTTAGTAAATGCGATTTAAATTTATAATACATTCCGTGTAAGTTTATATTAAATTTGTTGTGATTTTATAGTAAATTCAATGTTATTTACTATAAATTATGAAGAATAAATTTGCTGTAAATTTATAAAAATTCGGTATTTTCAGATCTTCAATTTATTTAATCAATTATAAATTACAATACTCAGTAAATGTGTAGACTGTAAATAAAATATTATTAAAACAAAAATCAATTGTACATTTATAATAAAATTGATATAAACTTGGAATAAATTCAACATAAATTTTATATAAATTTTTAGCAAATTTTATATACATGTTTAGTAACGTTTATATAATTTTTAGTAATTTTTGTATTAAATTCTTCTAAATTTTATATAAATTTTTGGTTAATTTTATATATATTTTTAGTAAATTTTATATAAACTTCATGTAAATTTTATATAAACTTTTAGTAAATTTTATATAAATTTTTAGTAAATTTTAAATACATGTTTAGTAACGTTTATATAATTTTTAGTAATTTTTATATTAATTTCTTCTAAATTTTATATAAATTTTTGGTTAATTTTGTATATATTTTTAGTAAATTTTATATAAACTTTAAGTAAATTTTATATTAATTTCTTCTAAATTTTATATAAATTTTTAGTTAATTTTATACATATTTTTAGTAAATTTTATATAAACTTTAAGTAAATTTTATATAAACTTTTAGTAAATTTTATATAAATTTTTAGCAAAATTTTATATAACATGTTTAGTAACGTTTATAATTTTTTAGTAATTTTTACTATTAATTTCTTTCCTAAAATTTTATATAAATTTTTAGCAAATTTTATATACATGTTTAGTAACGTTTATATAATTTTTAGTAATTTTTATATTAATTTCTTCTAAATTTTATATAAATTTTTAGTTAATTTTATATATATTTTTAGTAAATTTTATATAAACTTTTAGTAAATTTTATATAAACTTTTAGTAAATTTTATATAAATTTTTAGCAAATTTTATATACATGTTTAGTAACGTTTATATAATTTTTAGTAATTTTTATATTAATTTCTTCTAAATTTTATATAAATTTTTGGTTAATTTTATATATATTTTTAGTAAATTTTATATAAACTTTAAGTAAATTTTATATTAATTTCTTCTAAATTTTATATAAATTTTTAGTTAATTTTATACATATTTTTAGTAAATTTTATATAAACTTTAAGTAAATTTTATATAAACTTTTAGTAAATTTTATATAAATTTTTAGCA
>NC_051847.1:163543303-163561241 GCF_002237135.1 Teleopsis dalmanni | reverse complement strand
ATATACATAAGTATATCGAACAGTCCGTTAAGACGCAGTAACAAAGTGTAAAGTGTGGGGCTTTATCTAGTTATGTATTTTGGATTGAGACGCACATAACCAGAGCTGTGGTATTCTCACGGCACAATGTTTTGATTAGTGTATAGATCAAAACAGTCATTATTGAATACTCAGCTGAGATGCGGTAACCACAATATTTACACTTTCCTACCTACGAAGAAACATCAGGCTATATTTATCGTACATTATTTGGGCTAATTATACGATCGCTTTGCATAACCAAAGCGATAATATTTTCAACGCATAATGTGGAACGTACTAGGCTCGTCAATTTTAATTAGTGTATGAGTTGATACACTATAAATTGTAAAGTCTGCAATTTTTTATTGGATTCATTGGTTCCAAATTGTTTAGGACGACACTGCGTATAAGTTTGTTATTTTAGTAATAATAATATCACTCATACGTAGCAGCTACCATGAATTCGAGTGTGCTGGTTTACCTGAAAACAATATGTCCGAGAATTTTGGAAAAATGTTTTCAATAAAATAAAGATGTCTTTACCATTCTTTTTGCTATGACCATCTTCTTATTCTTCATCTTTCTTGAGGCTGTTTTCAGTTTCAGTAGCTATGTTATTATTTGAATATGACTGATCGATATACAAATATTTTGTAGTCTTAGCTGTTTTGTATTTATTTATTCGAAGGAGCTTATTTCTTTCTAAATAAAAGTTAAAATATGATGTTTTGTTAAAGTATATGAGGGTATTTTAATGTAAACATTTATATATTCCTTATTAGTGAATATGTTGTTATTTTATTTACAATAATAGTTCTGACGTCATTAGGTACATAAAACTTTTATATTTAATGAAATTAGCTTGTAATTTCTCTAATATGTCATCAACTTTTCGTTTTCACACTTCCAACCATCATTGGAATCTATAGGAACTATTTTAATTGATAAAAACAAATTACCTAAGGAATTTCTCTATTAAAAATGAAATACTTGTATATGTAGTAAAACTCTAATTAATCACTATTATTTAATTCTGAAGTATTTTGTTTTTTTTTTAGAATATCTTTATCGATACTTAATCAAATATCAAAACAAAGTATGGTATAATAAGTGTTTTTCACTTGAAGTGAGTTTTTTACGACAGTGATTTACTTATGTATTTAGTCTATGAATATTTATATCAGAATGTAAATTACAATACTATGGTGTATATAGAAGGGTTCATTATTATATGACTAATGTTCATATTGATTATTTTAAAATATTCGTTGAATCGTTTTTTTAATATATCAAAGAAACCTATTAAGTATTGTATTCATCGATCCCGAGATTCATATGATGTTAACTAAGTTATTATTAATGAATTTTTTGTGGAGTTTAGACCAAATTATTTATTTAAAACATAATTTTAATTAGTTTTTTTTTGTTTTTTATTAAATAATATTTTAACTACCGTCAGTAAATAAAAATAATGATCTAAAATTTGGTTTTTAATAAAAAATTTTGTGTAAAGCCTATAAAAATGTATTAGTAAATTAAATCAATAAACCATAGAAACAATCAAATAATGCAGTTATTGTAAATTACTTTATATCGACATTTAAACTTCTTGAGAATTATTTTATCTTGATTTCAGTTTTATTTTCTCGCCTTCTCAAAAAGTCTCGTCGCTCTCGTACTGTCCTTTTCTCCTCGTAGAGCATAGGGCCTCTACCAAAGAGTACAAAGATTTAAGACTTTGTTTTAAACAGCTATTATTATTTCCTCCAAGGTCAGTGCTTTTATAGAATCTTATTAATATACCACTAAAAAGGTTTTTTTCATTTTTATATAACTAAAAACTATTTTAAAGTCGGAATTTGTTTTTAATATTTTAACTTTTATTTCGGACGTTGTATTTTGTGTAAGTTTACACGTGGTTCGGGAAACTCGCCTTTGCCTTCATCAGGAGAATTCGTGATTCTCCCGATAACTATTTATTACATATCATATATAAATCTGACTTAAAATTGAAGAGTAAACTATACCAAATAAATATTTTTTTGTGATATACAGTTTACCTTGTTTTAAAGAACTTTAATTAAAGATAAGTTTCATTAGCCTTTTTTATATAATAAAGAATATTTTAAAAAATTTCTGTTCTAAAAAAGTTAATCCAAAAAATTTAAAGCTTATAATTATTATATCTAATAAATTTTTTATTTAATTGTACTCAAAAGAAACATGATAAATTAGAGAGATTTATGATGTTATAATAGTTTGATGTTGAGAGCCAATCGCTAAAGGTTGTTACTCTTTCCAATTATTTATGTCATACATTCTTAAAGTAAACTGTTATTTTTAATTACTTATTAACAAATCAATAATTATAATAAATTATTGAATTAACATTTTTTAAAAAAATTATTAATTTGATTTGTATTCTAAACATAAAACTTTTCATATTTACAAATTTTAGACAAAATGTACAAAATTAATTTAATTAAGCCTTGAAAATTAATTTCTGTTTTTTCTTCTTGTTGCTATTTTTGTTTATTCTTACTAACATACTCTATTGTATTTTAAAAATTTGCATTGAATTCGAATAATAAATTTAGCACGAAAAGTATATTAATTCGAAGACACCGTACACTTCCAGACGCACGAAAATCGCAACTTTCCGCATCCGGTAAAAAACATCATTGATGGCATGAATTTCTCAAAAAGTTATTCAACTGAGAAGTTCAAAACAATCAAAGAAATTGCTTAAATTAATGATAAACTCAGCGAAAATTTGCATAAACTAATTCTTGAGTTGAAAACGAATAAATAGAAGAATCTATAACAATATCTTAGCTGATAAATAAAATCTAAATAAAAATAATAGCAAATAGTTTTTATAAATTTTCGTGTGATTTTCCAGTACTCAACTATCAAATCTTATCAGTGTTTATAATTTTTGCGCACTATATATACTGATTAAAATAGTTCAAAAAGTTGATTGTATTCTTTATAAATATTTAAATTTTCATAAATCAAAAATTTATTTAATTCCTACTGATTTATTAAGTCAACTGAAGTTGAATACTTCACACCATCACATAATCACGAAACAAAATAATTTTTGATATTTGATATTATGTATATAATTTTCTACAAAAACATATATTAAATTGATTTTTAACGTCCGTTTCGACGAAAGAAACTAAATTCTTAATATAAACTATTGTTTTCGAACAATAGTAAATTACAACAAAAAATTTTTTTATCATTTATTAATTAATTGAAGTTTTGGCTGACCGTGTGTACAGCTGTTTCGAGTACAACCAAATACCCATCAACAGTAATCTTGGAAGTATATTATGTTGAAGCTGTTTTGAGCTAGTGCACTTAAACACTTATAATCATTTTTAACTCGAGCTATTTTCAAAACCCCTCTTTACACCTTGACTAAATTATTGTTTATCACTTCATCAGACTAAGCAATAATTGACCACAGTTCTGCATACCTTCCCGAGAAGCCTGTAACTATTTTGAGATTTGATAACACGGTGTTGGTAAGTCTGTCAGTTTTCGCAAATTATTTCAGGAACTATTTCTTATATTAAATTATTCGTAAATAATTTTTTGACACTGCAAAACTAATATTAATATGTAATTTGTGTGAATGAATGCTAAACGCTTATTTATACCAGAAAAACAGTCCGAATTAATATCTATTGGGACCTTCATTGATCAGCAGTCTGTTGTGACAATTATTAAACCAACTTGTTTTAGTAATAAAACTCATAAGTTTTATAAAGTCAAATGTGAACAGCTATGTGAATTCCTCAAACGAAAAATCTTTTATGTAGATCAGTGATTTCCAACCGATGGTCCAAGGAGTCCCTGTGCTTAGAAACAATGATTCAAAATAGTTCGTGAATCAAATTTAACAATTAAAAATATATAACTTGTAATTTGTCCACTGAGATCTCACAAAATTTTTCCAAGTAATTATATGCCTATTTTATAGCCTATAAAATGTACCTATGCACTTATATGATTCATTAAACGTTATAACAGAGATGCATAAAGTATATTAAAATAATCATAGAGTTTATTATTCTTAAAGTCCTTGGTCAGAAAAAGGTTATAAACCATTGGTATAGATAGTGCTTTGTCCCGTGAGAATCTTACAGTGACATCATGAGTTCTCAGAGTTGCTGACTTTTGTAAATATTTATATAGTACAGCATTAGTACCAAAAATCACCAAACAAGGATTTTTTAAATATTTTTTTTCCTTAATAAAACCTACGGACTAATTTAAAACTTCTAACTTTAGACAGAAAATGCCTATGTTATATTCTCTATACATAATTAACCGTTTCGAAAACTCTCTTATATTGAAAGTTTTTGCAGAAGTCTCTGCTAAAAAATAAATTCTGTTTTATCTATACAATTTTTACAATAATTTTATTCAATATAATTTTAATTAATTTAACATTTAAAAGTTTACTAATTTTTTATAACAATATTTCGAACATTTTAGAACCAACTATTATACTTATTTAACTCTTCCCAATGATTGACTTAAAAGAAGTTATTTTGTAATGACAAAAGTCATTCATGAGATTTTCAAGATAAGAATATTCTAGAAACTTTTTTTCTCCATCCTCTAGGATTGGAGCTTCTATTTTCTAAAGCGCTTCGTAAGCGTCTTTGGCTTGGACGTCAATAGCCAGGTGATGAGATTAATATCCAATAGTATTTGGACACCTCATCCATCAAGTATTTCAAATGATACTTGATATGTTTTCTGCAAGATACTTGCAGTTTGAAAAGAAAACAATTTGCAACAATGTTGCCATAAGAAGTATAGGCGTTGTGAGATATTTTAATATCGCGCAATACTTAGATACGCATTCTAAAGATATGATAATTATGTATAAAGGCAAAGTGCCGTTGTACTAATACAGGGTGTTAACTTGTATGCGTATCAAACAATGATGTGTAATGTGTGTACAAAGCACGATGAAACCTTTTCTTGTCAAATTTAGTGTTTTTTATGCATTTATTCTCTTCTAATTATTTTTAGCCAACGTTGTGTTGGTACTTGGAAAATAGGCCTTACTTTCTGGTAACTCTGTCTATACAATTATTTTTTATCTGATGAGATGTTTAAAGATGGATATATACATTCCTATCTAAGATATTATTGTAAAACCTAGAGTAATGTCAACCAGAAGAATCATCAGGTTTAGATATGCCACGATATCTGATTGATTTAGAACCTAAATAATATTAGCGTTGATTGATCATATATTTTATTGAAAGATAAACTATACTATGCTATTGCTTTTAGTTTTGATTTAACACTTATAAATGAATCAATAGTAACGTAATTGTAGGTGAAAACAAAGCCCAATACTAGCTTAACCCTAATTGTCTTATAAATAATCTTAACTCTAGCTTAGAAAATACAGCAAGTGTATTTAAGAATTTACAGTATTTAAGACTATAAAGATATGGTCTTCAAATGAATTTCATAGTTCTAAATAAACTGTATAAATATGAACTGACTTATCACTATTTAACAGTACATAACTTTAATCATGCCTTGCAGAATTTAAAGTTTTTTAACTACTATTGAGAGTTGTGTGATTATCGATGTAACCGTAGGAATCGGTACATAAACAAACTGGATCAGAATCACTGTGCATAATTGCAGGTTGACCCTGATTTCCTTGTCATTATTGTTGTTGGAGTTTAATTTTACAGCGTATTTAATAAAAATCTAGAAGGCAAAGTGAGTGACTGGAATAAGATTCTAAATACTTTAAAACATCTTCGACAATGTGGTTCTCATGACCCACATTATAAAAACAGAAAATAATCATTGTACTTTGTTCATGGACTTGAAATGAATTCTTTTATCTATCTAATGATAGAATTTTCCATAACAGATAATCAGTATAACTATAGATGTTTAAAGTGAATGTCTGTTGCCATTTCATTCCAATTGTTCATTTGTATGAATGTAGTGCAAGTAATGTTTTATATAGTTTGACTTGAATATAAACCTTCCGATACAGTTGCTCATCCAATAAAAATCATATACATTTAAGACCATATCTTACATTTAGTTTTTCTCCGTAAATTTATTTAAGTTTAAAATTTTATTTTACCGTATGAAACCCACCAGTTCCATTTCAGCTATAACATATCTACCATATATAATGCATATGTCCATATGTTCACTATATAAAAACGTTGCACAGAAGTGCCTGAAGAAGAGACCTATATTAAATTATATAACTAATAACAAATTTTTTTTTTATCATAATTTGGAATATATGTGAACCTATATGTGGAAAACCTTGATGACAATGACATCACTTGGTATAACATTTCATCAACATTATCTCTGACTTTATTAAACTCAATATTGAAGACTATTAGTCTAAATAGTTTCAAAACTAAATTTTACGATGGTGTTTGCTATATCGATTTAATACATCATACATTGATATGTAATTTTATTATCAGCTTACAGTTATCTTTCAATCTTTATTTGGACTCTTCAACATAATTATAACTTTTATTTTGTCGGGTAGTTTGAAATAAATTTTAATTAATATTTAAATATATACGCTTTTTATTTTCACTCTTGTGTGAAACTTAAGTATGTTATTCGAACAATGACCCTTATCAACTATAATAAAAGTAGACTTTCTTAAACCATTATAAAACATTATCTTATCGAAAAAAATTTTTTATTTTCAAAATTTGCAATTGTTTGGATTATAGTTACAGACTAATTGAGAAATATGCATGAATAAAAAAATATTAAGGTCTATATAATCAAATGACGAAAATATTATAAATAAAGAATAAAGCACAAATTAAGATATTTTTAAGTATTACTAGAGAATATTGTACTTTGAATTTTCTAACTTAATAATATTAGTTCATTAATATTACATTCAAATCCTCAGCTAAGTGATATATTGTATGTGACAGTTTTATTGTATATAATAATCGGTATTTCCACAGATATTTATAGCAGTATTTTCAGTTGACAACGTATAGTAAACAAATTAAGTGTTTACTTATTACATTAATTAATAAAAGCAAATTGAGGCTTTTCAATCAATACTACATTCAAGAATTTTGTCAGATTTAGCTGAATTTTGTGTATTATTATACACTACCTACTTATTTTAATGTAATTTTATAGACTATGGGAAGGGCGCATTTGAAGCAGGTTGATATCTCAGGCGTCACAGATTTTCAATCATGCGAATCGCTATTTTGGAATTGAAATTTTATTAATAAAATGTGATAACCTATGCCAGTTTTTCGGAACATGAAACAATCAAAATCGGTTTTATAAGGTAATTATTATTAATTACAATAATAGCTATTATTAATAATTGATATTAATTATAATAGACTTGTTTTATTATTTTTCTGGTTCACCCTTTAGTATATAACAAATCACTTTCTCTTCTGTTTATTAGTTCACCTATTTTCTACTTAGAGTTAAGTCTAAAGTTCGGCAATGGGGTTTCTCAGATTGGTTGTTGTTCATTTATTTCACGTGTCTTTAACATTAACTAATTTTATATAGTCTTTTAAAATTTGCTTGATCTGTACAATATTCAACACTTCTTCATTTTAACATATTGTAAAAAGTAAATAATCGAATGAAAATAAACTATAATCTAATGACGAAATATATGTATTAGTAAAAATACAAGTTACTTAAAAAAATTCTCTACATATACAGTATTTTAAAATAAATTTCTATTAAATTACTTCCCTGAATAATTCTTATAATAATTATAGTACACAGTATAATCATAGGTTAAGTCACGTTTATTCTTCTTGCTGTATAAAATATTAATACTATAACGAGCTATTTAAAAATAAATTAAAAAATTATAATACACTAATATTTCATAGTATATTATATATAGATTTCTTGGGATAATTATTAACTACATCCCTTTAGATATTACTACGATTAATTGATTAATTTCTTGAACCGATGTTTTCTGGTTTTACTTGTATTTAATATACTATCAAGACTAGCTATTGGAAGCTAATATTATGTTTTTTGCAACTGAAAAAAAAATCACTAATTCATTTATTTTGTTTTAAATGGCACTTTTTTGTTTATAAAAAAAATAATCATTCTTCGGCAATTAAAAGTTTTTATAAATGTTTAGGGAACTAAATAATTTCACCTCATTATTTTCTTTTTATTTTAATTGAATTTATTAATAATAATTTTAAACAATAAATTGTTTACATTATTGTATTATTGTAATTAATATAATTAATTTTAAATTAAATATGACTTAACATCTAATTATCTACAAATTAGATAATAGTTCTTCTAATAGTCGAGTTTCGCAACTTATGTTATAGTCAAGATTTCACAATTTCTGAACCTTTTTTTTAAAACAAATTTTTAAAGTAAATAATAATTTATTCTTGTTGCATATCTTGGAGAGATTAGGCTCCGGATCGCTTCTTGACAATATGATCTAATTATATACTGCAAAACTACGCGTTTAAAAATACTTTCTAGTATTAGGGGATTAAACGTACTTTCAATCCATTAGTAAAATAGATATATAATATATTATACATTTAATATATTATTATATTTATAATAACTAGTCACAATTTAGACTATAAATGAATTTATTTATATATTTCAAAATTTTTTCAAATGATGAAATAAATAATATATTATTATTCATTAGTTTATTAATAATTATCCCGATATACCCCACAATAAATCTATAATAAAATTTTTAATGTGGAAGTTTCAATCGCATTAATGGCTGTGTGTGGACTTTAATGTTTATTGGCTAATCTTTGTTATTATACTCATTTTCATAAATCGAAATAGTGTTCTTATAAGTAATAACATATACCATGACTCTTAATCTTAATGGATTATTATAAATATTTTGCACTTCAGTTATCATAAACTGGGTGATATGGCAACATATACTCTGACTCTAAACTGCAAATTGAGTCAAAAAATTGATTGACCGTCCCAATTAGAAATAGAAACCGACATATTCGATATCTAGAAAATTAAAGAAGAATTGTTTCCTAATTCCACAAAAAGGCTAACAATCACTGTAATTATCCCATCTTTTAGGTTGCTGTCTATCTGTGAATTTAATATATATAATACTAACTAACTGAACAAAGTTTTTGTGAAATATTTATTTATTGATTGCTAACTATGGATTAATGTGGCTTAATAAAGATACACTTAGTATTGACTTTTTTAAATAATTATCTACGAATTTATTAAACATAATAAACTACAATTTATTGTACGTGTATTTATCATCTTACTTCTTATACTTATTAAAAATTTCTTAAATTAAAATTTAAAAAAAAGAAAATGTAGCAATGAAAACAAACTTATTGATTTTGTAATCTTTGCAATTAAAAATTTATTAAATAAGAAATATGCATATAAATATTACAAAGTAATTAATTTTTTATAAACAAATTATTTGTTTCAGAATTTTTTATTAACGAAAATCTTACATTCAGCTAAACTGAAATTAATAAATTATAAATTCATTGTAAATATATATAAATATAATCAGCTAAACTGAAATTAATAATTAATTTATTGTAAATATATATTATATATATATTTACATATATATTAAATATATATTTGGAAGGATTAATTGGTCTATTCCATAACTTAACATAATAGTTAATAGAAAAGTATATATTATTATTATTAATTTTGCACACTATTTTATATATAGTATATTACATTTGATTTTGGTTTTTTATTCCTAATAATTGTGATTAAGATTTTTTCATAATCATAAATACTTTATCATTAACATTCACCAAAGAACTAAAATAGTTAAATAGTTGAGGCTCTGCAGTTATAATCTGTATTAATTTAGAGACCAAAGTTACTAACAAGGAAACTGAAGAACTCGAAAATGTATTCAATTAAAATAAATTTGTTCATATGAACAATAAAGATTTCTAAAAACACCTACAAATTAAAAAATATGATTTCGCATTCTGAATGGACTCAAAATAAAGCCAGAAGTTCTTCAGAACAAAATAACCCATTTATAGAATACTTAAAAAAAATGTTTTGCAAAATCTATTCATATTCAAAAAAAAAACAACTTGTAGTTTTTAGAAAGTGACATGAGTTTACCTCTATTTTATTTTTTATGATAGTTGAATAATATTATAATATTAATCTAAAGAAAGGTCACAATTAGATATAAATATAAATATTTAAAGCAAATCAAATTGAATTAAAAACTTATGCTAACAGTATGTTACACTCAATAACAATTAGAAAATGAGATGGAGTCCAAAGAACTGATAAAATTTATATTACGGATTAGAAGAATAAATACTATTTTTATAAAACAAGCAATATCTAACGTTGGGTCATATGGGTCATTATTACAACGAACGGAGAAACATTATAGTTGAGATAAACTATACTTCTATATATTTTTACTTGAAAAAGTAAATTTTAAGTGATTGCTTAAATCAGTTTTTAAAAATTTGTTTCTACGGATATTTCGATAATTGTCCATAGTCATGTATAGGGAACAGATATAATAAAAATTTTTGAAATACATAAAATAAAGAAATAATTTTATAGTAAAATAACAATCACATTACATATATATATTTATACAAAAATTTTATCTCTTTTCTGTTCTCAATTTATTGAATGTTGTTTGTACAATACTATGTATATACACTTGTGTATAGTATAACATATAGATCTTACAGTTGAACTTTATGTTGATAGCAGTTCGTAAAGGACTTTATAAAAAGAAAAGCATTATATTATTATGTTATTTTTTGTTTAATTTTATTCTTAACTTAGTACCTTAATAAAATGTTTAAGTCTAAACTTATCTATCATTTCATTCGCTAACCAGATTCGCTGTGGTTACTAGGTCGCTTTTTTTTCTGCTGCCTTGACAATATCAGTACAATGCGCTTCTGCGAATGTCATTAACTATGAACTATGAACTTCTCCGAAGTCTGATCAATCCAGTTCTACTAACGAGGAAGAAACCTAATACAAGTATTAGTTCTAATTTCGCACTGAATTAAAACTCAATAATATTGTTATTATTGTAAATCGAACTATGTAGACGCAGTATCTTTGTTGGTTCACAAGAACTTGAAAAGTTATTAGACAAGTTATCGATTTATAATTAAAAATTGACAAATAATACATAGGTACTTCTGTTATTATTATAATTATTGTATCGGGAATTCTACACACTGCGATTCAGATGGTTATCCGAACCTAAATCACCTATGGAAATAATGACTTATGATTACAAATTCATGATACATGTATTAATTTCTTTCTATTATAAATTTTTAGAATAAGTGCATTTAGCTCAGTTTTCTATTATTAAAATTTTTTTTGTTTTTAACGCTTAAGTGATTTTAAAACCTACAAATATCAAAATATATTATATAACGTATTTTCGCATTTATTGTAAAACAATTTACATAGCTGGAATGCAATCTACTTTTGATTGCCAAGTGCAGGCCTCTTTGCGAAATACTATATGTTATGTATCGAACAAATTTTTCATTTATTTTTCGGTTTCGTAACTGCAAATCAATTTAATTAGAAATAATTTTTGCAACAAGAATTCAATTCATGAATTTTTTAACACAAAGTATCTGTGTATCTATGTATGTGTGTATCTGTGAGTATCCATTGTTGCGAATGTAGTCACGTGTAGACAACATGGAAAACCTCAATTGACATAAATTTTAATCATTTGATTCAATTTAGCAAATCACAGTCGCAAATGTTACCCAAGACGGCTTGGATTGCGTGCTAAGCCTTAGAATTTGTCTAGAAAATCATAAGAAAAATCGGATTCGGCAAAGTGCATTGGCGTTTCAGTTCCTCCGCATAGCAACTGACTCGGTGCCCAACTATTAAATTTATAACATATCAAATAAATATTTACTTAAGTTATTAGTTTTTTTCACTTAAGTGTTGTTATCTTTATTCGATTTACAAGTGTTTTTTTTATATATGAAAACTATTGATTGCTGTGAATTCTCGTACGTACGACGCTTTAGTTTTGTATATATACAATATTACTATATATATTACTTGACATTTGTGGTTCTTAGCCAAAGCTGTGACTACTAATTATATACAAAATATTATTATGAGATTGTAATATGAGTTTGTTTATTATTTTATATTCCATTGCAACATACGGTTTTCAATTTTATGCCATATATGTACCATATATTATCTGGTTTACCCCCCACTCAACTTTCAGTTCGCAGTTCTCCGTAGAATTGTTCAGATACTACCATAAAAGTGTTTTATTTATAGATATAAAGTTATTGTTTATGCATATTTAATAATTATTTCAATGTATATTATTAATACAAACTATTTAGATTGATTAATGATAGTATTTTGTATTATCTGATGTATTGTTTTCATACGCGTGTTTCCACTGCCTTTAATTACATGATAATATGGAAATAAATTAAGATAGTACATCTAACATTTTATAAGTGTAAATATAAAATTTTTAGAATATAAATATATAAAAGTATAAATAAAAGATCAGTTCGTTAAATTATAGAACTTTAGTGTTTTGTTCACAAGTCGTAGGAATCACTTCTTCAGGATTTAAGTCAGTCATTATTAAGAATATTAATATTTATAAATAAAGTAATGTGATTCTTTTTTTTAAGACTATGGTACTAATTTATTAATCATTTTTTCATTTCAATTTATATTAATCATTAATTGAAACACTTTTTTGCAAACCTTATTATTGGTTTAAGAGCAAAATTTTTTATTATAAACTGATATCATATTAAAAAATTACTACGAAATTATAAGTATTGATATTCTTCATTTTACATAAATATGATATATGAAAAAATTATGTATAACTTTATAAGGTATTTTATAAAGTATTATAATGATCATATAAAAGCAATGATCTCATATCATATTATGTCTATTATAGAAATGAAACACAGAGAAGCTATGAAAAGCTTTGCCGCGAATAGACCGCTGTATATCTATTGGGCGATGGGTTTTAAAAGCATTGAAGGAAATGAAAGGGTAGATTAGATCGGCAAGATCTCAAGATCGCCAAGATCTCAAGTTCGCCCAGATCTCGGGATTGCCAAAATCTCAAGATAGAAATATGCAAAACAAGCCATTTTTAAAATATTTTATTATTCCAGCTGATCCTTATTTATTTGTATCTGAGTACAATAGTTTTTGTTTTGAGTTTTTAGAACTAAGGTGTCTAAAAATAGTTGTTTAAAGACAATATGTTTAAAAATAACAATTTATTATTTTTTGCAATTTTTTAATTATTAAAAACTCATATAAGAAAATATAATATAATCTCTTATCAGTTTTATTTAAGCCTGTCAAATATCAACATAACAGATTATAAGTAATGTAAACAAAACTATTAACTTTGATAAAACATAAAAACTAACAATTTATTTTTTTGCTAAAGAGTAAAGTCCAAATTTATCGAAAACACCAAGTCCGAGTTCTAATCTTGTAATATTTGTGACAAATACGACACATTGAAATAATTAGTCGAATATTATGTTTAATTTATTTTTTATAATGAGTTAACACACAACTTTATTATTGCAAAAATTGAATTACTTATTTATTAATTTAAATTATAAATATTATTTTTCATTATTGTTATTTCGCCTTGGAAAAATTACACTCGTTACTGTCACAAGAAAGAAAAAACATCTGGTACATTATGTAAATAAGTACATGTTTTTTTCAAATATTTTTCTAAGAATATCAAAGTTAGAACGTTTCTACATTAGTCATCCTATTGTTTTCTAAATTGAAAATAATACCATTTTCATTATATTTACAAAGAATATCAAAATCTTATAATTGATTTTTTTCAAAGTCCTAATCTAGAACTTTGGACTTAGTACCTAAATCTTAATGATCAATTACAATTGAATTTTTCAATGTAAATGTCGCATGAGTAAGACCTCATATTCAATAATTACCATATAACTGTAAACGGATTTTCACTAATTATCCAGATACTGAATTCAGTTCAGTTCAGTATATTCAACAATTATAACCTTAAACGGATTTTCACTAATTATCCAGATACTAAATTCAGTAGGACAATTCAATGAATTATTAAAAAACTTGTATGAAATATAACAACAATGAAAGAAACATTAAAGGAAAGTATACAGTGTAGTTTTCAATATTTAAATTAAATAAAACAAATTTAAACACAATAAATGAAACAAATATTAATTTAAGCGACATATAATTTTATGACTTTTATAAGGAGAAATGATTTAAGCCGATTTATCGTTCCAGCACCATCTTAAAAACTATATCTTTAAGCTTCTATTTGCCTTGAAATATTCAGGATTATATTGAATATTGCAATCATTGATTGCGTTTAAGTGTGAAATCGGTATTTACGTTTCCGCATTGGTCAATAGCTTTAAATATTTCTACAAATAATTAAATACAGTCTTTAAAACACACGATCTATAAGGTAACACCAAGGTTCAAAATTTGGAGACCATATAATTATCTGGTATATGCCAGATATATATAACAAGGAATTGTTATCCTAGGTTGCTCTAACAATATAACACGCAGCACAGTTTCGTTGAAACGAAAAGCTATCCAGAGCATTTTGATCCACACATAGAACAATAAATCTTATTCATGGACCTATTCTGGGCACCATTCGCGATTATATTTCAATTATCTTTATTTTTAAACAAGTAAGGACGAATAATATTAGACCAGTTCATAAACAGCACAAAATTTGCATTTTTGAGAGTCGAGAGATATATGATTAATTGGCTTTGGGTTTATTTTACTCCAAATGTCACAATTATTTTAATGAACAAACTTACTGAGACGAAAGGAAGCATCGTATTTCATCATATAGCACTCTATAATCATTTTTTATTGATTATCAATTTTGGATGCATATATGCATTAATTTATATATTTATTATTTATATAATAATAAATTATAATAATTTATATGATCTTATATTGCATGTTGAGAAACTTCATATCAAACATGTTTCCAAGAGCCAAATGTTATCAAACGTTTCTTAGTTCTAAGAATAATCTGAGTGACCAATTGAATACTAAAGATGCTCTTTATTTCCTGATATGTAGTTCCCTAGTCATGTGCGGACATAATATATTGAAAAAACACTTGGCATTTCTTAAACTTTCATTTATTTTTTTTTTCTAAAAGAGACGTTTTAAATTATCATTTTTTAACCGAAATATACAGAGTTTATATTTATTAAACTATTATTTATTTATTTTCTGAAACAGGTTTTTTAACAACTATGTATTAACCAAAATATCTAGAGTTGGCGAAATTTTTAGAGTGAGATGAGAATAATATATAACTAAATATATATGTACAGAAAAATTATACTTCGGGGATTAATAACTTAACGAAACTGAAAGGTTATTCTTAGTATGCATTTTGTTTAGTGGATCAAAGTGTCGTAACGCCGCTTTTCTGTATATATCATATTACGTGCCTATGTACCAAAGATTGCTTTCTGTTTATTGTACTCTAAGTTATATCGTAGAATAAGACTACTTTATATAGTTTTTTCTAGCTCACTAATGGTGTTTTCAATCCAATTTCATCTGTATGTTCTGATTTCACCGTTACTGCTCTTCTGATTAGTTTGGAAACTTAAATTATACTTATTTATATTATATTATTATTTTTTTATATTATTTATATATATTTTCATCTAACATAAAATGTTATTTAATATTAATATGTTGAAACGTAAATATATTTATTTATTTTATTTATAATTTCATCTAACATAAAATGTTATCGAGTGACAACGATGACCTATTACATAGATTAAATTAATTTTTTTAAATTAAATTAAATTTTCGACAAATTAGTATGAATTTTTTTTTAACACATAATAAATAAATAACTATAAATTCATACAATTTATGGTTTTTTTTTCAAAAATGCAACAAAATAAATCAATTTTAATAAGCAATAAAATGCAACCACATAGTCACCTTGATATGTAATATAACATAACGATTACCTACTCGAGCGGAATATGTGATAACTTCGAAAATGTGGCTTTGTGACATATTCCAGCAGCATAGGTATAAAGTATTATTTAATATTAGAAAATTTTATAGTTAAAAATAAATTCACATTTCACCTAAACTGCATAGTGAAACTAATTTAATTAGTTTTGCATGCCATGCCAAAAGAATGTTCTGTCGTAAGATATTTCAGAATGTAGGATTTTACTGGCACTACGTATTCGAAATCAACATTTTTAACCACGGAAATGCTGAAATAATATTGCGTTGCAGAATATAGTTGAGGGGTGAGTGTCCATTAAATTGTTGCAAAATCGAAAATTATGCTAAACACAATTCTTGCGTCATTTGGTAAACAAATTGTTTTGTATGGATTCGAAGGGTTACAAATTTCTTCTTTTGGTAACAAATTAATCCACCTACTTGTTTCCCCCCCTTTCCTCTCTGTATTTCAGAATCTCATTAAATGTTGTCTTGTATTAAAAGCAAGAAAAGTGTGGATACTGAAATATTTAAAATTTAAACGTAAGCTCTGAAATAAATTTAATGTTAAATCTAAAGCAAAAATTTCATTATCAAAGGAATTATTATCTGAATTATGGACATTAATAGTCTTTTTTTTTCGTTAACTAAATATCTTCTAAATAAGAGCGACATATACTTTAGGAATGATAAATAACATCTGGAGTATAGTATAGCAACAACTTATATATCACTTATACCATGTTTCCACTGTCTCATTTAGGCAGTTTTGCTTATTAAGGCCGTTAATGAGGATAATGTACCACAAAGGAATTTTCATATAAATAAGCTTGTTATAAATAAATTAATTGATTAAAAAAGGAAAAATGTGGAATGCAACATTTAAAAATAAATTTTTCTCAAGAAGTTTTTACAACATAGAGTACTGTTTGGAGACATATCTATTATGTCAAAATAAAAAATATTGAAAAGTGTGTTGAGGGCTAAACTTTAAATAACGGAGTAAGTGGAAACAACAACACTAATTTTAGCAATGAGAGTGACGGAACTTTGAAGAAAAATGAAAAATATATAATATTTGTGCAAGACTCTTAAAACTACAAGAGACTTTGTGAAGTCCACCTCAGCCTGTAGTAGACAAGGGTTTTGTTGAAAAAGTAAAAAGAGAATTATAAAACATTTTTAAATTTCACTATGTATTTTTGTTTTTCTAATACTGAAAGGGAACTTTCTCATTACACGAATCTTCAGGTGGCAAGATATATTTTCTAAAAAAATTTTAGGTATTACAAAAGTATTACAAATTATTACTACAATATCTGTAGTATTACAAAGGTATGCAAAACTAAGGTATTGCAGAGAATATTCTGTGATATATTGCAGAGGTACTGCAGGGAATATACTGCAATGTCTTAGTTTAATTTTTTTTTTTGTATTATTTATGCTATTTCAATAGCATAAATTTATTTAAATTTATTTTACAATAAATTTAAGTTTGAAGCATCGATGTCAATCAAATATTCACCAATAATCTTGAAGAAAATGTTGAAGAACAATTTTTCCAGATGCAATTAAACTTTTCAAAGTTAGAATACCTACAAGTTCAACGAACTAAAACAAGCTATATTCTTTTTAACCAGCCCTTTTACTTTTTTTAAATATTGTACAAATTTGTATCCTATCAACCAAAGAAAGACTGCATCCAAATTGCAGTCTCAAAGAGGAGACTCCTTCAATAATGAGAGCTCCATATCTCAAATATACATTTGATGAAAACATACAA
>NC_051847.1:163535358-163543203 GCF_002237135.1 Teleopsis dalmanni | reverse complement strand
CAGCTGTTGAAACCAGTTCACCTCAGTAGTGCGTTGCGAAAAAAACAATGGAAAAAAATATTGGACAAAGAGTTTGCATCAAATTTTGTGTTTCGAACGAAATTTCGTGTGCAGAATCGTTGCGAATGCTACAAAAGGCTTATGGGGAATCAGTTTTATCGAAAACTCAAGTTTATGAGTGGTACAAAGCCTTTCAGGACGGTCGTACGACCGTCGAAGACATTTCGCAACGCACTACTGAGGGGAACTGGTTTCAACAGCTGCCGTAAACGAACTGTCTGACAGATCGCGCTCATTTTTGGCATAGTAATTAAGGACAGTGCTGCCAAACTACATAAACTTAAAATATCGAAAAATATACAGCGCGCGAATTTTAAATGAGAATTTCCGAAAACTTTTCAGTCTTAATGTATCTATATCGAATAAATCCTACTGACTTATCATACAGCTGTTCAGGTTTCCACTTTCCACTTTATTATCAGTGGTATTTAGAGATATTAATTAGTTGCATTACTTTTGTAAAATTTTTTAAATGCAAGAAGTTGAAATTTCAATTATGTTAATATTTTTCTTCGTCTGATATATAGAAATGTCTAGATCAATTCCAATTAATAGGTTAATGATTTCAATTGTAATATAAAATATAAGTTTTTCTAAGGAGAAAAACAATAAATAATTTTGGATATAATCAAATAGTTCTGTTTATATATGTTTCAATATAGCTCGGCTTTATTTTATTATCTTTTTATCGCTTAAATCTGTAAAATAATTTGATAAAATTTTTATACTACGTCAAAATTATTAAAATATCTAATGTTATTGACACTAACCTACATTAAAAAACTTTATGATCATTTTGCAGAAAAAATCATTTAATTAATACTGTCCGATGTGTAAAGAAAAACGTGCAAATTAATTTATATTCTAAAAAAAAAGCATATTCAACAGCAAAAGTCAAGTTCAAGTCACAACGGTAACACAGATTAAAATGTATCTTAACCTTTGCGGATCGGTTTTTGCAGATAGCGGTATTATCATTTATCACAACTCAAGTGCAGAAACTCGAACTAAGCGTCGCTAGAGCAGTGCGTTTCAGCCGGAAATAGCATTGACCATGTTCAGTTAAAATATTTAATAACCGCAATAAGCAATATTCAAATTTGTGATGTGATTTTGAAAATTTTAAAATCGACAGTAAAAACATACTTTGGAAAAAATCTTTAAAATATAACGAGATAAAGACAGAGAACTACAGAAATGAAGTTTGCAAAAGTAGCAGTTGCCGTTAAGTCCTTGAAAACTCAACTCAATTGGCCAAACAGTGAAGTGGCAATTAGAACACACGTTGAGGTTAATTCTTTTAGCGCTAAACAAAAACAAAAATAAAATTATGTTTTGAATTAGTAACACTTTTAATTAACATACTCGTTTCAGTATTAAGCGTAAAATTAAAAATTCAAGAAGCCCATAACAGAACACAATTTCAGATAAAGATAAAGAATCCAACACAAAAAGTTACTAATAACCATTCGTACCTATTCTGAGGTTTAACGAATAAAGATACTATTTGTCAAAAGAATCTTTAATTCAGTATTTTGTAATTCATGTTGTATTACTCATCATTAAAAGCATTTGTTCACTCTTATACCAGAAAAGGTATAATTGTAGATATATGTTAAATTTTTGTTAAAGTTTCCATCCGTTTGATGATTTTGTTTTTCATTTCAGCTGTTTTTAATATTATTATTGTTCTTCATTTACGGTTTGAAAGTAACTTTCATCAGTCAGGGATAACGCAATAGATCGCTTAGATCGCTTTGTCTCTTCTACTACTAATAGTAAAGATATGGTAGTAGACTATTATAGAAAATTTTGGAATTAAACATATAATTTCAATAATGCAATTGAACTAAATGAAAATACCTCATAATATGACGGTCAAATATCTTTTAAAATAAATTATGATTATATCTGGCTGCACAACCGAATTTGGGTCTTCGCCTTTAATAAAATTTTGGCAGACCTTTCCCCAATTTTTCACATTTATGTGTCCTGCATCATTATCGACACAATCTATCGACCCAATCATAGTGCTCCTCTGCGAAGATATATTTTATATATATCTATATATATTTATTTTATGGTCATTACTTGTTTTAATAGTATTTTAATAAAAGACAATATTTAGATTTATAATTTAGTTACAATATTTACTTTCTTATATAAACTTCTTAAAAAACTGGGTTTCTAAACTGGGTTTTCATTAACGAAATTAGTCTAGCTCATTTCCTCTATTTACTTTGAGAACTTCAATATCACCACGAGATATCTCCAATGATAAGTTGATATATATATTAACTCACGATATTATTGCCTAATCAGTCGGTTGACAAGGCTGTGATATATATTCTTTTTATATAGAGATATATTCTTTATAGCACGATCCTTTCTTAAACATTTGATATATTTATATTGTTTGTGCTCAGAATCCATGTCTCATCGGACTACATTAGAACTGGAGCGGTACCTGTTTGTCCCTAGTAATATTGGCAATTATTGTTTAATAAAAGTAGCTAAACTTCATCGCTTATGTAGACCGAAGTACCCAATATTCGAAACAGCACTTAATTTAATAGTAAAAATAATTTAATTAAAATAATTTAAAATAAATAATGAATAAAATAGCCTTATAAATAGCCTACAAATAGCCTTATCTGGCAACACGGATTTCTAGCGGTCTTTACAAAATAAATAAACCATCACATAGTAGAAATTATTTTAATCTCACTGAAAATATTGCCAAAAATCCGTTATGGACTTACTAACATATTGAATACTTAAGTAAGGGGTTGATGAATTTATGTGTTAGAATTTTGAAGTCATAGATTTTTCTTCGAATGTCACTCTCCATCGGTATAGTAAGATATAATAATTGTTCGATCAGTTTTATATTATATCGAAGTAGAATTAAGCCCACCAATATAGTCGTTATGGTATATAATTATTATTGTTGTAATATTTGTATATATGTACATAAGCATTAGTTTGCAAATAACTTTACTTTAATTTTTACAAATAAAAAATGCTATTGTTTATATAAATTTTATACTAGTAGTCTTTTTAAACAGATGTATCAAACTGGTTTAACTCCGCGGAGTACGTTTAACTGTTTCAACTTGTTGTTAAACATGTTTAGCCTTATAGAATGATTAGTGTGAAAATATTCATATAAACATGTCCGAGGGTTTAATTATGAACTACACAGGGTTGCAAAAAGCAAAATATCAACAGAAAGGAATTCAAGTATGTATATCCGCAAAGATATTGCAAAACCTGCGAAATCAATGTAATTCTTTAAATCTCTATCAAATCACAACAGCTGATTACAATAAAGTAAACAAAATGAAACGTCAAAGCTAAACATATTTACGGACCTATTGTGTGCACTTGACAGATTTGTCAAATTCTTTAATAAAATTTTTGATTTTTATAAAGCAGAAAGCTTTTTGATATTCTAGACACATCTTGACAAATTTCAAAGCTTAAGTACCTAGTGCTTCTCACCACACTATGTTGTAAAGTGTTTTGTTTAGAAAACTGTTCGTAATTGTTCGTAACTGTTCGTAAAAAATGCTTGTAAAGAGCACTTATTTTAAGTTACCAAAGGTATTTTCCATGCATTCAAATAACAATAAAAAATATGCTTATAAAGAGCGTATATTTTACTTAAGAATATTTGTCATGCATGCAAAAAATAAAAAATGCTTAAAAAGAGCATATTTTAATAGTTGTCAACAGCATTTGTAGTATTGACAACTAACTAGGAAAAGAGCTTTTTATTTATGTCACAGAATACCAAAACCTTTACAGTAGTTCATTTTGACAAGTGTCAATGTTAGTCTGTTTAAAACACAAAGTTTTCGTAAACAATTTCCATATTAAACGTGTCAAACCAGGGCCTAGGTTCAACCACTATTTTTGTTTTAATTTGCGGACCTGATTTTTTAATTATATTAAAGTACGATAACTGTATATTGTAATTTATTTGTAAACTATTTTTTATTAGAAAAAAAATGATCAAGAAAAAAGAAAGTTCACTTTATTATTAAATAATTTATTGACTTAGTATTTTAGCAAATCTAAGTATTGTTATATAATGGTAGGTATTTAATATACATATTTGATAAATTTTGTGGATTTATTTCCTAATAACCTATTTGCGCCATTTTCAGTAATAATCTGAAATAGTTTAAGCAATAATTGCACAAATATTATATAAAAAAATATCAACAGCATTTATTTAAATAAGTTTATCATACATTGAAAATGTTGAACAGCGACATCAATTGATTTATTATATTAAATTTATTTAAAACTGTAAAGTATTAGTTAGGAGTTCTAGCAGTTCTAGCAAGAGTACAAATTTATTGAACATAGGTTTGCAGTACTGAATTTAAACTACACATTTCATTTGCAGTCTGTTTTTTTTTTTATTTCAAAAACACTTAAATTTATATTATTACAATAGGTAGGTTGGAAGGTGAATGTATCTGCCGACTTTCTGGATAACCACTCGATATACTTAAGTCAAATTTGTAGCTTTTGACACTACATCTTCCCAGTAAGGACTCTAAATGAATACATTCTCGTTGAACTGTTGTGTTATTGTAAGAAGCCTCAGTAGCTTTGAAAAAGAAACTCTGGTGAGGTGTCCCTCAATTGATAGCAAACAATATTTTCATCCTTTTTTGTTATACATTGGATAGGAACATAGAATTTATTTGATAGTGTCCTTTTCCTCCTCATGACTACATCTTCTGTAGTCGATGTTAGCTGTAATATCCATTTTTAAGGGGTTCTGACCTATTAGACTGTGATCAGTAATGACAACCATAACATTATTATAATTATATTTAAAATTAATATTTTATTATTATTATCATAATCAATATATTATAATTACAACAATAAAATTAAAAAAATTTAGTAATGGTTTTTGTTATAATTTTGGCAACCCTGGTGGTTAACACTTGTTGATGTTACTGACCGCTGGTCAATCAATACGTTATGCTAAATTTGTGTTACTTCCCTCCTCAAATAGCACCTGAAATCGACGTTTCTATGTTGGTAGTCCACTTATATTTCATTAAATTCATATTACTATAAGTACAAATTAAATTCAAATAAAGGTCAAGAGTTCTAAATACTCCATCCAATCAACATGAATGCTGATAACTCGAGAATTGCGTAGAAAAATAACAAAAACATAAAATATAAGCAAACAAAACCCGATACACCGATAGCGCATTAAATTTTAAATTAAAATTCAAATTCGACAAAATTAGGTAAATTTTGAAAATAGCGTAAAAAATGGGCAAAGTTAAGTGAAAAAACATATTCGCCTTAGTGATGAAGTAAATTCTATAATTTTCGAAGCTTGAAATTAATTTAGTGCTAATCATTCGTTCCTATAGAGCATGAACATTTTCAGTTTTTTTTTTTCATTTCTTTTAGAAGCAAAAGTTTACTAGGTTAAGAACAGTATTAGAATGGTGAAGTGATTAAATACATTTCAAGTTAACCCCGTTAAAAAACTCAAGTTCAATGTCAGCCAAGGCACCAATCATGCACAGTAGACAACATTGAAAGCAACTTTTGGACTGAAGCGATTCTCTGATAATTACACTTAACAGTAAAATTGTTCCATTGTGAGTTATAATTATTTTATTTCAAATTAAATATAAAATCTGTTCGAATAACATAACAAAGAAAACACATTTATAGATTGACAATTGATTGAAAAAAAATTCAACATTGACACTAGAAATACCAGAAAACGATTTGCAGATTTTAAAAATTTGACAATATCTTCTATAGACAAAACCGAAATAAAAAAATAAAAATATTGTTAATAATAATTAATAAACAATACTATTTAAAAAAAAAAACCCAAATATTAAAACAAGAACCGGCAAACGAAACAAACTCCACAACGAAACACAATCAAAAGTCAGGCTTAGACTAAAATTTATAATTGATAAAGTCTTGACATAATCATAGAATCCAACAACAACAATGATCGTAAAAAAATATCAACTTAGCTTATAGAAACGGCAGAAGATACAAATGTATAAGAAGAAGAAGATTTGTTTAAAAAAAGAACTTTGATAATGAAATAAAAAACTGAACCAAAACACGACATCGGAACTACTATACCAATAATAACAACAACAACAACAACACCGCGACAACAATAGAAAATTAACGTGTGCGTGCGCGATCAATACAACTGGACCGAGCCAACAAAAGTATTGTTGGTTAAATTGAGTATTTTATCACAGTAGCAGCAACGATACAGCATCAGCGAATAGCACAGAGCAAACGGCGTGCGGTAGAAGTCATACTTAGTGGTGCACATTACGGTTGAAAAGCTCAGTTTGTGAATGGGTTTCGTGGGAAGCGGATGCCAGAAGTGGTGTTAAAGTGTCCATAGTTTTTCTGTATAAGACATAGTAAAAGATTTCAGTGCAAGCAAATAAAACAGCGGCAACGGAGATAAATTGCAGCTGCAAGGTGAGAATTTAGCATTTGCTATAAAACTAGAAATATGCTAAAAAGTGATAAATAGTGTTTTAAATTTAAAGGAATAACAGAGGAATATCAAGTGAATTTCAAGAATATTTAATACCACCGAGTACTCTCCGTAGAAGGACTCATTTATTAAATGTAAAAATGAAGTGTTTTATTTTATAACAATAGAGATTGAATGTAAAAATAAGTGTGAAAGTGTACTATGAAATTCTAAAAAAAGTAGCAAAATCTTTATGGTTCACGAGAATTTTAGTATTTGAAAAACATTATAAACAACTTAATAACACATTTGATTATGTAACAAATTATAAAGGTTTGTGAGTATGAAATTTTAAAGTTTACAAACTCAGGTTATAGTATAAATACAGCGGCACTCATTTTAAGCACTAAAAGCATAAAATATAGTAAAAAAGATCATTAGAATTAAACGCAGTTTAAAAAAGAAAATATTTTTTCCTTTAAAAAATTTCATAAAAAATATATATTATACAAGTGGTTATATAAGTTATTTATATATATAAATCAATATAAAAATGTAATATGATAAATATATATACAAAACTAATGTTAGTAGGCAACCCAACCGAAGTTAGTATTTTCAGGCAGTACATGCTAATGTAAGAATCTTAGTTGCAATTATTATTATTAGAAACAATTTACTTATATAAAACATTAAGTTGCTAGAGTGAACAGTACTGAAATATTTCCTTTTATTTAAACGATTTTTATTTTATGTTGTGCTATTTATGTTGTGCTACTTTTAAAGATATATGTCGCACAGGGTCTTCAGATTGAAGACCTTTTCAGGTTAGATGAAAGTTAAATGTTGTATATAAAATGTTATAGATGTTATATATATTCTTTTACATAATCTCTACTTTTATTGTTTTGAGTTAAATTTATTTGTTTAATACTCTTAATTTTGTTAAATTTGTAGCACCGGAAATATAGGTTTTAATTTGTTTTTATTTCCATTCTTCTCTGGCTACGCCACTGTCTAGATTTATTCTAGATTTCTGGCAGTTCCGGGACATAAGTAAATAAATGGATGTACAATCTGCTTTACTCTTCCTAAATTTTAAAAGATATGATCACTACTTGAAATCTTTGATTTTTATACAAATTTTCAAAAGTACAATATTTCAGAAATAAAACATTAATATATTCAAAGCATAAGGTGCAGGGAAGTGAATGTGCACTCGATTTTTAGGATTAACGAAGATAAGGAGTATTGAATTTATGCGTTACTTCAAT
>NC_051847.1:163516743-163535258 GCF_002237135.1 Teleopsis dalmanni | reverse complement strand
TGAACGACTAACCAAGGCTGACTTTTGCGAATTGATCCCGCATTTAAGTATAGAAGATTTGCTCTTAATTGAATATCGTATCATTGATTGGAAAAAAATGATTACTCTTTTGAATATATCCAAAAAGTTGTACCGATGCAATATATGCATGGTGAAACAATTTGGAGATAAAATTCGTTTGCATATGGATGATAGCAATCATAAAACAAAAATGAAAACTGTTAAACAGTTTTATTTGGAGGGATACACGTACCCTAAAAATCATGATATTAAAGAATTAAAAGTAATGGTAACAAATGTAAGGCCAGAAAATAACAGTAACAAAAATGTAAAGGTAAAAAATCCGGTAAATGTCAATTCCAAAACTCGGCTTAATGAAAAAAGTAACCTTAAAAAAGTTCCAATACAAACTAATATAAATAAAGATTCCGGGGTCTCTGAATCAAATAAAGGAAATACTAATACTGTTGGTAAAACATTGAGCGCAGAAACGGGTAAGGTCACAATGGGAAATACTAAAGATATTAGCAACAAACCATTAGCTGCAAATAATAAAAATGCTTTAAAAGAGAATAGCAATTCACAAACCGTAGATAATAATAAACAATTGTCAACACCTAACAAACAGGGAATGAATTTTATAAAAAATCCATTCACTCAGAAGGAAGACGTTACCATGACTGAAGAGTCAAATGTGACTGTTGTGGAAGATCTGACAGAAGTGATTGTTATTGATGATGATGATAAGTCAACAGATACCGAAAATAATGGCGAAAACACTACACTTTCAGCAAATGATAAAAATGTGGAAACAAATGCAAGTAAGGATTCATCAAGCAAATCGCAAATTGTTGTTAACCCAGCAGCCTTGTTGATTGAGAAATCAACTGAACAAAATAAAAAACAAAACGTGACCAAAAGTAATAACAATAGCAATAATAAACCGAACTATCAAAAAAATATAGTTGTCATACCAACAGTTTGCAAGTCGAAGCAACAACAGAAAAAGCCGAACCCTCAACAAATTAAAGACAAACAAAATTTTGCAGTTAAAACGTTTGGTGGTGTACCGATTAAAAGAGATATATTAGGGTTAATAGGTGTTGAATATGTTATAAAAATTCTTAAACATAAAGCTGATAATTCTCCCAGATATGAATGCAGTCTGTGTGAGATTCGTTTATTTGGTAATGATATGCAAAATCATTTAGCTGGTTACAATCACCGTTTAAAATATATGGAAAAGCATTTTCCAACTGCTCTACGCCATTTTCGCCGATATATAACGAATGTAGAAGAGCATGAAGTATTTAAAGTACTGGCACCTATTCTTCATAAATTGGCATATGCTATTGAAGAACATCATGGGCGAAACTTACCTCACGAATGTTTTGAATGGGAGTATAATTCAGAAAGATCCGAAATACAGACTAAAGTATATTCGTTCAGACATGCCTCTGAACTGATAGGTCCTTCGTTTACACAAGTTGTTGATACCAAAGAAGTCGATAAATTAATTGCTGAAAGGCACAATTACAAGCCGCCAGCATTACTATGTACTCCTGAAAAAAAAATGAATGATATAATACATCGTCCAAACGGTAATATAACAACACAAACAACGTTAATACCGGCAACTAATTTACCAACACTTACTACTTTACCAACACCAACTGCTGCTTTAGCACCTAATCAACCATACAATTATCAACAATATAATTATCCAAATTTTCAACAACCAAATTTTAATTATAGAAATTTCCAACAAAATGACATGCATAACTATAGTTATAATGCCGCACCGGCTCCACCAGTTGACGATAGAACTTATAACCAATTGGTGGACAATTTTTTAAGAGATACTAACCGCGGTCGTCGACCAAACTTAAAGCGCAGTCGTTCAAAATCTCCTTTATATGAAAATAAACGATTAAACTATGGACATGCATATGAAAGTGAACGTCGCAAATCTATTTCGCCATTACGAAAAGATGACATATGGCAAGCGTACCGACATATGGTAGATAGAAAATTAGATGAAATCAATATGTTATATAAGGGTTATACCAAAGATCCTGAAACGCATCCTATGTATAATGAAGAGTGGCAGAAATTTTGGAAACGTCGCAGAGATGAACTTTACGCTGCTGGAATTAATCATCGTTCGTATAATTATCAGCCCGAGTGGATAGCTTATTTTAAAACTCGTATTACTGAACTTTATAATCAGTCCATAGAAGAAGCAAAAGTAGAATGTAGGGAAAGACTTTGTCTACCTATGGCCAATGATACATTAGAAAATCCGAATTACCATATAAATAATAATGTCCAAACATCAACGCAACCAATAAGTAATAATAAACCAAAATTACAGGATAATAACAAGGCCGATCTGAAAAGAAAGGATAGTTATGAAAATTCATATAATTGCGAAGTTGTACCGGTTTTGCGTTTGATGACAGCATTAGAGGAACATTTGGGAAGTTTGGGACCCAAAATTATAGAGCTAATGTCAAAAACATTACAAATAGAAAAAACGAATCCAAAGGAAGTAGACCGTATAATACTTACAGAGGAAAATTGTACAATGCTTCAAACGTGTATGGAAAAGTTTAAAGGCATAGTAATTTCTGGTCTGTTAGAAGGTACAAAAGCTAATGCTTTAAATAAAGCAATAAAAGAAATAAAAATGCTTTTAGAATATGCAGACAAAGAATTTAATAATGATTCAAATGAGTTAGGGTTTGCTGAAGTAAATAAACGTCCTACAGCCCAAGTCCAATTAAGTAATCCAGTCCCAGTGCCAGTTTCAGCTCCAGTAACTGGAATGAAAAGTGCTAATGACCTAGTCGGTAGAAGTAATGCTCAAATGAACACAAAATCTTCCTTCCTTACTGATGCCAATGAAAATGCAACAAATCAAAAAAAATCATCTAATGAAATACGATCTCCAAATCCACAAATACTTGCCGTATTGGAACAATACAATATAAAAGATTTAGCTACAAAATTTGCTGCATCGTTAACAGCTCAAGGAAAAACCAATTTTACACTTGACCAGTTGGAACAACTTTTATCTGTTTATAAATGTATGGAAAAGAAAAAACATGAACAAACAAGTACGACAAGTTCAACTTTAAATTCGGGTTCTTCAGCGGCTCAGAAAGGTGTTGATAACACATTGCTATCTGATACATTAACTAAATTTATAATTCCATTTTCAGCCTCACAAAGGGAGATCGTATCCGAAAGTCAATCTCATTCAAATCGTACGGAGACAATTACTTCAAATTATTCTAACAATAACATTAGTAACCTTTTAGAACAACGTAGCAATGTACCAACAATAAGTAGTGGTCAAAATAATAATAATTATTCAAATGTCAGTAATTTTTCCAGACTTTCAAGTGCAAACTATAATAATGTTGGTACTAATAATGATAATATTAGAAGTATAAATTCTACGGGTGTTCAAAATACAATGGGTATACAAAATGCGATGGGTGTTCAAAATACAATAGGTGTTCAAAATACAATTGGTGTTCAAAATACTATGAATTCAACAAATTTAACAGTAGGAAGGAATATGAATATGAATGCCAGTCAAAATTACACAGGTACTATGACCAACAACAATAGCAATATGTGGAAAACTGCCCAAAATAGCAACCGGACAGGTAATTTTAACAACTCTAATAACAGCGCTGGCACCCACGTTTGGAGTGCAGGTGGAACAAACTGGACTGGTTATAACAGTGGAAACAGTATTGTCAATCAACAACAAAATCGAGACACTGGTTCAACACAGTTGCAAACGCAGCAATGGTCCACAAGTCAAAATCAAGTTAATCAATCTCAATCGATTCAGTCTAATCGACCCTTTCAATCTTATTCTGCTTCTGTAAATCAAAATCAGGAACAAAATCGCAACGATTGGCTAACTAAATCAACATCTGCTTCTGCATCAACATTTTCATCTAATAGAGACAGAGGACGTAATGCACAGATTTGGGAGAAATCCAATCAAACATCTAATCGAGGTTTTGTTGGTACTCAACTTAAAGGACAGAACCGGAAAAGATTTTAATTATAATATTACTAGTTTTAATTACATAGTCTACTTAAATTTTTAAAATATTTTGTCAATATTAGATACGCCAAGCCGGCAATGTTAGCCTGGTAAAGAAATATAGATCTAATATAACAATGTAATAATTACATGAATGCCATTGTTTTGAATAAAATTATATTAAAATATTTTCTACAATTATGAAATATGAATTCGTAACTTTATCAAACAAAACTTATTTTTAAGTTTTATTCTTTAATAGTGTACTTAAGGTACATAATAACGCCAACTAATTATCTAAAGTTATTATATGTAAATTGGATTAATGTATATTTTAACTTTAAATCAATTATTTACATCGTTCTTATTAATTATAGATAAATTTGTGAAGAAATGAATGATTTATTTGTAGTAAATTTAAATTTAATGAATCTTGTTGAATCTTGTCAAATTATATAGTGGATATATAACTATATAGATTTAAGTTGTGTGCAATATAATGTTGTATGTAACATGCACACCTTATATATTATGTATGTACTTTGAAAGAACAAACAATAAATCTACTCATGGTATAAAATCGCAATTGTTTATAATAATCTTTTGGAATATATATTATTGTAAATTTTAATAAAAAGGTAAGTAAAAAAATAGTTGTAATTAAGTTAATTTTAAATTTAAGATATTTATATTAAGAACTAAACGTTTAAGTTTTTTAGTTTTTTAGTTTATTGTTTAATGGCATAATTTGTTGGATGTATTAAGAGTGATTACTATATATTGTATAAGTTAGCAAAATATCTGTTTCAAGGTTTCAAAACGAAACTAGAATTCAAGTGATTAATAAAATAAAACAAAAAACCTGAAAGCTTAACTGATATCTACTGGGTTGTTCAATAGGCGCAAGGAACAAAAATGAAGACACCAATTTAAAAGTTAGACCGATTCGAATAGCAAAGAAAGGCAAAGACAAAATTTTTTTTATTTAATTTATTGAAATTTGGCTGACCATACAACGCTATTTCGAGTATTGCCAAGTACTCTTCATCAGTGGTCTTTGGAAATAATCGAATTTTATTTAATTAGTTTATAGTCCGTATATAATTTGTTTGGACTGCAAGTGCCAGGCTTAGAACTCGTGCCTGTCAAATTAGTTCTAGTTCTTAGTTTTAGTTCTAAAATTATTTTGTTTAGTGTAATTTACTACAATACTATGTTTATTGATAAATACCCGGCCTAAGTAATAAAAATGCATTTTTCTTGATACATTATGCTTCAATATGCTTCAATAAAGTCCATTTTTAGCTCAACAGTATTTATCAAGTTCTCCAAAATATATCTCGCTTTCATATTCCATCTTTTCAAGTTTGGTAACAGATAATAGTAACAGAAATCTGGAGTATAAGCTAGGTTTGGACGACCTTCGTATTGTAATTCATTTCATTTTGTCATGGTTTTCATTCAGCTGTGAGCGGGTGTGTTATTCTGCAGAAACAAAACTTTTTTCTTCGACAAATTTGTTCGTTTGTATTAATTTCCTCAATCAATCGATCCAATAATATCTATTAGAAGTCTGATGTTATTATTTTTCATTTTTCCAAACTATGAAAATTATTCCACTTGAATCCCAAGATACGGAAGCCAAATTTTTTCCAGCCGATTATTTGGGAGCACTACCTATCCCTGGGCTCTAACCGTTCTTGTTGTTTTCCCGCAAGAGTGATGTGTAATGGATATATGTTTCATCAATTGTCTTTACTCGATGCTCACAGTCAGCTAGATTATACATAAACATTTCCAAACAATGTTTTGAATGACGAAATCGTTATCGTTTTTGTCGTTCTTGTTTGTATTCGGTATCATGATGATAAACCCAAGTCTCATATATAGTAAAGGAAAGGATTCTAAAATGTGATATATATTAAGTTGACATAAAATATTGCTTACTGTGTCTACTGAAACGCCTAGAGTTTCTACTAAATCTTTCTCAGCCAATCGACCTATTCTTTTCAAAATTGTATTTCTTGTTTTTGACATTGATTTAGTTTTAGTAAGTCCTCTATGTAGACCGTCTTCAAGGCTTGTATAAACACATATATCATTTTAGTATAAACTTTGATTGCTTTAAACTCTGCAAAAAATTTTATCACTGTACCATATCTATTGTTAAAAAATAACTTCCACTTATAGAATGAAATTACAGATTCTAAATGAAATGTTGGCTGTGATTTTTTAGTTACACAATTTATTAATAGATGGCGCTCTGTGAACTAATAGAACAACCTAGTATTTTTACAAAAATTAAAATAGAACTCATTTATATCTTAGTGTTAAGTCTTTAATAAATAAGTTAATGTATGAGTAATTAATATATGTATTATTTTTTCGATATTTAACAGAAAGTGTAAAAAAAATATAAACTTAAGTTTGTTATGTTGTGATGTGATAATTTTTTGAGAACTGTGTTTTTGTTTTATTGTGTTCGAAATACAAGGTAGTATTAGTTTGTTTGGAAAGTAACGTCGTTAATTTTTTTGATGAAAACTCAAGGTTTTCATATAATGCTTAAAAATACTTTATTGGATAATTTTTTGGTTTTGTTTCTGGTTGTCATCGACTAGATAATGGTACTAGGCAAACAAAACTTTTTGTATTTACTTTTTTGATCGTTTAAATATTTTTTTAGAACCTGGAACTGATGCCAATGCGAAGCTGCCAGATTTGGAAAATATAATGGGCCTTCGTCGAACAATCTTTTGACTAGAAACACTTGATATATTACCTGTCGATATATGTGTAATTACAATGTGATGTTGAATGGGAATATATGTATTTGTCTTCTGTGGGAAAAAACGAAATTACTTTCCGAACAACCTAATAGATACTATTATTTTTTATTTTTTATTTTTGGTGTTCATATAATAATTGTGTTTAACTTGTTTACCCTATCTGAACTAATATCCAACAGTGGTACTTTTGGATGCTATAATAAGATACCAACTTCCAACTTAAAAAAGATGTGTCAGTGTTTTGAGGTACTGGCTATGATACCTTACGTACATCAGCATATATGTACAAGTTAATGCTAACTAAAGCATACATATACCTATACACTTATAGAATAATATTTATATAGTATATAGTTTTTAGATTATTAATTTCTTTGTTTGTGTTTGGTGCTTTGTAATTTATATATTATATTTTATATATAGAGATATACAAAATTACTTTTAAACGTATACAAAGCTATGTATATAAAACACATATTATATCAATGCCAAATCGCATTAGCTCACTTGTCTCTTGAAAGTGAACCAACCCATTCTGATAACACAGTTTTTTTTTTTTTGGCACGCATTGTCGTTTTTAAGATAACAGATAAATGTTTTAAATGTCAATAAAATTTTTAATTAAATTAAATAATAATTGAATAATTAAATTAAATTAAATTTATAATCTTTATACATATACAACACATATACACAGGGATTCGGTTTACCATGATAGCAAATTTTGGTGGTAATAATAATGAATATACCAAATCTGATACTATAGGATTGTGTCGTTCGCATAACTACCGCTTTTATTTCTTCCTGTTTGGGTCTAAGTAGTGATCACTCAGAAAAAAGAAAATATCAGTTTTCTATGACCAACTCTTTTAGTGTAATCTCCTTTGCATTAATTGTTCATCTCCGATCTATAATTGTAATCTAGCACTACATTTATCCTCAGATATCAGCTTTCCACCTACTACAAAAGCAAAAAAAAAGGAAAAAAATTCCCGAGTTATCAGTACGCTGTAAGTCCACATCATTGATAGTATTGAAAGCCCCTTCTATGTCTAGGACGACAGTCATTGTTTATACAATTGAGATTTCTTGATTGTGATAATTGCCTCATGTAAGGCCGTTCTGTGAATTGGATTTAATGGGTGCTTATGAGCTCTGAAAGGGATTGAGTTAAAATTAAGTAGGTTACAGTCACCTTAAGGTCCAGATAAAAGCAGGAATGAAGTTTTGATAGCAATTTTGCTTTCAACATTTTGGTAAATCAAATTACTCAAAAAGCATGGAGATCCGTCCTTTAAACAACAATTTCTTAAAATGTGGTTTAGCGTTATTTTGCTGTACAACAATTACGAAAAAGATGGGGATCGTTTGTTTTGTTTATCACGAATTTTACTTAGTAAATAAAACAAAAGTAGAACGGAATTGTAATAAAATGAAATATGTTAACTAAAACTGACATCAGTACACAGTAGAAAGTATCTTCATTGAATTCTATTTGTAATTTGTCTAAAAACTGTATGATAGATAGACAATCCTATAGCAGTTCCCTTTTACTACTCACTTGATTTATTTAAATTTATTCAGAAGAGTTTTATGAATTCCATGTGTGCAAACATCATGAAAGTGGCAATATTGTCACGCCATGTATCGTCGTTCCTAATAAATTACAATGCCAAGTGATTGCTTACGGTCCTTTAAGTGGAACTATTAAAAATTGATAAATGTTATTATATATTGAATATCTTTTGAAACAAATGTCACGTTTGGTGCTCATACTTAAATGTCAATTTAATATGCAACATATATTGCTCTTCATTCATGCATATGCTTAAAAACGAATAAAATAAGTTTGTCTAGAAGTTTGTAACGCAATGAGGGAAACCTCGGGAACACCTTATATTCTTGATATGTTTGGCAAAACAAACTCATATAGTGATATGTTCGTCTAACTGTTTCTTAGATTTTTTGGAAAAATTGTATCTGGAACATTTTTTGAACTGACCATATCCCATATCTGTATAGTATTTATTTATAGGTGATCAAAAATAGCATAGCACTTATGATTCTTATATATATCATATATAATAATTGTTTCTTCAGTGGTAAAATGCAGGCTTATAAAGACATTTTCTGAAGTATATTAATTTATGGTAGTTAACCAGAAATAAATGTTTAATGCTGATTCTTCGCATTTTATTTGATGTAAGTAAGCATATTTAAAGCATCTACTTGCAATCGACAACGTGTGGTTGTGCCTGTGTTGTCGACTCAACATAGGTCCACCGACTAAATGCCGATCACAATATTTTTTAGGGGTATTAGGAGTAATCTTTAAATTACTCATGCATTCTCAGGAATAGAACTATTCAGATTATAACAATAATTGACTTGAGAGGCTTTTGGACCTACATTCTATCTATTCTCATTTCTACTTATAGATTAACTCTGCAATACCATGATGGTGTGGAAATTATACTTTATTGTACGTAAATTATCGTCCTATTACTATATCACTGAAAGCTATTAAATTTATAATAAAATTTATATCTGTTAAGGAAGTGCGATCCTATGGCGCGTTTGATTGGTAAATCTGGATTTAATCATGATTAATTCGAGATCTTTCAAATTTTGTTGCCCTTTTGAGCATTTTCAGGGTAATTTAACACTTGTGTAGTAGTGTTAGAAGGCATAAATACTTTTTATTAATACATATATCGAATCAAACCACACTTTATTAGTCAAGTCTGGTAATTTCAAGGTAATCTTTGACCAGGAATGTTGTATATGTCGCCAGAGATTTACTAAATGAAAATGAAAATTGCATTAAAAGTGAAACTCGATGCAAAAAGTTACACTAGATTTACCAATACGAAATGATATTAGTTAGATAAATCTCCAATATTGTTTATTGAGAATCTGCATAGAAGAAGCAAGAAGTTAACCCAGATTTACCAAAAGAAATCGTAGTTTTACATAGTTAACATAGTTAAATAAAACTCCAATATTGTTTATTAAAAATAACCAATAGACTTACGGAACTACTTATTTATTTATTATTAACAGCGGATGTGGCACTACGACCATCGGCTCTATTGTGTGCACTTGTGGGCTTAGAGTAAGTTTCTAAGACCATAAAGGGTCAATAAAAAGTAGTATAGAACCTATTTTACAGAGTTTTATTACCGCTTCAGTAACGATAAACATTCCCAGGAGTCCATTTCGTGTGTACATTAGCGCAAGGCATTCTAACAGTACATGTATGGCTGCCTCTTTATTCTCTTCTCAGAATTTACAGTTTGCATTCATATATATACCCAGTCTTGTAATATTGTGTTTTAGTTTATAAAGTTTTGTTAAGATTCTAAGTTTTTCTCATGATAAGTCCATACAATCTTAATATCTCCTATTGTCATAGGTGGCAATAAATGACTTGGATTGTGCTAATCCTTTTAGATTATCCCAGTATTCCTTTTTATCTCATTATCCTTCATTTTTATGAGAGGAGGGTATTACGTCCTAGTCCACAGAATGGTTCAGGCCCCATCAGCAGTGTGACCTCTCCTTTCCTGGTTAGTTTGTCTGCATATTCATTTCCGTGTACACTAGTATGTCCCGGTACCCAGAGCATCGTCACCTGATTTAATTCGCCGAACAGATTTAGCTTTTCAAGCTATTTTTGTACCATTCTTGAGGTTATCTGATGTGAGTTTAGTACCTTGATCGCTGCTTGACTATCTATCAGTATTACGATAGAGAGTACTCTTGGAGGATATTTGTATTTTTGCTTAACGCTCCTTAATGCTTCTTGCTCGATCCGACTATGCTTACTTCGGAACCTTTCCCCATCAGCTGTTAGGTTTGTTTGACACCCTCCCAGTTCCTCAGTAAAACGAACTTTGGATTCATTGCGTCTCATGGCATTGACCACACAAGACACTGTTTAGCAAGATTTTCGAACCGTTAGAGATTGAGCCAGCTCTCTGTTAGATTTCATTCTTAGAACTGATCTTTCGGGTTGGAACTACTTATAGCACATCCTATACATATATCTTCCTACTGTTACGAATACTCTTATGGAAAACAATTTAGTTCTTCTGTATTTAGAGGTAACTGCAAATTTTCGTTATGTTCCAGTCGTCATTAAAGTATTCAAAATAAAAGGATGTTCATAAATAATGGCTCATAGGTAGTCAACTGTATACTGATGTTCTACAGGTGGCATTGCAGATATACGTTATGGGTAAGTAGCGATACACCGAAGTTCTTCAGATCTTCTAGGTAGGCGGTATACTCTCTGGTTAGCTTATTCGCTTGTGAACAAAAACTATTCTTTGTAGTACTAGTAGTTTTTTTTGCTAAGCTTTTCTTATGTGTAATCACTTCGTTCGCTTATGAGTTTCGGAGCCACTCGATATCGACAACCAACAGACACTTAGACCGGAACTTCATCGTTCACAAGGCAATCAAAGCAACGAGGCTTCGTCAGTGACAGAAGTTATATCTGAACTACAATCAAAACAATGTAATATAAGTTTCACGTTTTCGAAAGGAGGTGAACATGTTAGGTATCCCCGAAAACTATTAGAAATGCAATAACAACAACAATAACTACTAATGTTGAGGAGTTTTCGACAATTAACAGTATGTCGTGCTTCAATATAAGAAATCTGTTTTGTGTTGTCTCTATTACCAAATACGAGTGGAAAATATTGAACTTAGCGACACTTCCATTTTCAGAATATCAGATATGTAGGAAGTACGTTATATACGTATAAGGCAGTTGTCATGTGTGCAATTGTTTTGTTGTGTGCATTTCCAATTTAATTTGATTTTATTTGGAAATATTTTTATAGTTGCATGAAGAGTTTGTTTTTGTTGTCCTTATTTTAGGGAAAAGTCACGATTTATTTAAATGAAATGTCTTGAAGTATCGCATTCGCTTTGGGCAGTAATAAAATTGTCTGTCTTTAGGGGTTACCTATCCTTTGATCTAATTGTCGACGAGTATGTATTCACATGCTTATGAATTTATGATTACGAGTATGGAAAATAAGCTCTTTAATATGTAAAACTATACATTTTCGTTGCTACAATCTATAAATTTTCCACTCGTTTGGGTTGTGTTGTCCTTGTTGGCATTAATTCCATGAATGTTTGCAATATATTAAACATACGTTAGAAAAATAGACGTTTAGTTTGTGTTAAAATAACCAGAGGTTAACATCTTGTTTACGGATAAATTAAAAAATTTGTTTGTTAAATATAGAAAAGTTCTAAGAAAAACATATTAAGTGCTTGTTTTATAACTGATTCTGTAGATTGGTGTTAGATTTCAATCTCTGTGGATATGATAGATTTAGATATTGGTCTTGTTACTCTGTAGTGTTCTTTTTTCGGGCTCTAAATATTTTTTGTATTATTTAATTTTTTAAATTTGGGTATGTAATATAATAATAAATTCTATTAAATTTTGTAGAAAAGTAACTGCTTTATAACAAAGATATAAAATGTTGTTTATGTGTAAAAAGACTTCCAGAGAAACTTTTAAATTTAATATTTTAAATACTTCAAAGCACTTCTGGTGGTGAACCAGACAGAATGAAAAACATAAATATAAATGGTGTTTCTTTCAGTCACTCACAGTTTTTGCCGCCTCATATAATTTAGAAGAGTTTATATTATATTATATATGCAGTTCCCTAGTTTTGCATATAGTACTGACATCCCGAAGGCTGAACACTGCCAATGAGACACGCAATGATATGTTTTTGAACACGATGTTCGATTGCTGTTAATGAAATTTAATTGATAACTGATAATTGTACTTCGATAGCCGAATAAACGCGATATATACATAGGTTTACCATAAATAACTATATAGGGCTTGTTCTTCCTATGTTATAGTCCATTTCATTAAAAAAGCTACTAAACGACTACAAATAACATGCCAAAAAAATGACTAAAACCGGATTGTTATGTTATTTGAAAGTCAATATATATAATAGCTCTATACATATGTGTGTTTATCCATATAAGAATATAGTATGTGAATATATATATGTTAATCAAAAATTTAGTGTTGTAGTTTTTAAAATGGTGGCAACACAATGTCCATAATTTGCTTACTGTCAGCTGATTTTATTGTTTACATGAAATTTAAATAGGTATATATGATAGCGTTTTATATGAGCGGGAAGTCACAAGTGACTAATGTTAGAGCTCTTGAGTATTTTGATGTGAACAAATTATTCGAAACTCGGATCATAGTATGTTACATTAAAATGAAAGTAGTAGTGCCGTAAAACGAGTTCTTCTAAAAAATTCTTTACAAGTGGGCCGCTAAAAATATTTTATAAGAATAATTATGAAATTCATAAAAATAAAAACGTAAATATAATAATAAAAATTGCCGCTTCAGCTCGATTGTCCATTTTCTATAGTGGTTATGGCAGAACTGGTGGTAGTACTCGAAAAAAAATGCATCTGCGGCAGAAATGGCTTATAGAAACTTAAGACTCGACGTCAATAAAATTCTTATAAAAAACAAATTGCTTTGTTGTCAAAAACAATACAGTAAGAAATACTTAAAAACGAACATGAAGTCCTCACTTCTAAAAAGTACAATATTTCATCGATACTTCAATGAACAATAAATAACTATAGCTAGAGTGAACATTGGTGGACATTTCAACACTAAATGTAGTGGTAAAGAAACAGTCCAGTTTCAATTAACAAAGATCCTTAAAATAACATAATTTTGAGAAATCACAACTACAATAACAATTATTTAAATAAAATACATAATAATTTGAGAAAGTTGAAAGTTGTAATAGAGTAAAAATCAATCTATTATATATTGAATCCATTATGTGGGAATATAAACTTATACTCTTGAAAAGTGGATCAAATTTAAATTTAAATGGTTAGTTTATGGAATATTTAGGTTTAAACTCTAGAGTAAAGACTCTACAGTTTCTTTAGTTTAAACTCTACAGTAAATCTTTAAAGTTAAACTTCTATTAATATAAGACGCAACTAAATGGATATCGGAGAAAGTCACTATTCGGTAAAATAAATAAATATACTCAATGACAGTCAGGCTGCGCTCAAATCAACAGAAACAAAGAAAGCTAAGTAGAAATATGTACTTAGCTTCTACGGGTATGTCAGTGGGTAGATAACTGCATGGCAGCAATATAACCGATCCTATGGGTAGTATGGTATAGTAATATTGCTAGAGACAATACTACTGATGAATTGACGGAACTAAGTGTAAATATGCTTAAGCATCTTTAAAGGAACCTAGTAAGCTCAAAGTTTGCATGAGACAATCCACTAAATTGATAAATTAGTATTATGACTGTAATCTGTTTCTATACTGATAAGAATAGTAATGGGATATTGTATACGAGCACATGCTATACTTTATAAGTATAACAGCCCAAGTACGAAGAAGATATCTTATATCACCAGCTAGGTCTATGTTCTGGTCTTACAACTGTCGGCAAACAACTTATTAACATTTGTCAATGCAAAAATTCTAAAATAGCTAAACTTCATTAAATAAGAAAAATGTATAAGTGAACCTATAAATGAATTATATAAATTATAATTATTAATAGTTATTAAATTATTTATAAAAAATAAATAATGTAAACGGCATCACAAAGAGTCTGAAAATATGTCTAATAGGAACTACTTTCTTAAGTTCCTATTATTGTATATGATAAATTCATATTTACACACACATTATACTATATTAAATAGAAATAAAAAAGTAGGCCATAAAAAATTAATTTAAAAAATCACAAGTTATATTTGATTTTTTTGTTAATGAAAATTTTTTGTTTATTATTATGTGTTGTTCTAAAAAAATTGATAATCCAAATTCTTACGTCGTCACATTTATTTCAAAAATTTTAAGTCTAGAAGAGATAAATATAAATTAGTATTTTCCATTAACCGCGTTTCGTATATAGAAAGGAGTGACACCCTGCAGTTACTTTTCTATTTTATAGAGAGCAAAAAAATTGTATCCAATAATCCTTTGCAGATTCGTTATGCCAACTTCTGATAACAAAATTATTTCCGCTCACAATGGGTAAGTCTTTTTTTTTTCTCTAAATATAGATAGAATGAAGCGTTTTTTATGGATTTAAGGTTTGTAAATAACTAGTTTTAATATAACTTATCTAAAATCATTGTTTGTTAAAATCGTTTTCTCATTTTTATCTAAAGCACATAGAGATAGATTTCTGAAGAAAGCAAAATTTATCAAGGATGATGAAATTATAAAGTCAAGAAATAAATTCATTCGTTCAAGGATACGAGTTGAGAATTTGAAAAAAGTTTTATTGTCTAAACGGTAAATTATTATTAATCGGAATGTTGAAGATTATAGTAAAATATATTAATTTAGTCAAAAATAATTTTATAAAATTATTAAGACACACTCACCTGTGGCGAAATTAATATATTAATTAATAATTAATAATTTTTTGAAATACTTTCTGTTTCTCTTAATTTTACCACAAACAAATATGGAATGATATGTTTGATTAAAAATATATCGAAAATTCTTATTTGAACCCAGAGCACCTAAGATATTTAAATAAATTTTTTTAGTCATGGAAGATAGATAAGATAGAGTAAATAGATCTAAAACTGTTACGACATTCTCTCAAAAAACTTTCTTATTTTAAATAAAATGTTTTGTAGTTAATAAAAAAAATCAAAAGAAATATTTTTTAATATTTATATAAAAAATAGATATGTCTATTATTATAAGATACACAAATATTTGTTATTAACATATTTCTTTAATATTCTTATATATTTTGTACATCATATATGTGAACAGTATATATTTGTTTTTAAATGAGTACACAAGTTAGTGTGTATAATAACTAAATTTTGTTGTGATGGGTTAGGAAATATTTAATAGGCGTTTTTATTTTTGGTAATTATATATACCAAAACTATCTTTATTAATCTAACTATTACTTGTGTTTCCGACCTTTGGAATTTTTTAATAAGAACCTGATTCTCATTACTAGCTTCACGTTATGATTCTCTTTCTCATTCGAAAACACCTGAGAATGTGATTCTTTTATTGTAAAATATCTTAGAATATCTTCTTTAAGGTCTATTTTACATCAACCAAAGACTTTTACACAGATTCGAAGAAAAGTTAATCTGATTGTGTTATTGTCAAAACAGTATGGTTGATTTATTAAAACTTTCTAGCCCAGTTCTATCAATTTTAATCGTCATCAAACATGTGTATACGATGAAATATTACAACACCTTACCACTTGATCGAATTCATCCTCTTTATCAAGAGAACTCTAAAGTTCTAAATATTTTTAACAAAAGAGATTGAACTCAAACGTTTGATTAGGTGGTAACAGATAATACCACTGCAATATTCCCAAACACACAAAATCACTTTCCTTGTAATTAATGATATTTTCGATATCATTCGTTTTAAATCCGTTTAACATTATCTTATCCGCTGCACTTCTTACTATCCACTGTAAACTTCAACAATATGTTCGATTTTGTTCTGCTTCAACCGGAGTTTTAAATTCAGGTCTAATAATTTTTTTTGCACCCTGTGGTGGTACCTCATTCCGAAATATCGTGCTTTTCTTTACTTTTTAATAATCTTATGGTTAATTTTTATTTCTTAGTGATATAGTAACTACTTACATACCATATTTTTTGAATACTCTACGCGCTTTAAGTGACCTTTCTTGTAATATCTTAAATGCGGCACGAATAATTTATATTCAGTTAATTCAGTTAATTTATATTCAGTTCATAATAAAGTTGTAATGTATGTTGGATTCTTGAAAAAATTCTAAACATCCTTTAACTTTTATAACGAATAAACAAATATTCAGTAATAATCAATTAATTCATCATTCGTCAAACACAAAGACGACTTCCAAATTCAACAAACCATTTCAAGCATTTCAACAAACCCATTTCTATTATACATACATACATACATCCTGTGTTTTTACGTGATTTCCTGCCTTGATGGCTTAACACCACGGTGCTCTTAACACACGTATTATTTTAAGCGTCAATCAACGCCCCATTGGAATAGCCTTCCTTATTCCGCCGGTACCAATGAAGAAATTCATGCAAGTTATAACTTCCACCTTGGTAAGATGCGAGGCCTACCAACTACCTCTGCTGATCTTTGGGTCACAGCACCCGGTTTGAAACGCACACCACGGCGAATGAATGACAAACAAAACATTCTTCCCGCGTGACTTTGGGTATTAACCACAACCACTTCGAGTCCAACGCCAATGGTCAGCACAGCCGAAGCTGTCGGGCCACTGACTCCCGAAGTACCAGATAGTATCATCTCTGGTCAAATGTCGCAAGTTGCCGCCCACAACTCACTACCATTTACACTTCTTGCATAAGTGTCAGATTGGCACTGGGGGATATTAGTCGCCTCTTACGACAGGCCATCCTAACCGCCGGAGTATTCTTTTCCCCTCTCCGCAGGGAACCATTTCAATTATAATAGTATTATATAATTATTGCCTTCTCTATTTAAAAATCTACACATGTACACTTTAGATCAAGGTTGAATTAGATATATTCTCTAATCACAGTCGAAATTTTTTTTAGTAAATTATTTTCAATTCCTTCTATTATTAATGGTTCTTAGTACTATAATAGTAAGTTTGCTATGAATTAAAAATTTTTCCTTAACTATCTCATAATTATTCACTCAAAAAAACGTTTATAGGTCTCATAAAACTCTTTAAACAATATATTTTAATACCGCAGATATAACACATTTGATTTAGGATATAAGATAATAGTATAATGCAAATTTTTTTGTAATCATTTATGTTGCTTTATTCATATTATTGATTTAATTTTCAATTTTAGAAATAGCGAAACTGAGGTAGTTGACAGTGAATGGGTTGCAAGTGGAAAATTAGGAACACGCGATGCTGTTCTCAAGTTTCGTACCAACATCCTCAATTCAGACATTTCCGCTACATCAGAAATTCAAGATTCAAATTCAGACAACAACGCAGCTGATTCCAAGAATCCCGTCAGCGGTTCATCAACCACTCCTCAGTTATTTGATGGTCGAGGTCGAAGCAACAGCATAGTTACAAAATCCGCAAAAGAATCTGCTGAGTCTGAGGATACTGAAGCGGATTTAAATGAGTCGGGAGATTTCCAATGTGATTCAGAGTATTCAAATCATGAAGCTGATGAGGGTAATATCGACTTGCCATATTCGAGAACGATGCCTGCACACGTACTTAAAATAACGTATAAGTTTATGCAAACGGAGACCAGATTAATTAGGAAGATTTTTAATAGACATGGTTTAACTGAAGTACAAAAAGATGAAAATTTTAGTATACTATGGACTGGTGTTCATATAAAGCCAGATATTCTTCGAAATCTGGCACCATACCAAAGAGTTAATCACTTTCCACGGTATGTGGTGGTAATGTTAATTTCATTAAAACTACAAATATGGATTGTGTAGCATAATTCTAAATAATTATATTGTTTTCTACCAATTTAGATCGTATGAGTTGACCAGAAAAGATCGTCTTTACAAAAATATTGTACACCTTCAACATTTGCATGGATTTAGAAGTTTC
>NC_051847.1:163505691-163516643 GCF_002237135.1 Teleopsis dalmanni | reverse complement strand
TGTATACAAGCATATAATAATATATTCTCCCAATTCTCACTATAATGAATATTTTTAATAAAAAATAATACATATATATAAATAAAATGTGTGTATACAAGCATTTAATATATAATATCACCAAATTCTCACTATATGATAATAAATATGATTGGTTGTAAATAATAAATGAATACTAAATAAATGCATACTCAAAAATCAATCTCACATCATGATCATTATAAAAACCACTTTATTTGCATATTAAAGAAGAAAGCTGGGAACTACAGCTTATAAGGAAACTATTATATATCAGTACTGATTTTTTTTTATATGTATATAGGTATTTATTATTAAAAAAGTAATCGGATAATTTATGCTTATTGCGCATACGCCAAAAACAATTGTCGATGGATCGCAAATATTAAAAGACACTTTGACACTCAGAGACTTAAGTTTACATTATACATGCATATATGTATGTACATAATAATATAAAATTTATATAATTAATATATGTATGTATAATTAATAGAGATATAGATTAATTAATTAAAATTAAATAAATTTTTTTTTAAATATTATACGAAATGAGCTGCAAAGTATCACAAATATTATGAATAAAACTAACCAAAAACAACAAAAGAATATAATAAAAATAAAGTCATTTGGGTCTGGGTGCCGGTCATTTTCTATATATTTCTTAGAACACTGCTTTGGAGACACTGAATTTTTTTTTTTTTGTTTTGAATGAGTACACAATATTTTTTCCTTAATTACAATATTTGATTAAAGAATGAATTTTTTTAAAAAAGATTAAATTAATTTATATAAAAAGAATTAAGTAAATTAATTTTATTTTTAGAATTTAAAAAAAAAATCAAATAACGTCAATGTTATATTTATATTATAATAATTTTTAATTAATAAATAACTTTTATTTATTAATATTTATATGCGGAAGAGAGCACGTGTTTATTTACTCACCTTTATATTAAGCCGATTTAAAGAAAATATTTTCAATACAAAATTTGTGGAGTAATTATTCTGGAATTATTGAAGCGCGTATGCCTTAAGCATAGCCGGGTATTGCAAGTAGATTTAAATTCGGTTCTAATGTTTAGCGATAGAATATATAAAAATTTCTTCTTTTATAATTTAATATCACTTATAAGCAGCAAGAAAAAAATACTATTTCTTTAAAAATAATTCAATAAATTATTCTAATGCACTTATATTCAGTTAATTATCCCAGCAAATGTCAAATTCACAAAAATTGAATTATTAATTAATTAACTATTTTTTTTTCTGTTGAAATGGCATGCACCAAACAAATTTTTATTCACACTTTATTAGAAATAAAATCGCACAAAATGTCGCACTGCGCTCAAAATCCTTCATTAACCGTCGTTCAATGTTGTCTCGCTCGAGTGTCAAGACGATATGCTTGTACGTTCGCAATTATATTTTTGCCATGCAAACATGCAAGTTCGCGCACAGCAACAAACTACGCGGTTGAGCAAAGCGGGGAAAAAGGATTTGCACGGTTCTTGCTGCCTTACTGTGTTGCTGTGTTGCTGCCTTGCTGTGTTGCTGCTTCATACCAACTCACACACAACATGTATGTAGCATTGTACAACACAATATATGCTCGCTCGTTGTAGGTTTCGAGTTGTGTTCTTGCTTTTTGTTTTTGTTATTTGCGCGCGCTGCTCTTGTCATCAAACCGTGCACCAAAGCCGAAAGCCCGACAAATGTGTAATGATTAACGGCGAAGAAGGCGACGAAGAAATCATTCGCAACAGAATCCTTACAGGCCTATGTTTTTTGCTTTGTTGCTTTGCTTGACCGTTTCAGAGAAAATACACGTATATACATGCATGCATATGCGCGAGTACATACACAACTACACAACTGCACAACTGCACAAGTATGAATGTGACAATCGTGAGCAGATGGATAGCTGTGTGTATGTATATATGTAGGTAGGTTGTATGTATGCCAGTCTGACGAACACATTTCTGTTCTGTGTGCGTTGAATTGCGAAAAATGTTGGAAAAGGTAGCAACAACCGTTATGTAGCACTGTGCGGCGTCCTACGAAGTTATGAAATAACGTCTCGCCCCTTTTTTAATTGAAACGAATGCAATGCACATATATATACATATATATGCATATGTATGTATGTATGTATGTGCATGTAAGAAATAGAAAAATAACTTTAAGAAATTATTGGAGACTGCTTTGTTTGTAATTATATTTCTGTGTATGTAAATTATTATTGTTCAGTTAGGACATAAGTTGAGATGCACGTATGTATGTATGTATGTATGTATGTATGTACGTATGTGGCTGCATGTTGCATTAATTGTTTGTATTTGATTTTTGTTTAGGCATAGCAGAACACCTCCCTCTGTTTGCAATAGTTTTATTATTACAGTTTTCGTTTTCTTATTTTCCTTCGCAATAGTTTTTGGACATCGTCTTAATTTCTCTTCGTTCTCTATCTTCTATCCATGAAAACTGTGAAAACTGTGAGAGTAATGAAAAAGGACAAGAAAATTTCTATAAGTAAAGATTTTTGTTATGTTTGTTGTTTTGCAAACTTGACCGAACTATGTGCGTTGTTTGAGTATGAAACATACATTCGTACGACTTGGGTTGGAGTTGAGTATGTAGTATCACGTCACACATATGGCACGTTCTACGTATTTATATGTGCATGCGCGTGTTAATATTGCTGAACTGAACACGTTGCCGTTTGCAGCAAAAAACTACACTTGAAAAAATTTTCTGTAAAAAACAATTTTAACGGATCGACATTTTGATATTTAAGACAAATTTTAATTTATAAAACACATTTTAATTTATATAAAATAGATTATATTTTTTTGTCTATGGTGAAGTGAACTTTATGAATGAGTTGTCGGTTTTACAACAACAACTCATAAATATATATATACAGTTATCCCCCCTATAAAGCGGTACCCTTATAACGCGTTTTCATATTACGCGACTTCAATCCGCCATATAACACGAGGATTTGTACAGTTCATAATTAGCTACGCGTACATTTGCACGTGTATATACGGAAATACCCCTATACCCCTATATATATTTCCTATAACGCGGAACCAATCTACCGCGTTATAGGGGGGATTACTGTATGTATATTATATTAATATTCAAAATTTCTATTTGTTAATAAGAGTTGTGAATAAAAAATTTATTTTATATTTATAAGATTTTATATACAATTCACACCATTTTACTTGATTTTTTAAAATATTTTAATCCTGATAGAGAAATTTCTACAAGTAGTGAACTAGAGAAACAAAAATTATTTTTATATTATTTCAATTAACTGAATTTTTGGCTAACTATACAGCTGTTTCGAGTATTACCGAATACCTATCGTCAGTGGTTTTGGAAATAATTCTTGTGTTTAATTATTCGTATATAATTTATTGATTCTTCAATAATTGATTGTGTGATCCTATTAGAATGTGTAGGTGCTTAGATTCATCATATGCCTCACTGTAGACCTAGAAAAAAGATTGCGTGGAGTGAAGCAGTCAGTCAAAAAAGAAAAAATTATGAAAATGTATCAATAACAAATATTTTTTCCATAAACACAATGAAACTTCGACCCGCCATTGCCCTTACTTAATGAGTTTTACATTTTTTTTAACAAGTAAATGAGCCAATAGTCCATTTCAGAGTACTCTAATGTCTATAGTCGAAATATTGGTGAAAATAAAATATAATTTTTAAAGTTGTGTATTATTTGATCAATATTTAACCAAATAACCTGTTTCAAAACTAAAAATGATTGCTAAGATTTTGGTGATTAAAGCAATATATTAATAAAGTACGTGTTATATTGACATGCTATTCAAAAGCACTAAAAATATATGCTCCGCTTTGCGATCTAACGCCTATTTATATACATACATAGATCATAATTGTCCTTAAATTATCTGAATTATATTAAAAAAACATAATTTTCTGAATCATTATAATTTAAACATGTTCACCTCATTAACAAAATATTATCAGCAAAGAAGAGAATCACATAATCCTTAGGTTAATATATTAATATAATTATAATGAGTTTGGAAGATTTACATCCTCCTTAACTTAATACATTGAAATTATTATAATAAGTTTGAGAGACTTACATTATCCTTAACCTAATGTATTGAAATGATTTGAAATAAGCGCAATTCATTGAGTAATATAGATTTATTTATAATTACTTATAAGGCTTTTTCACCAGTACGTTGTTTTTTTTTTTTACTAATAAGTAAAGTTTTATAAAAATATGTCTTAAATATAAAATATTGCATTTTCACAGTGTATTTGTATGTATTAAGATTGAGAATTAATGAGACCAAACAGAAAGAACATAACTTGCACAATCGACTCTCTTAAAATTTGATTTGCGTGGACGTTGTAAGTTCGACTGCCACTTAAGTCACACACCAAGAAGCTGAGTTTTGTTTGAGAGGCGGGCAAGTAGGTAAGTATCTTTTTTATGCCTGTTACTGTAATTAAAAAGCATAACAATTCCATAGTTCAAAGTTCTTGTGCGTATATTCAGCCATCCTTAATGCATTGCTCTGCGAATTGTACAACGCATCATATGTGACTCTTTAATTCTTCGTTGTCATTCAATTCATCTTCGCAGCCGTCATCTAATTTATGTAGATGTATCTGCGTACATCTACAACTGCGAATGCACTACTTCGCTTACTTTGCCGTTAATGTTTTCTGTTTCTCAACAGATATGAATATCTCCGATTCATTCTTACGTACGGCAGTCCACGTTTACGTTTACTAATCAGCATTTGGTTTAGTGTTGACCGCTGTCCGTTTTGTTTTTGTTGTTTCTCAATTTCTTATCATCGATTTCGACATTTGCATATGAATTCACATGTAAAATGGGGACGAATTCTCACGGCAAAATTGCAGATTTGCTCACGTTTTTGTCCAACGAGTCTTACTCCATACTCGATACTCCATACTGGCCGCACTTAGTGAGCACATAAGAATATGCAAATGACCATACAAAGATGAGGACTTCGGGTACAAACTCCTCGACTTGCGAATGCTGTGGTTTTTGTTTACACACATACGATACTGGTATGCATTATGAAATATACGTTTGTATGTAATTCCTTAAGTTTGGCACAACAACGAAATCCAATTGTTAAGGATGAAGAAGGTGAGCAGGCAGCGAGAATGACGAATAGTTGCGTTGAACTCCAGAAAGGATTAAGTTTGTGTAGAATGCCGCATTGCTTCAAATTACGTATGAGTACGAATTTAGCATTTGTGCTGGCAGCTGCTGGTCGTGGTCATGTGGAAGCAGTGGGTGAAGTCTTCTTTCCCATTGTGACGCGTTTTCCAAACTCTATTTTATTGCAGAAGTAGTTTTTTGGTCTGTGCTCAGAAAACAATTTGGATTTCTTGCGTATTTGTGCGTGCAATCCTGTCGTGGACAGTCTCCTCTGCGACTTCGTTGTTTCGTTGTACTTTAAAGCACATTCTCTCCTTTTCTTGCTCTCATCTTATGTGATGTACTTGTCCGAGCATCTGGTGTTATTCCAAAACATTTTCATCCATTTTCATATTCGTGCGTTTTCGTTTTTGTTAGCAACAAATTTTCTTATTGTTTTTATTTGTTGTTATGGCAGCAGTAGCCACTTGAAACTCCAATACATGGTGCCTATTCACATTACATGGACATTGATTTAATTTAGATTTGATCAAAACTATACACTTATTAACAATTAAGTAATATGATAAAACTAATAAAGTATCTTTAAGATACGAACTTTAAGATGAAATTTGATTTGATGCCTTAACATACCTATTCTTTGTAGCACACTTTATTTTTGCCCACTTTGCATAATCCCTTCTTTGGGACCAAATTTCTTTTTTTAGAGAATTGTTGTTATATCTGTAGCAGTAGCTGGAAACCAAATCTGGAGAACAATTCAAAGTCTTTGTTAATGTTGTTATTGACCGGTGATATAGTGTATTGTTCTTTATTTGGATTTATTTTCTTTACAATATCCTTTTACAATTGGTGCTTTTCAATGTTTTTTGATGAATAACTTACTCTGCCCATCTGAAAATATGGAGACTAATACCTTAGCAGTCAAAATTTGTATATTTGATTACTTTCGACGGCTACTAACAGTGCTGGGATATTCTGCAGAAATATCTTTACTATGTGGGGTTTAGAATTGAAATTTGAACACATATATAAACCATATTGGCGAATATTTTGAACCAAAGAGCTTTAATTACGTTATAGTAATCAATTGTTCAGCGAAATCGAATTACTTAAGATACTAATAAGGCTATTGTGATGCTGTTAGTTATAGCCATTCTTCTCTTTTTAATATACAACTGCTTGCGAAGTGGTGTAAGAACACTGATTAACTAGTAGTTATCTTTATATTTCTTCAGTTCTAGTTTGTAAAAAAACAATCCTTCTAACTTAACTTTAAAACTGGGTATTGCTCTTATTGTAATAAGATGGCTTCAGGTAAATTACAACCTTCCACAAGTTCTCATAACTTTCGATTAGTTATATAATTCAATTTTTAAACTGGTTATTGATTTCATTATGATAAGATACCAAAAGATATAGGATGTACTTAAAGCGTATACTAGAATCCCTTTTTTAAATCAAGAATTAATTTTCATATATGTTTCCATGTTTTCTATGTATTATATTGCTACCGGTTTATATTGTCTTGTTTCAAGTCGGATATCCATTATACCACTTTTGTACCTGAACTATTTTAAGAAACTTAAATTCATTTAAAATGAAATATATGAAGCTGAGTAATAATTAAAAAACTTCCAAACATAGCCATTTCATTATTTTTATATATATATTTTCGTTTGCATATCTTTATGAGAGTAATAGGTTATTCCAGTAGAGCACCTTCTCTTAAAATGAGTAAAATATAATTAATCTAAGAACGGCCGGAGCTACGCTCTGTGTTCGACCAACAAGTGCGTTCAACATTCACCAAGGGCACAACACAAACAGTTCCTTGCTTTAAGAGTTTGAAATGTTTCTACATTTTTTAGAAGTAAATTCTCTGTTTCGGAATGTAAGATCAACATAACTCAACCTCTTGGTACTGACCAAAATATATGTCCTTAATATTACATTTTAATCTTAGAAAAACTATTTTGGTTACCTTACACATATCTGTTGAATCAAAGATAGGGTTTATAGTCTTGGATTGTACATTTTCTATTAAATAAAATTATTAATGTAAATTTATTATAATAAACTATAAAGTTAAATTTTTCAAAATTTTAAGTTAAGTTACAGAAAACTCACTTTGTCCTATAACGACCAATACACAGCACTGAAAATGGAAAATTTCTTAAGCCATTGCTTTATGAATTATTTACTCAGTTCACCCATTAATGTGTGGACCACTATAAAACCTCTTGCAAATAAAAAAATAATTTTTTTTTACAAACTACTTTTCAGAAGCATCGTTATATAAATTCTTAAAGGATTTTGCAACCCGATCATTTTCATTTCAAACTAATATATATATATGTATGTACATAAGTTCCGACCACTTTATCCAAAACAATTATCTATCAAATATCTACAAATCACTTATATATCTTTAGATATTATGTATGGTATATGCAAGTACTATAGGATAGCGTAATTAAACTGTTGCCACCACAGCAAAACTTGTAAACTGGTGACAACATTGCGTATATTTTTTACCATATAAGATCTGATTATACTGTTAATAAGTAAAAGGTGGCTTTTACGTCTCAGTTTCTTGTTTGTAAAATAAATTCATATACCTATAGTACTGTGATATTGTTGTACTGTGATATGTTAAAGTGGAGAACCATAGGTGAAACTTAAACATTTCAATGTGAATAAATCTTTTGGGTCTTAAAGCACGTTTTTACCAAATTGAATATCTTGCAAGACATTAGATAAATAAATTTATAAAAATATTCATAATTAGAAATCAATATTATTTCAAAATACTTTAATTATTTTGAATGATACTAAAGTATATTTACGTTTCAAATTATATCAGATCTTAGATTTAATCTACAAAAAATGGATTAAAAGTTTCTTAAGTGAAATTATTCCGATTTGATTTTCTTTATTAACATAATTGAATATAAGAGAAGTTGTAGTTCTATGACTACAACTTATATATATAAAAATAATAAAAAACAATTTTCATTACAATAAAAAATCGAATAAAAACTATATATAAAATATTTACTTAGGTAAATATGTAAATATATAGTGTGTGCTGTGTGCTATATAAGGCGATCAGAAATGATAATGGGATCTGTCACCGTGTTTTGATGTAGAATTATGATTAAATACGTAACTCTCTTTTGTTTTATTCTTAATTATAATTATATCGTTTTTGATTGGAAAATCTTGGGTAACGTTTTCGCAGGAAATTTACTTTCAGTACTGTCTACATATTGCTTAATTCCAGACAAAATCTATAATATCGAGATTATTTTATAATACTCTAGATATTTTTTCAGAATAATAAAAATAAGTTTGAAATTTACAGCTGTTTTATGTTACTTGGCAATAATATTTATTATGTTTAGGGTTATGTTATGTTTAGGGTCATCCTAAACATATTCGACTGATCCACAAATTTCGTATAAAAAATAATAGATCGAGAACAAATCTATTTTGCCAATCGAAAAAGACATTAGTTTAAGATAATTGAATAGATAGATAATAAATTTATATTTTAGAATAGATAGATAGATAATAAATTTAATAATAAAAAAAAATATTTCAAATTATTTTTTTGTTTTGTTCTTCTGTTTTGTACTTCTTTATTTATTTTATATTTATTTTATTTTATTCTTTACTTTATTTAACTTTAATTTGTCTCCATGCATTTATTTCATTGATTTATTTTTAATTAATCATTAAACCAAATCGGTTGATTGACCCTGTATAAAAGAAGTCCATAATGAAGAATCTAAAATTGTATCGAATGTGGCGAGAGAAAGGGTAAATCTTCTACCAAAAGTTGTGTCGCATACACTCGTACGACGTCCCTTACCACCATTTCACTGCTGACCATTGCCTGTATTACTTACTTTTGCTTTTAGTTTAGTAGTCCTCATCTATGCATATGTACTCAAACATACTCGCTACTAGGTATTTGCGCGGTATGTGCAATCGAAGTCAGTTTCTAGTTTCTAGTCCTCACTAACAATAACAATAACAATAACAACTACAACAACAGCAGCAGCAGCAACAATAACAACAAAAACGAGAATTGTATCCCAAAAAGCTGAATGCTGGCCACATGCGCCTTCATCATTCGATTTACGCGAAAATTTTCTTTAAATATAGGTGTGAGGTGAGATGTAAAAATATGTAAATTTACGCTGGATATTACATTTGATGTTTGTTAGAAGGAAGAGTGGGAGACACAAGCAGACGACAGTTACACATATATACAAACACATGTTGTGTGCGTTTGCAATACTCGTAATACACAGAAAGTCCTGCATGTGTGGCAGTGTGTGTGTGTGTGTGTGTGTTGACGGTGTAGTGTGCAAGAAAGACGGAAAATTCTCCGTCATCTACAACGTTGCGGACGTTGCGGACGTTGGTCAAAACTGTTTCGTAGGAAAATCTAAAGAGTGCGCGCTGCGATAAATCAGAAATTCTATAAGAGTAGCTGTGGATTCTGGATTGGAATGAGCTCCTCCTGGCACGATTTGTTATGTTTGTTCATTTTTGCATAGTTTTCAGAGGCCCTCCTTAGCGTTTTCTCGAATTTATTAGTGTCGAGTGAGCACTTCTCATAAGGATGGTTCGTTGTCTGTGATGCTGTCGTTAATATAACTGACGTTGTTGCTGTTTTAGTTGTTTAAGTTGTTATTGTTTTAGTTGTTGGTGAGGCCGTTCTTGCCGTTGTTGCCGTTTTTGCCGTTGTTGTTGTTATTATTTGTCTTGTATATGACAGTGGAAGGAGAAACAATAATGTCCTGTTGCGACGCGATAGATGTTTCTTTGGTCATCATAGATAAATACATACAAACATACCTACTTCAGTAACGAACTTTGCATACGGCTTCCATCTCTTTTGTTTTTGTCTTTTTACATAAACTTTATATTTAGAGCTCTCCAAGAGTCTGTCGGCTGTTTTTATGTATGTATATTTTGCGTGTTGGTTTCTATGTAAACTTCTAATGTCCATCTGAATTTCATTTCATTTTAAAATAGAGGAAAGTAAAGACGTAGAAGTAAATGACTATGTGCGTAATACGTTAGGTGGACACACTCTGGCACAAACATTTTATATACAAGAAGTGTAGGGACGCACAAATGTGCAAAATACGAAAAGGTATGTTTCATGCTAATAATCTTTTTGCTTAACTCACATATTTTTCTTGACAACGTCATGACGGTATTATTTGCCTTGTCTCTGTCTCTGCAGCATCTTGTAAGAAGACTATAAGTGTTAGTACATAGTTTCTTATATCCACACACAGAGATATGCGCTTAGAAAAGAACAGGTATTTACTACATATACACACTAATCCTTAATATACCCATATATATATATATATATATATACATCTATTCCTATAATGACTTGATACAATTTTTAATTTTCATCCTTATGGACCATGTACGATTGTTTCAGTTCTCAATCGAATTTCAGTTCACATTTTTTTCATTAAGCTAAATTAGAATTAATTAATTAAATTAATTATAGTTTAAATATCAATACGAGTTGTAAACAACAATATTAGTAATACAAAAACAAAAAATTAATATTAGCTTAATAATTCCCATACTTATAAATCCTCTTCTTCATCATCAAGATCATCATCAACATCAACTTATATATATTTCAGAAGATTGCATCCTATTCTATATTATTTAAATTCAAAATATC
>NC_051847.1:163488469-163505591 GCF_002237135.1 Teleopsis dalmanni | reverse complement strand
ATTTAGTCCGTACTAAAAGTATTAATATCTATGTGAAATAAACTATGAGCAGGTCCGTGGCCAGAAATTTACAAAAATTTAACGATAGCTGATAATTTCAGTAACTTGGAAAAAATTTTAACTGTTCACTTGTCTGGTTGTAAGTAACATATATATTTTAATTCTTAGAATATTTCAAATAGTAAATAATAACGAATTTATACAGCACTAAAAATCTATTTACAGCATTTAAAACCTTATAACCTAAGCACAATTATATAAATGAATGTCTGATTTTATATAAGATTGAAATAATGAATTGATATTGCATTATATACAGGGTTTCAAATACAGTTACGTCAGGTGATTATATTAAAACTCTGATTTTATTGTAAAATTTTTATGTAATTTTATATTTTATATTTTTTATTTTTAATTAATTTTATTTTATATTTATTTTTAATTAATTACAGCTTCTGCTTCATTTTATCTCATCAGTGTTCTTTTTATTATTTTCTGAAAACTAAGTATTGAGAAATTTAATTGATCAATGACAAGCTTCTTCGTTCTTCATCTTCTGCTCGCTAAATCTTTTTTTTTATTAAAATAGCAGGCGAACAAACATAGTCGGTACCAACATCCATCAAATCGTAATCATAAGAAAAATCAAATACTTCTTCTTCATTATTATAGGTTTAAATCCTGTTTTGATTTAACAATGGAATTGGATATATATATGTGAAATTATCAAATGATTACGTTTCTGTAGAGCCAGATCCGGCGATCGACAGAGTAATCCCGAGGCTGTTGCATTTCTCTACCATTGCCATCTTAATCAGGCAATGATTTTTCATTCATTAAAATGCAGATTCCACTACTTCTGTTTCCGTCTACTCTATTTAATTATTTCTGGTGCCTCGCAGATTCACGTAATGTCGTCATTGCGTATTCGGTTCCGACGAGTGAAACCAGCTATCAGGCGTAGAGTGTGCTTTTCAATTTTAGATATAGCGTGTTCGGTTGTTTTCATATCGGCTCTTGGCATACGTCGATATAGGTCTAACGTACGTGTTGTATAAATACTGTATAACATTTATACAGTATTTAAATACTATAAAAAATATTCTATAGAACTTATACAGTGTTATATTTGTACTAAATTGTTCTACAGTGGTTCTAAAGTCTAATAATTCGTAACCACAATTTTGGATACTCATATTCTCTGAAAATTTCAGTCCCATCTACCAGTTCTTGTTTTTTCTTTTTAATCGATTAACATATTTTCGGTTAATTTTGTCATGTTATTATACATGGCGGTGATTATTGGTAGTAATTATTATAGTGTCAATAGAGATCTGTTATGTGTGTTTCATCAAATAAGTTTGGAAATATTTTATCAATTTAATATTTTAAATTGGTTCTTCTAAGATATAGGTTTGGTTGAGAAAACAATATCAAAATATGGATATATATTTTTTTTGAACATTATGAGTTTCAATTTATATTCTCTTAATACTTCAAGCCAATATATGCAGATATCAGTCCAACATGTTTTGATTTCGATATTTATATTCTCCTTCTCTATCTTCTTCTTCTAGTTACAATCTAAGCCTAATACCTTATGAGAGTCAGGTATGTGGCATATTCAAACTAATGCTCTCTAAGAGAACCCAGTAGTCTAAGGCTTTTAATGACTTTTGAATAATCATGGAACAGGCATTGATATCTATTAATCTTGATATTGATATCATTAATATTGATATTAATGAGAATAATAATTTGTCTGTCGCATTTTGTTGATCAGGGCTTCTATTATGAATGCGCCATTATCCCGTTTGCCATTTATATAGTAGTTGAATATTAAACAGTAAATCTAGGACATTATTTGATGAGAGGTTAATACAGATCCAATCAGTTGTGATCAATTGTGTTTTTGGAAGTATATACATAAGGCAAAATGGGCTTATTCGATGCTTATTAACTAGTATGACCTCTCCAGGACTTTGCACCTATCATTTAATTTAACACCCTCAAGTAATATCCGACAATATACCATATATACATTATTAAAAAAAATATTAGTTTTGTTTTCATTAGACTTATTCCAATATCGCATAGAATTGTCGATTTATTTTTAATAATGTGTCTAACGATATCGAGAAACAAATATAACTAATTTGTTTGATTTGACGATAAACTACATCATATCAATTTGTTTGATATAAACTGAAAGGCTTTATTGTAAAATAATTTTCAAAATAAATACAAATATTATAGAATTATATTATATATTATATCATACATATTATACAGTATATAGCTATTCTCACGTTATATCGGGTGTTTATTTAGCTGCATGAGAACTTAAAATGATAATACAAGACAGAAATATTATTGGTATGAATCTGTGTATTATAATCTGATAGATAATTTCATAGCATTCATTTTTTGAACATGATTTTGGGCATATGGTCACCGCGAGTTATATGGTCCATCCGACCAATCGAATTTTTGACTATTTTTTGCAATAAATGTGGCCGTATGGCGCAAATGATGGCATGAACATTGGCTTCCAATTCTTCAAGAGTTGCTACTCTGACGGCATAAACCAATCACTTAACATTGGCCCGTTAAACAATAAACGAAAGGTATTAAAGCTCGCGAATGAGGGGGTCAGTTGACAGGACAACTTCTGGAAATAAAGTACTTACCAAATTGATTTCGCAATAAATCGATTGTTAAGTCACTGTATGGCAAGTTTATTTTATCATTGAGAAAATTACTTTCTCAGTTCTAAAAAGTTACTTTGATTAACGAATATCTCTTGACTGAAACATATTTACTAGCATTTGCTATATCACACCTAGAACGATGTGATTAAATATTTATAAAACTAAACAATAATAGTTTTAATTTTCCAAATTATAAAGGAAATTAATTATATAAATTAAATAACATATAACAGCAAACATTTTCCTTAATTTGTTTTGGAATTTCAAACATTAAAACATATCTAAAACTGCATTTAGACAAAATTGTGAACACACGATGTCAGGGAATGTCAGTGCTAATTGCTAATAACCTGTCAAATCAACATAAAACCAAACGGAACCACTTTTAACTACTGACATTCCATCGGAGTCATTACAGTCAAAATGTCAGATCCACCAATACAGAAAAGATAGACGAATTATGTACAACTTCACACTAGTGAAGAGCAACTCAACCAAGCCAAAGATATAAATTTCTATCTTCTTTTGTAAGAAATGAAATTTGACACTTTAATTTTCTTGAATTTTTGTCAGTTTTAACAAAACCGCAACATGTGCAGCCATCGAAACCAAATATTCCCTGTCAGATATCTTAAATCGAAATGAGTTAGACAAGAGTCTATGATGTACTTCGTTAAGGGCGCCTGCAAAGAAAAATGGAGGCATCAAAATGGGCGATTTAAGCCGAATTTGTCAATTGATAATCAGCTTTAGTAATTGAATAAAGTGGATTAGTTCTAATGATTGCTAATCTTGATATATACATGATGTGGAAAATTATTTTATTTGATCGATGCATATAAATCACTTAATCGTTACCACAAATGACTTGCTATACATGTTCTTCTTGGAGAAAAAACTGATATGTTAACTACTATACAGTTTCTAAACAAATCAAATTTCTAATTAATTAGATTCAGGTCACATAAATAATGTATATAATGATTTTGCAGAGTATAAACACTAACAACACTCAAGAGACAGATCAGTTAGAAAGTTTTAAGCGTTGGTTGAAATATCAGTGCACTCTCTAAGCTTCATAGTAAGGATACATCAACAAAATCATGACAATCTAATGGAACTACGATGCAGTCTTGAGTTCTTAATCTTTCCATCTTTACTGAATGCTTTAAGATTATTTAATATATTCCACTATTTCTTTTCAACAGTCAACCGCTAATATGGTAGTAACGTGTACTGATATTGCATTTATACTCTTAATTTATATAATTCCAATCACGGATGATATTATACAAACAATTGCGTACCCAATAAATTGTATGATTAATGAGAGATAAATTAACTACAGGTTATGAGCGATAAATAAATCATATAAGATTGATATTTACTTCATTATATCATATTTACATCATATGATGGAGTTATCTAATGGAAAAATAAATGAAGATAAGTGTAAAATATGTAAATTTTTAATTGAATATATTTAATTTATATTTATAAATAAATTAATATTATAAACGATCAAAATAAAAAAATATTTGTATATGTACATTATAAAATAATACAATTATATTATGTGATATTACAATTATAATAATAATATAGTAGTAGAATCGTAGTAGTAGTAGAATCGACAATAAAGTAAATGTATTTGAGCTTTTTATATATTTTTGTAACTTTTTTACAGAAGGCTTAAGTGGGTTTAAGTCTCACACAGCTACTGTGTTGTAATCCTTGTACATCACATTTTTTTCTCACATATATATCATGTTTGACATATTCACTCGTATTAAGCATTTTTAGATTATGAATCTATTATTTCTTTGTGTATTGGTTGCACTGTCAGTGACGTGCATGTTAACCATCACTTACTTGCGATGCTTAGTTCCTTTTTATCGATCAAAGGAGTAAGACAATGGCAGGTTTAGAAATTTTTTGTATAGCAAAATGTTGCATTAGAGAGTCATTGAAATTTGTGTTTAAAATAGGCTTCAAATCATCAAATTATTTTCAATGTTAAGGAAGATCACAATACTATGGTATGTTTCAACCATGACTTTATGAATGGTACAAATTCTTTCTAAAAGATTAATTGAAAGCGTTAAAAATGATACTAGTTTTGGGCATCCTCTCCTTTGCATCTCTGAATAGTTGTCGCACACTAAGTGGGTAATAAACTAATACCGCGTACAACAAGTTGTATACCCAGGACTTTAAGTATCGATTGTGTACAGGGTTTGGTACCTATCACTTAAAATCAGTTGCTAGTGCAGAACGTGAAAAGTCTGTAATATGGAAGTCACATATTAACGACCCACTCAAAAGAATCATAATCACAATACTTTGCATGAGATAACAGAGATTACCTTTAACTTGCTCTAACAGAGTTATTTTTTCTTTCAGAGTAGCAAAAAAATACTCCCAACTTTGAAAGAAAACACGTGAAGCAAGAAAAATGCTTTTAAAATCTTTAGAGTTAGGTTTTACTTGCAAAAAATTTTACATCTTCAGTTTTAGTATGGCCAAATTCAAAAATCAATCTATTGTTAATATTCACTGGAAATATGTTGCAATATTACAGTCATCCGTTAAAATCATTTGAGTATTTCTAATAAATAATTTTCTAATAAGAACAAAAAGAAGTTAAGACTAGCAGTTAAGAACGCCACTATGTCCTTTGGAGAGATGCCGCCTAATTCCGTTATAAGTGGATAGGCAGTTGATAAGTACCAAAGTCTAAGTCTGAGTTTTCTTTGTAATAAAGTCCTCAGCTGTCGTCTCTAGTAATACCTAGGCTCGATAGATGCTTTTTGACTCCGCAATGCCCAGTGACAAACCCTGTGACAAATCGGATACCACTTCTGTTCAGCATTAGTAGCTCCCTAGTTCTGGCTTTTGATCCATATTGTGATAATTAGATTAATTGTCCAGCACCCTACTCGTAGCACCCTATGATTTTCACCTAATTCCAAAACAAAAAGCCATTCGAGGGTTAAGGTTTTTCAAAAATTGATAAGATAAGGCAAAACAGATAAAATTGAAAGTCAGCTTAAGATTATACCTAAAACTCTATCCCAACAATATTCTACAAACTGAAAACATGTGTATAATATCAAAGAGGAGCTAGGTACTTTAAAACGATCATATAAATATTGAAGATTGTATACAACAAATATTTTTTGAAAAAATAAAAATTCTAATTACTTTTTCTTCACACCTCGTTTATGAAATTAGCTAATTGTTTTAAAAAATTGGATCATAGGCAAATGCAATTATGAAGTAAAGTAAGAAATATTAAACAAATTGTTAGGTAATGTATCGGAAAGCTATAAATAATAGTCTCAAGTAAGCATATACGAAATGGATTGATTTGATAATTAGTTTTGTCTAATCATGTCTGGCTTAATACATCCTGCTTAACCTCAGCAAATCTGTGAGCAAATCTTCTCAGAGTTAGTAATGTAAATAATGCATTCCACTCATGCGTTCAATGAGGCACCTTAGCACACATAGCTCCGCAGTGTTTACTGCGCACATTTACGAGTAAATGGGATATTTTAAATTTATATCAAATTTACTCCTTTCCTCTGGATTGCATTTAATTGGACTTTATTTTTGCTATTTCGCTGAGGGCAACGATAAAAAGTATTGAATTTTAATTTGGCGTGAAATGGTAAAGAAATCCATCTACAGCGCACAAATTTGTGCTTGTTGATTCGACACACTTCAAACGTGCTGAAGCTCGGTCCCGGCCTCAGCATCGGACTAAGTCTGCGTCTTCGTTTATGTCCGCACAATGTGCTTCAACGCAGCTTCACGTACTGCACTGAGATGCGAAGATCATTTCACGAAAATATGTGTTATTCTTCCTAATTTCAGCTCATATTCATTTTGGTTTATTTATCAATAAATAAAATATAATAATAAAAACAACTGATATCTGACCTCCATATTTATGTCTTCGGTGTAGAAAAAACTTTGTCTATCAAAAATGTTTAATTTTTAATGTTCAAACAAAAACAATGATTTAAAGTCTTTAATAAATATAAGAATATTTTATGTTCTAAAGGAACTTCAGATTTAATCTCAAGATTTCAGATATTTTTAATAGTCATCAAAAGTTCTTTGATTTCGTCAGACTACTGAGCTTCATAAGAACAGGAATAATTCATCCATCCACAGTTCAATATTTCATTTAACATTTCATTTGAATAGCTTTGATTTATGTGAGGTAATAAAATAATTTCAATCACCTCCACTTAAATAAATGATTTAATCAACAATTAATTTGTGTAACCACAATTGAGATTGAGATATTCTTTAAAGTTATCAAATTCCTTCTGTTTTAGAGGAACATTTACAAGACTTTGTATTCGCATCGAAAAAATCAAAATCAAAAAAATCAATCGAATTCGATTCATTACATACATTTTTTTTTTTGATAATAATATTTTTATTAAAAAAATAATAACATAATATAATTAAACAAGTTTATTAAAATAAATACACATTTTTTTGTTTTTTTTTTTTTTGTACGCCGGAGAGGAGGAGAATATCTACGCACTGGACCATGATCCGGCGCCACGGAAAGTGAGTGCCCGACTGGCACGGACTAAACCTCTCTTCTTCATTCTTATATAAATACTCCTATAGATATATATACTTCGGGGCTTCGTTAATATTACTTTCTGGTAGGGTCTCTATTAGTCATTTCAGAGTTCCAACGGTATGACTAGTATGGCCAGTCAGAGCGCCGCTTGGTGTAATACATCTACTTGCTCTAGCTTCCTTTTGTAGAGATCTACTTTCTTCAACCTCAGAACCTTTTCAGCAAACATTACCAAGTGATCCCAGTTTTGTTTTCGATAATTTTTTTCTATGATCGAATTAAAATTATAGAAAGAAATAGACATAAATATGAAGTAATGAATAGATATAACTGCTAATAGACATTAATACTAATAATAATATTAATTAAGTACATAATCTTCAAAAAAGTTTTGACAATTGTTTTTGTTTTGCGCCGTTGTTCTCAATTTACAAGCAGTTTTCCTGTTTCTCTGTTAATTGCTATTCCTCTTATCCTTCTGTGCAACCTTATGGATGCTTACATCCACCTTATGAATTTCAATAAAATACTGCATCTGTTTTATCACTAATCGGCTGTATGTAGAGGTAAGTCCTTACCAGGACTTACCTATAATACATCTTTCCCATGATGTTAACTAAAACTTGTTATGATGATTTATTCGATGAATAGCAGTATCTTCCAATTCTAAAAAAAAATTACATAAGTAATCCATTAAATTATGTTTGTTTAAATTTAATATTTAATAACATTAGGACGAATGACATCCTCAGGTACCTCAAGATTGATCCCATAAAAAAATACATAAATGATGGAGCCCTCAAATTATTTGCGAAAACTAACAGACTTACCAAAAACGCGCTATCAAATCTGAGGTTCCCCGAGAAACCTGTAACCATTTTGAAGTGATAAACAATGAAGTGATAAACAATAATCTAGTCAAGGCGTAAAGAGGGGCTTTAAAAATACCTCGAGTTAAGAAAGAGTAAAAGTGCTCAAGTGCACTGATTCAAATAGAAATAAATAAATAAATAACAGTCATATATATATATATATACATATATATTTATGATTAATATAAATTAATTAATAATTTAATTTAAATGATTAATTTATATATATATATATATAGATTTCATATAGTCATACCATGTAAGGACATGTGACAGTAATTATATTTTAAATAAACTGAACCTTTTGATTAGATTGGAACAGAATAGAGATAAAGGTTCATAGATAAGCAGAGCTTAAATAGGTCTTAATCGATAGGTTCTTACTTTTAAATATACATACGCAAAAATGCATAATCTTATATATATGTATATATATATATATTTTTATATATAAAAATAAAATAAAATAGAATAAAGGTGCTGATTCACCAACTCAGACATCTGAATATCAAAATCAAATATATTTACATATATATATATGCAGTTTCCAGGTAGCATTAAAATTTTTAAAGAATAGTAGTTTCTAGAATCGCATAGAATATAGGCTTAATATACTACTACAAAAATCCTATAGACCACTTTTTCCAGTATTTGGTATGCAAAATAGAGAACTTAACATAAGCTTCAGTACCTTTACTTTAAGCAATTGATATCATGTAATGATGTGTATTAAATAATCGCAATATTACATTAAAAATTAGACATGCTTTTATATTATTGGCAAAACTTACAAGGTTTTTAATGCTGTAAGTAACTTTTTAGTGCTGTATAAATTCTTTATTATTTCTTGTTTAAAGAATTCTAAGAATTAAAATATATATATTCATAAACATGCACTCACCCTGACAAGTTTTTGTTTTTTTTTTTTGTTTATTGAAATCTATCTCCAAAATAAACTTCTAATTGCGGACCTACTCGTAGTTGATTAAATATAGATATACTGACAATGCCGCTTATATTAAACACCATATTGACTATGTACGTCTACAATCCTTACGTATTCTAAAGACATCTACCCAATCTCAAGTAGATAGTTTAAGGTGACATAGTTGTTGGAGCGTTTATTATGATGAAAATATATTTTAAAATTGATATAAAGTTGTATAAGAATAGTTGTAATTTCTACAAATAAGAAATCAGTAACTTCAATAAAAAATCCACTCTGGGCAGAAAAAAAAACCTCTCAGATATCAAGATCTACAAGATGCTTTGATTCAAGTGAAACTTACCTGGTACTACGGTGTTGAAGCTGACAGGTCATTGCGAACTAAGAAGACATACTATGAGGAGAGAGGTTTGGTCTACCCTATAATGACCGTTGTAACACTTAATTGCTTTTCTTTCTTTGTTAAAGTCCATTTTTATTCTCAAAAATTTAAAAGACTTAAATTAATAAAATAATGCTATATTCTGACCTATAAGTTCTTAGTTTTAAATAGGCATATATAAAAATGCATATATTATTAAATATATTAATATATATATTAGCCATACCAATACGTTTACGGGTTTCAGCAACATGCAGCAATGCTCTGTAGGCGCCTCCATTGCGTCTGCTAGTGTTCTCGAATATCATTCATAAAGTATGGTTAGTGCTTTTTAATTTAATCACTCCATCGGTGACACAATCTACTTCTGCGCTTTCTTCCTTCAACTACTGGTTGAAATATGTTTTTTGATTGAACATCGTCTCCAAAAGTAATATCATAAGAAAGCCAATGATGCCGCTAGTTATTAATTCGCTGAATTATATCTATGTCACGTTATAAAGTTTTGTATAATAAAGCTTTTACTGCTCGTAATACATTCATATACAGTAGTCGTCTCTAAATCGTAGAGGACCAAAGAGCTGGCAAAGAACTTTTCTTTCGTAAACTCTTATTGCAGCTTCATCATTCTGTAATGGTGTCCATAAGACAGGTAGGTTGAGTGACCGAGCGTCTATAGAGAGAGCTCTACATCCTAATTGTCGATTGCACTCATAATAGGTAAAGCTTCTATTCGTATATTATAGAGACTGCTTAAGCACATAGTATAAAGTATATTCAGTAGGTATAGCTTCATCTCTCATAAGTTAAACTGTTCCTCTACCTTTTGGTGATATTATTGATGCGAAAAATTTATATTTATTCTCTAGATTCTAGAAAATATTCTATTAGCTTTGAACATGAAATATTTCTACTATTGACTGGAAATATAAGGGTCTATTATTGAACGATTCGATTTCTTTTTTAAATTACTTAAATGAAAAATTAATTTCATGGTAAATTGTTTACAAAAAAACTCAATTAATAAAATTAAAAAGATAAATTTATTTTTATTTAAACGAGGAATTACAAATTAATTCAAGTTACCATCCGTTACAGTCCATGGATTTGGGTTTACTATTGAAAAGCAGGGGTAATGCATAAAAAATGAATAATGTAAAATAGGTTGGGAAGGGGTAACCATTAAGGAAATAATAAACATTAATAAATGTTTAATTTTTTTGAGATGTAAAACTTTTCCTTTACATGGAATCACAATCCCCATTGTGCAGCTGTAATAGCTTCACACCCCTTCTCTTCATTTTTTTTATTTTTTGAATTTTTTTGAGACTGAGGTGAGCTCTCAAATTTAAATTTTGATCACTTTCGGTAGCAGTTCAACTCTACGAATGTCACTGAGTGCGAAATCGGTCGTCTATCTCAGCCAATTTAATTCAATATCCATAAAATATAATTCTCGGGCGTGTGATTTCTATCTGCGGCGTGTAATATTCTGTTTATTTCGTTTGTTGTTATTTGTGTTATTTGCGTTGTTATGATGTAAACAAAGGATAATTCTATTAACTGCAAACCGTTAACCGTCTCGAATCTGATTAACGTCTGTCACGGTGGCTGTGCAAACGCAACACACAGCCACAGCCACGGCTACAGCTACAGCTACAGCCACGGACACATAGTCATAGGAGCTATAGCCATAGGATTTCTTCAGCACGACAGTGAGTGAGTCTCCTGATTATTATGCCATTATGCATGAATATTGCGGTAAATGTCAAATCTGCAGGGTGTGGCTGGGAAGCCACAGAACGACGGCAGCAAAGCGTATGACAGTAGACAACATTTAATATATAATAACAACTACAACGACGACAACAACAACAACAACCACCAGAGTGAGCACGACGATTACGACAACGACAATAGCACAAAATCAGAGGTTAAATCGTTTTTTCCTTTGCTGTTTACTCATTCCAGCCATTCTGTTCCTTTCATTCATTGCCCATTCATTCTTCGCTCAGTTGCTCATTCATAGGTTTATTTGCTGATTGTGTTTATATCCTGAAATCGTTTTAATGGCACAGAAGACGTCATTGTTGTTGTTGGCGTTGTTATTGCCTTTGTCATTATTATTTGCGTTCCTTGTGGTATTGTTACTACTGTGGTTGTTGTTAGTGTTGTTGTTCTTGTTGTTGGTGTTGGAGTTGCTTATGTGACACAAAGCAACCGAAACCAATGAGAATTGTTAACGTTTGCAGTTGATGTGACAGATTGCAAAAATACGAGTATCGCTTGTCTTGTAAAAGGAAATTTATGTTTTTCGATGTGTTCGCCACGCTATTTAATTTTCTGGGTTTTTAAATTTTGAATAAATTGAAAAATAATTGTCCAACATTACAGCTTACAACATACAATATACAACATAGAACATACAATGTCAATGGAATTGTTTTGATTTAAAATAAATTACAAATTCACATCACTCCGCTAACCTTAACTAATTTGTTATATTCAATATTTGAATTTTTCAATTTTATTTACGATTGATTTTAAAGGATGTATATATTATGTTTCAGATTAGATGGGATAAAGAATTGAGAACACATTTTACAATTCAACTACTGAAAAATATACCCAATTGATTGCAATTCTTATCATGGAAAAAAATTTAATTAAATTGAATTAAAAGAGTTTTTAATTGTTTTGAATTAATTTCTATAATTTACTGTTTTAATAACCAAACTTTATTAATAATATTTTAATAATTTTGTTCTTAAAACAGGGTATAGAGAGGGGTTTTGAAGAAACCTCGAGTTAAAATAAAGTATAAGTGCTTGAGTGGACTAGCTCAAAACAGCTTCAACATAATAATAGTTAAATAATACACTTCTTAAAAGATTTTAGTTTTAAAACATTTTTTTTATTTAAACCAATAATTCAACTTCATAGTACCCGGAAGATGACTATAGAATATAGTCGAAATATTGGTTTCAAAACAAAAAAAAATTTTAAAACCAAAATTTGTTTTAAAAGTATATTGATCAATTAGCTCGTCTTAAAAATTAAATTATTAATTAAGTCCTATAATAGAAAAGTAAATATAAGGAATTCTCCCTATAAAGGTTTCCAAAACCGTCTTTAAAGTCCTATTCGTTTTTCAGAAAATTATTTCAATGGAATATTAAAATAACGGTTTTATTTTTTTTATAATCATTTAGTCTTAAATAACCGTCCAAAATTTGGTGATATAGATTTTTAAACTCATATTTAATCACATTTTACAATTTATTAATGAATTCCAGAATATTTTACATGATTTTAACAGATAAGGGTTTATAAGACTTATAGAATGGACCATATTGAAAGTTATATTGTAATTTAAATTTTTTGTTGTGACAGTTACAAGATTAATATTTTAATAGATTATAAATTATATATAACACATATATATATATATATATAAGACTATTTCCCCATTGAATATGTTCACACCACAAAACAGTTGAAGTTGACTAATATTGTAGAGTAAATCCTAAAGATTTTCATCAACGCTTGTATTTCAATCTATCGAAAAATATGTAATACTGTTTCCGTCAGTTATTTTTGTGTTGTTGGGAGTGGAGTTTTCTAGGAAGAACTGAATAAATTTACTTACTATAGAATTTCTGATCACTGCAGTGATTTTTAGGCGAAAGTGATTTCCAATATATAGGTTGCCTAAAAATAACTAATATTTTTATAGATATATATACATACTACCAGACCGTCGAACCAGTTTAAAGTTCCTGAATTTAGTCAAATTTACATCTAGGACAATTTTTTATTGCTACACATCTCTAAATGAGATACCACCCTATTTTAATATTTTTGTAATCTGGGTTTCCGGTCATAGGGATATTTTGCAACTACAAATTAGTCAGTGTGATAATAATTCGGGAGTCATAAAAAATCTGGGTATATCGGTGACGTCATGCAAACATTCAAATTTCAATTTGATGGAAGATGATAAGACTTAACGATACATAGACATTTGTACGAAAGTTGATCTCATTCTTTTAAGAGAAAATCCAGTGCTCTCATTGAGTCTTATGGTAGGTTACTGACGGGTTAATTACTCAGCCGTTTAGGGAACGACGCCAAAAGATTGTATCTTCCTTTCAACCATTTCTGTTGCAGATATGAAGAGAACAATGAAATTGTCTCGCACCTGTTTTGTTACAGCGCGTGCGACGCGTCATTTTACTTTTTCATGGGCTTCCTTTTTTGAAGACCTTAGAAAATTTCAGGATCTCCCTCTAATGAAAATTTTAAATTCTGCCATAGATTCAAGGTGGTTTTTAAAGATCTATAAAGTTTTTTATACGGCAACACAATAGCGAATACATTTAATTTTCGGATCTTCAGGATCGGAAGTACCAACAGAACAAAAAATTATTTTTTGTATGAAGGGAACTCTACCTACTGGGCATAAATATTAATGTTATAGGTCATGTTTTATGCCTTTATGTATAAATATTAACCAGTTCAATTAAGCAGTTTATAAGTAAATTATGTTCTACCAATTTTTTTGTGTAACCTATATTTGAATATTATACTTGAATATTAAGCTTAGGTGGTATAAATGTTAAGCAGATCAATTCACTTGCTTAAGAGAAAATATTGATTTTTATAGTTTTTTATAAGGCGACCACCCTAAATATTGACTTTAAATAAGAAAGGATTAGCCTATATTGCATCTCTTTATTGAAAGATTGTGTCGCATAAATATCATGTGGATCGATCAGCGATTAAGAAGTCTATTATGTACGGACAAAACTCAAATAAATTTATATATATAAATAAATTTAAGATGTATTTAATTTTTATGGCTTTTATAAGTATCTCAAATATTTTATAATTACGAACAGGTGGCAAGAGTTTATGAAAATTATTTCTTTAATATATTTTTATATTACATCACGAGCATTAATGACTGAATTACTTTTATTACAATCATTTAATAAAGATTATATCTAAAGTCTTCTTTCGAGTGCCGCTTTAATGAAAAGACTTACATGATGAGGTGCCAACGAACCCATTGTCATACCAGAACTTTACCCCAGCAAAATTGTGTTTAAACAAAAGATTACTAGTATTTCTCTTCTATTTGTGAATACATAATACCAATGTATGTATGTACGATTACGTATGTGGGTATGTGAGTAAGTAAGCAGACAATGAAGATGTTCATAGAGTGCGCTTAAGTATGGATAAGCTAAGCATTATTCATCGGGTGGATGAGCTTCTCTAAGAGATTGCGTGAGTTGGTATCTTTCGTTTCGGCTTAATCGCATGCAAATAAAACTGTTCTATAGAAAAATCGCTGGAGTTTCAATAATAATTGCATTGAAATATTAAATATTTATTTAAAACATCATTATTTTTAATTTATTCAATTAATAGAGTTTCATTAAAATTAACATTAAAAACATTTGTTCACATGAAATCATAAAATATGCAATACAATCTTGTTTTTATATTACTAATGTCGTAATTATATATTATTTTCCTATTATGGATATTATTTCTTATTAAGCCTGGTTAATTCCGAAACAAATTATTTCTAAATTAAATTTTGTTTGCATTTAATGACCGAAACCAGTACAGTTTATTATTAATCATATTTATTAAACATTTTCATTATATTTTAATAGGATCAGGTAATACTTTTGATTAGCAAAAATATTTTTTTTGTTATTTTAAATAATTAATATTTAATAATTAATATTTTATTTTGTTATTGTATTTATATATTTGTTGTAAGATAACAATGGATTGAAACAAAATCTTTAGATCTTACATCTCTTTCCCTTGATTACTGAAACGAAGTTTCCACATTCTTGTGGAAATCTTCTCTATTTATTCCTCAGATGTGGTTTTAGTGGATTCAAGTCTCACACAATAGCTTTTAATCCTTTTCACCTACCGGAAAAAAACACAAAATCTAATTCTATTGCTAATCCTTTATATGGTATTAAGTATTTTCTCAGATATTTTCAGATATTTTCGACTTTTGTGCATAAGTACATTGCATTATCCTAGTATGTGCTCTGACGACTCACATTGTTCATCTCAGTATCTGCATATAGGATTTAATGCAATACTTATATTGCCCTGGTGTCTTTTGAACCTACGATATCCGGTCAATACCTCACTTACCATTCTTAATGTGTTCTTGAATAAGTTAACACAGAAATCAAATATTTTGTTAATTTATTTAGCTAATAGCAATTTAAATTGTCTCAACTTGTTAAGCTAGCAAATCGGTAGTAGTAGGCTTTATGTGAGTCAGTCAATTGGATTGAATGCCATATTAAACTGACCTAAGATTCGTAAAAAGTGTTCGTACCCTTAACTTTCTTCTTATTCTTACTTCTACTTTCCATACTTCACTGCCTATGTTGTGATATCACGGATTAGCGTTAAATACGGGCAGACCAAAAGGACCTGTTATAGTCAGTGTACGAACGACGCTGAAAGACTCGACTTCTAGTTAATTGGTTGGAGATTAGATATAAAGTTTCGACAGAGCTTAAATAACTTTTTTATGATAATATGGTCAAATAAATAAAAACTATTAACCATTTAGGTTAATAATTAATACAAAATATGTTGTACCTATAAAGAAATCAAGTGGCAGAAAGGAAAAAAATGATATAATATTTCATATATTTAATTTATTCTATTTATTTATTTAAGTGTTGAATATGCTCGTTTAAGTTGAAAAAACTTCTGCTTAGTTGATGGATGAAAAACATTTCTCTAAAGGAAAGTAAAGGGAATTAATTTCCATGTTTAACATCTATGGTTAGTTGAATTACTCTATGTTAGGAAGAAGCTTTATTACTAATCTTTAAAAAGGATTAGGATTATGGATTGAGTATAACTGAAGCACGCCGTCTAGCCAGCTCGCCTGCCTTGCTGTTGCCGAAAATATCTCTATAATCAGAAACTCAAAGTAGAGAAATATTCAAATACGACTGCTACGGACGGTTTGGAGAATTGTCTTAGCTGTAGACTGAACTGAACTCAAAGAATTTACACGCAATCGTACATTTTAAACACAATCAGAAAATAATATTCTTAGTTGACGCATCATGTTGGTTCAACCATACCACACGTTGGTTTTCATATCTTCTTTATCACATGAGCTAATCAATATCTAACATAAAGATCAGGTCAATTTAACTGGTATTTATTTTAAAATACAGCACTTTTATTAAATTATGATTGGAAGAGACTATAATATATGCACTAATTAAATTGGACATTGATGTGAATTTGTATAAGTATATTTTGAGGTTATCTATATCTTTCTGTTGGAAGTTGAATTGCATTTGTTAATACTCCATTATTGGTATAAGTAGGTATTTATTGAATCAATAATTTCAGAGTTTTATCTTTCTTTCGATTCTAACGTCTCTTGTCACACCATGCCCCTTTTATAATATGTTTTAAAGTAATATTCTGTTAAGTTCGAATTTTTCTAATGGTGGATAAAACAGCATTATCCCAAAAAATCTTGGTCTTTAAAAAAACATTTCCTGTTTATAAAGCACATATTTTTTT
>NC_051847.1:163480632-163488369 GCF_002237135.1 Teleopsis dalmanni | reverse complement strand
AATGGCTTGTGTCTCAAGATCTTTAGAAAATTTGTTTATTAATAGAAAGAATTTTCAATGCATTTTTTTTCATTAATATTATATTTAAAAAATAAATGAATTATTCTTAAATTTTAATTTTATGCAAATTTTAAAACTTTTTTGACCTTATCGATAAATTCTATTTATTCTGATTAGAATTTCTTTTGTTTTTATTGAAAAGTTAAGTATTTTGAAGGTCTTTGCCCAAAATAAGTGGCCGCATATCACAATTTCGGTGATATGGCCAACTGATATCAAGAAAAGCAAGGAAACTAAAACAAAAAACTACAAACAGTCAAAAAAAAGTGCTTATCTAGAATTTTATCTAAAGCTCTAAATTTTATTTTATAATTTTTTTTATTTTTTTGGGTGACAGACAAATAATCACAAAATTTTACGCACATTAAGCAAATAGTCAAAGTAGTCAAAAAATATTGAGCAGTTGACGACGAATCAAAGAACTTTTCTGTAATAAAAAAATATTATATATAAATTCACTAGATTTTTTCTAAATTAGAATTATTGATTTTGTATATATACACATATACGTATAAAAATATTTGTCTCTATATATTATTATATAGTAATATAATATATACTAATAATAAATAAAGTGCTGTGTTCAGATTAAAGCTTTTTTTTATGCTTTTGAATTATATATGTATGAAAGTACCAATTATTTTTTAAACAAATAATATTAATACATTATATTTTATCAGTAATTATTTAAATTTTTTCATTACAATTTTTATTAATGGAATTTATTGAAGAAATATTTTAAATCTTTAACACATTTTTATGGAATTTCTGACTATATTTTTTTTTTAAATGCAAAAATAGTAACAATGACAAATATTGAGATTATAGAGCAATATAAAAATCAAACTTAATTAAAAACAAATTAAAATTTTTATTATCAATTAAAATCGGAGCGATAATTCAATCAAATAAAAATTGTTCACTTGCCGGCCTTTGCCATCCATGTTCACTGATTCATAGCTTAATCGTTACATGCACGAGTGCAGCGCATACCTGAGGTGCGATACTCATACGTTCCGTGGCTCCTTCATGGTGTTTCAATGAATTATATCTGGGCACTGTTAATCGCTGATCGTTATTTATTTTGATTTAATTGAGCTCTTAATAAATTCAATCAAATTTTTTATAGTTTTTTATATACGTAAAATTTTTGCAAAAATAAAATAAAAACCAAATTCATAACAAATAAATATTTTTGTTTTCATTTTGCTCTGCAGTGGTATTTTTATTATTTCCTTCATGTTTAAAATTTTGCACCTCACTTTTATATGGTTTTTAAATTGAGTGTAGAAATATCTTAAATATTTTGATAAACAAAATATTTTTTAAATAATGAATGAACAGAGAAAATATAGATAAATCTTGGTGAAAGAACTTATCTGTTAACTTATTTTGGTGTTGAGACTAGATACTAATATAATTCATCAATTTTATTTGATTAGGTTTTGATTTGTAATAAAGCAAAAATAAATTACAAAAATTGAAAATTATATTAAAGATAATAAATTATTTTAATTTATTGTTTAATCAATATCATATATTAAAAATGGTTAACTAAAATACTTTTAAAACAAAAGAGCGCTTTTTTAAATATACAAGATCGTTATAGATAACTATTTATTTTGCTATAGACAAATATAAAAATAGAGGGTGAATTAAGAAACTATGTCAATAATTGATACTCATTGTTTGCTATGCTTCCGACTGCCATATGACAAATTTAATAAAAAATATCAAGACAAGAACAAGAAAAATAAATATATTATAAAAAATTGCTTAATGGTTCCCCTCTCTTTGCTGATTTTTTTGTTAAAACATGATTTAAAACATGCACTTTTATAGTTAACTATAGCCACTTCTTTAAATTAGACCGCTATAAGTAGTCGAGAAAAATAAAAATACATTCTTTTATACGCAGTATTGAGTGATTAATCGGAATCTACAATAAAAACAATGAATTTATTGATTATGTCAAACGCGCTAGTCATCCAAAAGATATGGTTAAACCGGAAAACATCAAAAAAGTTTACAACAGCATTTTGGCAAACCGTGAATTTCCAGGAGATAGCTGACACCTAGAAGATTGGTTTTCTTTCGCTTGCACTTTGCCCACAATTGACTAAAAGGCTAACATGTCGGCGATTGTGAAAGCTGTTTTGAGCCATTTGGAAGTGCTATAAAAATATATTTTTGGTATATAACGATGTACAAAACTTGGATTGACCACTTTGCTCCAGAATCAAATTGATAATTAGCTGAGCGAACAACAGCTGACGAACCTCACTTAAATAGGCCAAATATGCAAGAAACAGCTAAACACATTCAGACGTCCATATTTAGGGATGCATGCAAAGTTTTGTTTATAGACAACCTTAAAAATGACCAAGCATTCAATAGTGATTGCTACATGTCTCAACTGGTGCATTTTAATAAGGAAACGCTTAAAGCAACGGCTTCATATGAAGAAGAGAAAAGTTCACTTTAACCAGGAGCATGCACCAATTCACAAGCTATATATTCACAGACCTCAATAAAATGATCTGAGGTAATTCAATTCGATTAAGAAGCCAACGCCGAAACTGAGGCATATTTTGAGGCCAATTATGAATTAAAAGAGATATTGTTATATTACTCTTAAAGAAGACTACGTTCATAAATAATGTCAAATTTTTCCAAAAACTTATTGTTTTATTGTTTATCCTCTAAGTTTTTTTATTATGAAAATAATTATAATAAATAAAAAAAAATGTTTTAGCAAAGCTTCAAATACTACTGTTCGCCAGCTAGAAATTGCATAAAGCCAGGCTCTGAGAAGACTTTTCAAAGTACCATGGTATATTAGGATGAATGACATAAAGGATAGAGCCCTGAAATTATGTACGAAAACTGACAGCCTTACTAACACTGTGTCATCAAATCTCAGAATGGTTACAGGCTCCTCGGGGAGTTATGCAGATCTGAGGTCATTTATTGCTTTGTTTGATGAAGTGATAAACAATAATTCAGTCAAGGCGTAAAGCGCGGTTTTGAAAATACCTAGAGTTAAGAAAGACTAAAAGTGCTCAAGTGCACTGGCTCAAATAGCTTCCACATAATAATAAAAATTATTTATTCTACGAACTAATCAACCAGCATTTTATATTTATTTAAACCAAATTTAAATCTTTAAACAAATTTTTTTAATTTTGTAAATTAAAAATTCCATGACAGCACAAATAAAACACGAGTTTCTAGCGTGACTCTGATATCAGCATAGATAGAAACGTGCTAGGAGGTCTGACTTATCAATACCATAAAACAAGATGATTTTCTGTTCTTTTTTTAAGAATTACTTTAAACAAAAAAGAAAACACTAAATGGATTCATAAAGATAATAGATATAATAATAAAATTATAGAAATTAAAAATCATATATAAAACAATAAAAATGAAAACAATTTAAGTGACAAACGTGACGTAGATGAAATATGTCAACACTAAAAGGTGTGAAAGAAAATTTCTTTTATTTGCCAACAGCGCTTTTTTGTCATAAAATTAAATTTCTACAAAAAACAGCTGTGTTAGATACAACTAAGAGCAAATATAAAGAATTAAATTAAATAAATATAAATAACTTCAAAATAAAAAAAGTGCTTATTTCATAATATATTATGCACCTTTAAGTAATAAATTAAAGTATGTAGTATGAAGAAAAATACTGTGAATAAACTTTTAGTAACTAAATTTATACTAGAAGCACAATAAAGAAATAACATTTAAGCATTAACTTAATGGTTCACAGTAAATGCTGTTGTAAGACCTTAGACCTATTAAGTGTTTTCTTCCATTTACGAACTCATATATTTAACAAAAGTTAGACAATTTATGTCCACACAACGCACAAGGTTCGGGTGTACACTAAATAGAACACTAAACGTAATTAAATAAATATGAAATAGCATTTCATAAGAAACACATAAAATTAGTAGAAATAAATTTTACGACACTTCGTAATATTTTGAAGCATTAAGCAAACCCAACTAATGCTTCCACAAACATAAATCCTACATGGCACCCGGCGCCACACATTCACAACCCACAAATTCCGCATTGATTATCTGAAAATTTATAGAATGAACTTATGCGTAAAAGTGAGTAAACACAGGCAATAAATAAGAGCACAACGAAAGTAAAATAAAATACAGTAGAGTAAAGTAAAGTAATAATCATTAAGAAATATCAACAATAAATATAATATTTCGATTAAATTATCATAAAAAACAAAAAGTGAAACCAGAAAATGTAATTTATTTCCAACACAAAGTGTTCTGTTTGTTTAACAAGAATAACAATTACAAATATCCGTAACCAAAACATGAATCCATAATTGAATGAATCATATTTTTAGATTTCATATATATATGTATATATGTGCACAAACTAACAGCTTTATAAAATATCGTAAAGAAAAAGAAGCACATCAAATACAATATTTAATCCACATTTTCCCACATTTTCTAAAAAGATATTTCGATCCACTCCATTAAGTTAAACTCTTACGAAAACTTATTTACATACATACATAAATGTACATACAGTTATAAATATACAAAATTTCTGTGTTTATATACAGATTAAGTACTAATTAAACAATATTAATTACAATATTATTTTAGTAACTTACAATTACATTAGTGACAGTATCTAAAATAATAGCAGTTTTGGTTGCAATCCATCATAAGTAATTATACATACACAACTATATAATTGTATATAATTTCTGTGGTTAAAATTTTGTCAAATTAATTTTGTTTCACATTCACAACCCACTAAAAATATCATTTCGAAAAGAAAATAAATAAATAAAATTATTATTTCTATATTTAAGTAGCAAATATCGAAATAAACTTTATCAAAGTAAATAAATTTACGTGAGTTATCAAGCATATTGTCAAAGTATCTTAAGACTGTAAGCTTCGATCGTCTCTTATCAGTTCAAACATTCATTGAGTAAAAATGGGAAAAAGTAATTAATTTAGTTATATAAGGTTTTGTAAGAAATATTAAAGTGAAATTTAAATATAATATAAAACTATAATAACTTATTATATAAAAACTTGTATTTTTAAGAAAATAAAAAAAAATATTGGCAATACTCGAAACAGCGTTGTATGGTCAGCCAAATTTCAATAAATTAAAAATAAAAAATTTTTGTCTTTGTCCTTTCTTTACTATTCGAATCCGTCTAACTTTTAAAAAAATATGTTTTTAACATAAGAAACTTCAAATTTTTGTCTTAAATACAGTAAGTTCATTATTTCCTTTAATTAATTTTAATGAATTCTTAAAGATATAAAGTATATGCGATTTAGAAAAACCACACTTTTTAATAACAGACAATATATGTATATCACATTTCAAATGCATAGTTCTTTAACAAAATCTAGTAATAGTTGCTAGATATATGGATATCAGATACATATCCATATATCCATAGTATTGGTAGATACTTTTTATATCACCTAATATATTGAATTAAAAATAAATGCGTACTAAAATTTGAAGATTAAACCTTTCCACCGCTGTTCAATTAAATTCAGACTATTATTAATTGAAGAACTCTTCCATTCCTACTAAATAGAAATTTAGGGCGTAAAGCTTTTCCATACGCAAAATAAACTATAGAAAATAAGCTACTGTATATGTGGCAAGAGATACAAATAACTCGGACATGATTCGATAAGTTAGTAAACTGGGTTTTTGTTCCAAACAGCTAATGTTCGAGCTTACCAAAATAGAAAATGAACTCTAACTGAGAAAAAAAATTGTTTTCTGAAATTTCAAAATCATTGCCGATTTAGGCATTAGCGAGTATAAAACGTAACTAAAGGCTATCAGTTATATAGCTGTTGTTATGCTATTGAAATTTAACATTTAAAAATAAATATATACTTATTTTCATTCTAATATAACACAGCAAGTAAATTTGTTAATGAACTTTTACAGTAAATTAACAAAACTCCAAGTTCGAACATACAAGTCAAGTACGGCTTTGAGTCAATTTCCTAATAAACACTGATTCTGAGCTATAAATTTGACAGAGCATGAGATCAACCCTTGCATGAGATCAACCCTTGTACTTGCAGTATAAAGAAATCCTTAAGGAATAATTATGTACTCATAAAAAATAATTCCAAATCCATTAATTAAGGATAATTGTCAATACTCAAAACTGCTGTATGGTCAACCAGAAATTCATTTAATTAAAAATAATAAAAATATTTGTATTGTAATTTACAATTATTCGATAAAAATCTCACTATTGAAAACAAAATTCGTATTTGCTTACTCATAAGAAGTACATACACATGAACATGAGCGAAATATTACACTCATATTGAAGAGGTGCTCATGAGCGTGAACCTTTAATTATCTCATATTAAAGAACTGCTCATGAGCGTGAGTATAATGTGCAGTAATAAGCCGCTCATGAGTAGGCAAATACGAACTCTGATTGAAAACAATAGTTTATATGAAGAATTTACTTTCTATCTATAATAATTTATGCTATTTACACTTTATTAACACTTTATTACTTATAGATCCGAAAGTTGAGAAAACGAATTTAAGGAAATGTGTATTATTAAGTTTAAGTTAAGTTCTACAGTTTTTAGAAATTTTACATAGTTCTTTAACTTTCTTCTCGGTAAGAATATATATTTTCTTAGATATACCATTCTCTGACATCTTTTATATTTGCATATATTGAAAATGATGTTTTGAGATGCATATATCTTTAGCATTCTATATCTCAACTTATAAAACTACATTTTCTATTTATTAAAAATAAGGTAACAATTTTTCTGGTGTAACCACTAAAGTAGACCATAGAAGTCAATGTACACCTATTATTAAAATATGTAGACTAATCTAAAACTATTCTACTACTAGTTCCACAGTTTTATTAGACTATATACTGCATATTAACAGCTGTTATATGTATCACTCCATAAGTATACGTATATACTTCAGTATTTCTGTCATCTCAAGCACATCTATATGACCTATTTATCTGGATATTTATCTCACATTATTGTCACATATCTGCAATTGTTTTCAATTTGCATACAAGAATGCTAATCTGTTTTCACAAGCTTTCAATTGCAAAGAAATTTTTTCAATTAAATGTGCGATTATTCCACCACAGATGGTGTTAATGATACGCGCATAATTGCACCACAAACAAATCTGCTTACACCTTCGTATCTCAAACAGAAACAGAATGCGGAGAGAATGCGGCATTCTATAGATACTCGACTCGTACTGGCACTCATACAATATGTTGCATGCATATTAACAATATTATTATATTTACACTCATTTTTTATGAGCTTCATTAATGAGTGTGCATTATAATGAAATTTTTATTTAATTTTTTTACTGAAATTGTTGTTGATGTTGTTTTTGTTATTGCTGTTGGTGTTGGTGTTAAATTTGTGGCAACATTTGTTTCATAAATTATTAATAAATATTTGAAATACTTTGGTATGACTTTTGGTATGGTTCCGTATTCGTACTTCAGCGGTAAAACTTTTTATTGACTTTTTAACTTTTAGTGTTAAGATATATTTTATAGAAAAAAATATATTTTTATTTATTTTTTTTTTTTTGAAATAAGTTTTAATAAATGAAAAATTT
>NC_051847.1:163470812-163480532 GCF_002237135.1 Teleopsis dalmanni | reverse complement strand
TTGACTAGAAAAACGTTTCGATTTTCCTTGCTTATATGCACTTTAATAAATTTTACTTGACTTTGTCATTTATCGGCACAAAGTAAAAATTTACTATGACGATTTAATTAAAATAAATAAATCAAACAAAATATTATTTTAACCTTGTGAAAAACTTAATTTATTTTATATTGAAGTGTGACATTTTAAGGCAATTGAATTCCTAAAAATAAAAAAGCCTTTCAGATTTTAGAAATTTTTTTTATTTTTATAAAAATGAAAATGTCTTGAATTGAAATTTAACCAAAAATTAAAAATAATATTTGAAACTAATATACTAAACTGACTATATAAATAATAAACATTTTAATTCATTTCTTAGAATAATCTATTCTTTCAAGCAGCACCCTAACATAATTCCAATTTAACACTAGATATAATTTTATATAATTTGTGATATAAATAACTTCAAACAAAAGTCTTCACTAGATACTCGGATCCTAATTTTCTCCCATGAACTATTAAAAATGTAATCAATTTGATGATAATCAAATTTTTGACAACAAAAACAACAACTTTTTTTGAATGATGTTTTTTAAAATCTTTATTTTCTATTTTTAAATTCCTCTAAGGGCACTCCCCTAACCTGTCTTTAAATTCACTGAGTGGTTTACCGAAAATATTTCTTAAGAATCTGCTACATTCATTCACTATTTTTTAAAATAGTGATAGTCAAAATTATACTAATAATTTTAGTTTTTTTAACAAAATGTCTTGAAAGTTTATATCATTGGTTTACAAGTGCGGCTCACAAATATTTTACACTAAAATATTTTAAATCATATTTGGAAATTAAAATTATGATTTAAATTTAATTTTAATTAATAATAATATAATTACATTATTTATTAAGTTTAAAGAAAACTTAATTTGTCTTTATTTATATTATATTTTTATTTTACTATTATGTTAATTTATAGTATTATATATTATTATATTATATTTTATTGAAATTCCGAAAGTTCCTATAATGTCACATAGTTCGTATCTGGTCATAGATATTTTCGAAAATATCTATACAGAATGCAAAAAGCAGAGCAACCCAACTGTATATACTGCAAATCCATCGAGGACAATGTTGCACATACTTTCTTCAACTGCGAAAGATGACATGGAAAAAGAACACTACTTGCAGAATATGTAGGTCACTTCATAGTCAAGAATATTGTAAAAAAATGACAGAAATTTTCTGCTCGTCAGAAAATTGGAACAAAATCACACAGTTCATCGAAAATAAACAGAGGGAAAAGAAGAAAGATCTAGACACAAACTAATCTAAAACGAAGAGCAATCTGATGACATTCCAATTCTGATCAGGAGTGGAAGCCTGTAGACAGGTTTTACGAGAAGCATTTGGTCAACTTATAAGGGATCCTCCCTGAAGTAATGCGAAAGCGGAGAAATCCCAAAGTAGAGTAGGTGTTTTAGTTCGTATATTACAAAATAGGAGTCGGACACATTATTCCGGCGACGATTGGTTTTACGGTGCATAAAGCATTCCACCTCCTCACAACTAACTCACAAAACAAAAAAAATGTCTTTAATCTGTATTATTCTATCATTATAACTTATTACATACAATTTTATAATTAAATAGCTTTATTTAATACATATAATTGTAGAAAAAAAATTTCTACTTTGAAAAACATGAATCCAAACGAAAATCAGAGTAAATTGAAGAAAATACATCAAAGAAACTTCAATCATCGGTTAACCAAAGAAAATCAACCGGTTAATAATATTTCCAGTTACTTTACCTAACTCAATATTTTCCGGTTAAAACTTAGCTGAAACTGTGGCATTATTTTTCATAATAATTATTCATAATTTTTTGTAATTTAGTTTATATATTAAAGTCTATGGCAACCCTATGTATACTAAAGTCTAAGATATATTGAACTTAGAATAATATAGAATAATAGAATAATATAGATCGTCTTATACCCAGCAGAAACAATAAACGGTGAAATGTTTTTCAGTTAAATGTTTTGGTTAAAGTTAACCAGAGTTTAAAATAGCAATTACTTAGTAATGAACTAAACACATATTTAGCATACCGTTTTTTGATTTGACACAGAACGTAAAATATTCACATTCCTACATAGATTTTATTATTTAAGAAATAAAATTATTTAAATAAAATAATATAAATTCAGTTAATAATTTAATTAAATATTATTTTTACAGATGTTCCACTAGCACCCGTACATAAACTTACAATGGATGAAGTCTATGACTCAAAAACTGGTAAACCAAATTTTGATGCCTTGAGGCAACACTTTCAACTTGAAGGTAGAATAGAAGAGGAGCCAGCATTACGGATTATAAATGAAGGTGCCGCAATACTGAGAAGTGAAAAAAATATGATAGATGTCGAAGCACCAATCACAGTGTGTGGTGATATACATGGACAATTTTTTGATTTAGTAAAATTATTTGAAGTTGGTGGACCACCTGCGACAACGCGTTATTTATTCTTGGGTGATTATGTCGATAGAGGTTATTTTAGCATAGAGGTAGGGAATGCCTAAAGTAAAGCAATTAGACAATTAATAACAAACATTTTTGAATATTTCATTTTAGTGTGTTTTGTATTTATGGGCTTTGAAAATCTGTTATCCTACGACATTATCCTTATTAAGAGGTAATCACGAATGCCGACACTTAACAGAATATTTCACTTTTAAAACAGAATGTAAGAATGAAAGTTAAATTTTATATATAATATACGACATATGATATATGATATTATATATTACAGGTAAAATCAAATACTCTGAACGTGTGTATGATGCCTGTATGGAAGCTTTCGATTGTCTGCCCCTTGCTGCGCTGCTCAATCAGCAGTTCCTTTGCATACATGGTGGACTATCACCAGAAATTTTTACACTGGACGATATAAAGAAGGTATAGTAAAAATTAAGCAATTAATTAAATTAATTTATTATGTTTAGGACTCTTATGTGTAATGCAAATAATTACATAAAAAAATTATGGTAATTATTAATAAAATATAAATTATAAAATAGTAAAAATAGTAAAAATTTAAGTTTAGTATAAAAAAATTTGGATACGATACTGCAAGTTGTTAATTATTCTTTAATAAGTCCCTAGATGCTTTCAGGGTAAGGTTTTTCAAGTTGCAACTAACAACTTTGAAAAGTAAAGAAAAAAAATTGATAAACACATTACATAAAATTTGTTTAAATAATAATAATTAATAAATGTAATATTCTATTATTTACTATTATTATTAAGTCTTGCTTGGCTCCACATGATTCTAAGCTGCTTCTATACTGGGCATAGGCTATCTACAAATTGCCTCCATTTTTGCCTTCCTACTGCCACTTATATGAGCTTAACAATGTGGATGTATGATCTGCCAAGGTGTGTGGATTGCCTATTGATTACGTTTAGTGTTGATCTGTGCCAGGTAATCTTAGGCCTTCCTCTTCTTCTACTGCTTTCTACTTGACAGCTTTCGTAAGGTGTAACCAATCCAGCCAAAAATTTCTCTTGCATTCAATTTCCAATAAGTTTTTTGATTTAAACCGGGCTTAGGTCATTTATTTAATATATAGAATTATAAAAAATGTTTTTTTAAATAAAATATTAATTTGTGTTAAATATTTAAATTTATAAATTAAATTTATATTAATTAAATATAATAATTTAATTCAAAAATTATTGTGTTAAAATTATTTATCAAAAATTTTAATTATAAAATTGTATAGCTCGACAGATTCAGAGAACCACCAGCTTATGGACCAATGTGTGATCTACTATGGTCGGATCCATTAGAGGATTTTGGTAATGAAAAGAATTCCGATTACTTTACACACAACTCAGTTAGAGGTTGTTCATTTTTTTTTAGGTAAATATTTTCATATTTCTTAAGTAAATAAAATAATTTCCTTAGATAAAATAAAATAGAATTAAGTTTTATAAAGAGATATATTATATGTTTTAAAAAAATATTAATAAAAAGAAAAAGAACTTTTAATAAAATATTAATAATATAAAAAAAAAAAAAATAAAAAGAAAATAAAAAAATTTTATTAAATATTCTAACAGTTACAATGCATGCTGTGAGTTCCTGTCAAAAAATAATTTACTCTCCGTAGTCCGTGCCCATGAAGCTCAAGATGCTGGGTTTGTTAACTTTAATATTTTTAATTTAAAAACAACGTTTATATAAATGATTTCATATATTTTATAGCTATCGTATGTATCGTAAGAATCAAGCGACTGGGTTCCCTTCGTTAATAACAATTTTCTCGGCGCCCAATTATTTAGACGTATATAACAATAAGGTATTTAGTATTTTTATCGTTAATAATTTCTGAAAATTATTCGTGATTGTATTGCATATAACATTTTTATTAATTTATTTTTAAATTTCGTTATAATTAACACAAATGTCATTTGACAAAAGGCAGCTGTACTTAAATATGAGAATAACGTTATGAACATACGCCAATTTAATTGCTCCCCCCATCCCTATTGGTTGCCAAATTTTATGGATGTATTTACGTGGTCATTGCCATTCGTTGGCGAGAAGGTAAATCAAGCATGAAATACCAACGATTTATGCAGTTTTCTTCTGAAATGATTTTTTTAAATTAATAAAATTGAAATTTTTCAAAATTATTATATATTATATATACAATATGTGAATATATCAGCTGATTTCTTTGTTTGATTTAGGTCACTGATATGCTCGTGAATATATTGAATATTTGCTCAGATGATGAACTTGTTTCGGGGCCAGACGATGAATTGGAAGAAGGTGAGCACTCATTTTATTTATAATATAATTTTTTAGATTTATATATTCGATTATTTGTAACCGATAAATTAGAAATAAAAGTTTAATAATTTCTTTTATAATTATTATTCAAATCCTTAAGATCTAATTTGTTAAGAAAAAATAATTATTCAGCTTATTTTTCAACACATGTCATATAGAATGCAAAATTTAATTATAATTACAAACAGAATTAATTAATATGTGAGTTTTAACTTCTATTCCAATTTGAAAAGTAGTTTATTGATATCTATATCATATCAGAATAATAATCCTTTATCTACAGAAAGAATAGAGCCCTGAAATTATTTGCGAAAACTGACAGACTTATAAACACCTCAGAATGGTTACAGGCTCCTCGGAGAGATATACAGATCTGAGGTCAATTATTGCTTAGTCTGATGAAGTGATAAATGATAATCCAGTCAAGGCGTTAAGAGGGGTCTTGAAGATACCTCGAGTTCATAAAGAGTAAAAGTGCTCAAATGCACTGGCTATTGAAGCTATTTGCTTCAACATAATTTATCAATTTGAGCTTTAATAAGGTTTAATTAGGCACGTTAATTAATTTTTTTCATCAATTAAAATAAAAATAAAAAATACAAATAAAAAATAAAAACTAAAAATAGAAAATAAAAAATAAAAAAAATATAAATAAAAAGCTGGTCACGTTCCATTAAAAGGAAATTCAATACTCTCATTGAAATATCAGTATTGTCAGAGATTTCCTCACAGATCATAACAGATTAGTAAAATATGCTAGGATACTAAACCTCCCTTTTTCCTGTTGCAATTGTGGAGAGGATGATGAAAGTGCCTCTCGTACTTTTTTTTTTTTCGTTTGGTACTCATGTTTAAAAACTGGTACATTTTTGACGACCCAACTTTATTGTGGATATTTCAATTAATTTTTTTTTAATACATTTAAAAAAAACATCACGGTTGCCACTTGAAAATTTTTTTCTGTACCAAAATTGGTTTAAAAAGGTACCATTTCTGTTAAAAAAGGTCCAAAATTTTTCTATTGTCTTTTTATAAGAAAATACAATTTATATAAAATGTACAAAAAGTATAAAACAATACAATATCCACAATAAAGTTGGGTCGCCGAAAATGTACCATTTTTTGAACATGAGTACCAGAGTACCAAATGGAAAAAAAAGTACCAATTTTGGTACTAAAGTACCAAAAGTGGCAACCGTGATTTTGTTCATTTATAACACTATGAAAAACACAGAACGAGAAAACAAAAAGGTCCAAAAAAATTTTGGACCTTTTTTTACAGAAATGGTACGTTTTTAAATCAATTTTGGTACAGAAAAAAATTTTCAAGTGGCAACCGTGCTCATACCTTAATCTTTTTAATTTAAAAAATAATTGCAACAATAGAGCATTTTTTATAGAGTTAAGACTGATATTTGCCTACTATGTAGTGGATGTAGATACCGTAACTTCATCGCAATTTTTTGTAAGATCTATAACCAAGTCTTTATTATTTTTAACTTAAGAAGGATCCAAAGATCTAAAAACCATTCACACGTTTAAATTGATTAAATTATTTTGTCATACGACCCATGATTAATATTTTTCAATTTGATTTAAAGCAACACAAATGAAAGAATTATATAACGATAAAACATTGAAAGACCATTTTCATAAATTTTCATTAAATTGTAAACACTTGCCAATAAAAATCGTTTCCATTTACAGGAATTATTCAACAAATTAAATGAGAATTATAAAAAACTATGCATAACCGTATAAAATATTATACATTTAATGGGAATTATAAAATATGCTTACAAAAAATTCAATATTAATTTAATATATTTTATTAATTTTTATATTAATTTTAAATAATTTGAAAGTTTAGAACACAGTGGACCAGCAGATTAATTAAATCCCTAATATCACTATGTTAACCTAAGCCTACTAGTAACTTATAAACAATAAGCACTTTTTAGTGACATTTTCTTAGGGTTCAGTTCAGTTTATATATCATAAGATATGTATATATTTATCGGTTACACGAAATACTTAATAAACAATTATTATATTATATATTCGTTAATATTGTCTCAGATATCTGAATCAATGTTGTTTATTGAAACTATTGCTTTAAGTGTTGTACTATTTTAGAATACTCGTATAATGAATATCTAATATATATTTCCATTATTAAAAATATATCTTTTAAACACTTTAAATACACACATTTTTTTAAAAACATAATTTCTCTTTCATAAAAATATATATGTATGTACAAAAATATATTTAATATATATACAATATTTGGTGTAACAAGAACTGCGCAAAAAAATTGTTCTTGTGCCATTGAACTCAAATAATGCACCGCCCAAACCAGGTAAGAACCAGTAATAAATTTACTTAAATTAGTTAATGCTTTTAGGCCAAAGGCTTAGAATCAAAAGGCTTTGAATCAGAAAACAGTGCTTAATGCTAATGATAAATATAGTTTTTCTAAGGTAAAATGCAAGTTTATATGCAAACTAAATAAATATATTTTTAAGTGTATAATTTTTCTATGTATATTTGTGAAAGCTTAACATAGCATTTGAAAGCTTAACATAGCATTTGAAAGCTTCACGCGACGTTTTTCAAGCTTTAGCAAAAATGTAGAAAAGCTTGCAAAGCTTTGAGCGTGCACAAACCTGCGTTTGTATGTATATACCCGTACTTTTTTAGCTTAAGCTTTTTTTTGAATGTTGAAGTTCTGGTAATTATAGTAAGCAATTTGTTGTATATCTTTTTATAGCTACTGGAGTTTCCGCACTACGTAAGGAGGTTATAAAAAACAAAATACGCGCTATAGGAAAAATGTCTCGAGTCTTTTCAGTGTTAAGGTAAAGCATAATAATTTTAACATATATAAATTTTTTTTTCAATACCCACAATATTACTTTCAGGGAAGAGTCTGAGTGTGTCTTACAACTTAAAGGGCTTACACCCACAGGTGCATTACCAGTTGGTGCCTTATCAGGTGGCAGAGATTCATTGCACAGCGGTATTTTTTATTTAGTTATTAAAGTTTAAAATTTTTAATAAACAAAAATATCTCTCTTTAGCACTCCAAGGTCTCGGTGCTACTCCACAAATTTCATCATTTGCTGAAGCTAAAGGTTTGGATGCTGTTAATGAACGCATGCCTCCAAGACGGCCACTCACTCTTAACAACAATAACTCTAGCACAATAAACAATAACACCACATCGAAGACAAGTAATGGTGATAAGGTTGCCACCAAGAAAATCGTTAAGCCCGCCAGTGTAAATAGCACCTCTGTGCGTTCAAGCTACAGCAAAAAATACTCATAGTTTGTAATTCAAGTACTCGTACTTCAAATATTTTTATAACTCAAGTTTTGATAGTTTAATTCTATTATTATTGTTTTATATATAATTTAATCGCAATGAACTTTCTGAATTTTATTTTTTTAAATAAATAAATAAATATTATTTTTTGAAAATTGTTCTCGTAGACACCGAAAACTATTACCGCTTCCCTAGACACGTGCCTCAGTAGTTATTTGAGTTTTACGAAATACACAGAAAAAAGAAAGTTGTTACTTTTTTTTACTAAAATAGGTTTTAACTATTTTTTTTTTGCTAAATCTGATTTTTTTATAATATTTATTTTCATTTAAAATTTGTTGAATCTTATGTTATAGACAAGTGTGTTGTTTATTTGAAGAGTTTTTATTTTTTAGTTTAATAAAATAAATATAAACAAAAAAGTATAATTTATTTATTTATGAATTATTGAAGTATCTTACTATATCTCTCTAGTTCCAGTATACTCTAAAATACTCTTATTGTCCTGATATCAATAATAACAGTAATAACCTGTTTTGATTATATAGCTGCTATTCGAAGATGAACCTCATTAGTACGTTTTGTTTTCATTATAGTATAACATGAGGTAGAATAACAGAACCCATTTTAGAATAACAAAAAAATAAAGACAAGGGATAAAACAAATAATATGTAAGTAACATAAGTCAAAACAAACCTGGAAAATATAGCAAACCGTATATTGGTAATCATTATCATCATTATTGGCTATATAATCTGATTTGGGTATTATCTGGAACTACCGAATTACTCCTCCATTGTGCACAATGTTTTGCTTGGGTTGCTTAGCATTGTATTATTTCAGTAGCACAATCAACTTCAATTCATCGGAACCATAAACAGTATGTGTTTGGGTTGTATTTTGGTAGTTATTATTGGAGATAATACTGGTCCGAGGCGTTTGTTACGTTAAACGCATTTGTGAATAACTTATAAAAATAATATAATTTAGTAAGATTATAAGTGGGGTTAATATTACAGTTAGTATAATAAGGTCTAGAATACTCAAAGTAACTCACGCAGTTTCTTTATAGCATTTGCTATTAAAATTGGCTCTAGTTCGATAGATCACAATGGCTGTGCGGTAGATACCCTATCACCTCACAAGACTAGCCACTATTTGCCGTTTTAATACCACAGTTCTCGCTGAATTCATTTAATTCAGTTCATATAGTTTAACAGACTTTTTATATATTTTTTGTCAACAAAGTGCTTTCCTTAAAATATGTTTCTAGGCAGTAACAAAAAAGGAGGTGACTGTCTCTTCTTAGTCTAAAGTGCCGTAATTCACTCAATAAATTTGAAACGGAATATGCAGTCTTTTTGTATGAATTCCAATATATCAGCGATTTGAAAGAACTACAATTTGAATTGGGTCCCTGTCAATAAATTCCCTGAACCTAGTCGACCCGGATATTTCACATATTGTACTTGACTTCCAACTATTAGCTAGCAGCATTTAGCTGCAGGAAGTGGATATTGGATGACAGATCTTAACGATGTC
>NC_051847.1:163456654-163470712 GCF_002237135.1 Teleopsis dalmanni | reverse complement strand
AAAAAAAAATACAAACAAATTTCATACCAAATAAAAATTGAGTCATTTTAGAAACTTCCACAACAGGTTGGAAGTACAAAACTAAGACCAACACATCCATAGATTATAATTATTTTGTATTTAGTAAATAAAACACTGTTAAGAGTTGCCCAGTGGTCTTTTGCCAAAAATTAAATAAACAAAAAAACATTAAAAAGAAAAAAGATAAAAATCAAAATTAAGAAGCAAGAATTTTTATGACACTTAATCATAAAAGCATTGCCTGAGAATTTGTTAGCTAAATTTAACGAAATTATTTTTCTCATGTGATTAAGAACATAAAACTTTTGAAAATTGTACTAATTTTTCTATTTAAATATAATTTTATTTTAAAAATAAACAGGAAAGGGTTTGACCTGATTTTTGGCTCATTTTTGCTCATATTTTAAATATTATCCACGCCCCTCTAACTGCCATCTAGCAAGTATCTAGATTCTTAATAACAAAAAAAAACAAAAAAATTAATTTTTGTTTTTAGCAGTGAAAAATTAAATAAATATTTTTATTTTTGTATATTGTATATATATTTTTTATTTTCTGAGAGTCCAAGTGATATAAGACAAAACAACCAAGAATTATTGTAGTTAAATTATTCTTCTTGTATAAATAATTTAGCGAAAACGACATTAAGTAGATGAGCTGAGCGTGAAATATAGTGACGACTGATATATCATTTAAAAATTAATTCATTTGAATTTATGTTTGTACGACTCACAAGATACAAGATACAAAAATAATTATTTAACATTTTCAGAATACTTGTAGGTACATAAATTTACAGAGTGAAATTTATTTGTGTAACGCAGTATTCAGTCACAATAAGGACGGGACGGACACGAATTTGTTGATGAATTAATTTAATTGTTGAATTATTAGGCTCCAATTAAGTTATATTACCGAAAATTTGTTTTTGTAAGATTTATTGTGAGATTTATTATAGGAGAAATTGTTAGATTTATAGTTAGTTTAATATTTATTTTATAATATTATTTGCCAGCTCTTTGAAATATTTTAAAGAATTTTCGTATTGTGTTTATAATATTTAAAAAGATCTTATAATCAATAGGGCGTAAAATATGTAAATTATTTTACATTTTCTCTTTGAAGTTTAATTGTTTTTTTACAAGATTGTAAATATATTATTCACACATCCAATGTTCATTCCATAATAAATCTTTTAAATTAAACAATATTGTTGAAGAAGTAGCTTTAATTTATAATAATTATTATTATTGTTTGAAACATATAACATAGTATGTATAAGAAAATAATAAATAAAATAAAAATATATAATGTATAAGAAAAACTAATACATATAGTATAGCATAGTAAGTTTAAACTAGCGCGGAATCCGTTATGTCCGGGCGGCACTTGCAGAATCGCAAGAAATTATTATCCAAGCCAACAAGTTTTGAGATCAAACTTTCAAAAGTATATTCTCTACTTATAATTAATTTCAATACTCTACTACTTTTTCATACATATCGAACTTTTTTACTCAAATGAGTAATAAACAATATATAAAGAGTAATGGCTCTCAACAAAGTAGAACACTACGACCATCACTGATCTTTCGTACTACTTTTCGGCCCTAACTAAACAGAAAACACTAGACATATGAAATAAAAACATCTTTTGTACTACTTACTAACCAGAAAATACCACACCAATGGAATAAAAAGAAAAATAGCAGTTGTGGATGTTCTCATTCTAATATCAAAGCGGATAGATCCTCCAGTAATGTTCCTCCAGAGAAGAAAAAAAATGTGACTGGATCTCTCATTCACATCCAAGAGCACTCAATATTTTACTTTCTCAGACAGATACATCTTGTTTAATTGATATAGCAGACATGATGGCCCGCTAGATAAGCAGCTAACAACCTATAATCTATGCTGTTGAGCATAAATTCTTATCAGCTTACAGACCCGAACAATTAAACGCATTTATTTAAAAATGTTGGCAAATATTTCGTTCTTTATTTAAGAATTTCATCAGTACTATATAATAACATACATTAATTTAAAGATAAAATACTAACATCAATATATATATACCTTATTTTTTATAAAATGTAGTAATTTTTCTGTTCCACAATAGTCATTAGTAATTAAAATTGAATTAACAAATAAAAATAAAAAAATAAAACAATTAAAATTCACACATTAAAAATTAATAAACAATTTTTTGGACATAAATTACGAGCATAACAAAACTAAAAAATTTTTTTAATATTAATATTCCGCCAAAAATAATAATAATAATAAACGTTCTCTTTTTTTATATCTCTTATTACTCAATAAGAAGAAACTCAACAGCTGACTTTTATTTTCTTTTATCTCTTATTTTTGATTAGCTTGTATTTATCCAATAAATTAGAGTAAAGTGTGCTAAAATTATCCGTGTCTCTCTTGTAGTTTACAACCTGTTCATTATTTAATATGATGTGAATAACTTCACTCATTAATCTTTTATGATAATTATTTTCAATTTCCAGAATTATTACTTCATCATAGTTAAAGCTATGTCCTTTAGAAATAGAATGTTCAGAAAGAGCTGTTTTTTTCCCATCATCTTTACGTTTACACGTACTTTTGTGTTCACCAACTCTTTTTGCCAATCTTTGTTTGGTTGTTCCTATATAAGCTCTATTGCAATCATTACAATTGATCTTATAAATAAGATTTGACAAATTTTCTTTCTTTTCTTTGTCTTTAATCTTTGAGAATAAATTTCCCGTTGTTTTCAAGTTGTAAAGTACAATATCAATTATTTCCTCTTGTTTAAATAATTTTGAAATTTTTTGAGAGAGTCCCGGTATATTAGGGAACTTACATCTAGGTTTATTGTTATTGACATTGTCAACTGTATTTTTTGACGTTTTTGTGCATTTATAGGACAGAAAGATTTTATTTATAAAATACTTAGGATAATTATTATTCATAAGCATCTGTCTAATTTGTTTCTTGTTATCAACCATAAACTTGTCATCACTGAGACTTGTAACTCTGCTAATCAAGTTACTAACCGTATTAATTTTTTGGTGAATTGGGTGGTCTGATAGAAAATTAAGTAACCTTCCCGATGATGTAGGTTTCATATACCAGTTTGTAATAACTTTATTATTGTCCGATCTTATCACCATTATATCTAAAAATGGTATTGTTCCATTGCGTTCAATCTCATACGTGAATTGAATACTCGGATTTATATTATTAAAAATCTCTACTGTCTTCTCTACCTCTTCTTTTGGTATTGCAAAAAGAGTATCATCTACATAATACATTGCCAATTTTACTTCATATGGTAATTTTTCCAAAACATTTGATATGATAATTTCCATAATAAAATTAGCTAATGATGGTGAAGATGGGTTTCCCATTGATGTTCCATCCAATTGGTGTATAATTTTGTGATTGAATTTGAAGAAACTGTTGTCAAAAAAAAAGTTTATGGATGATAACAAGAAACAAATTAGACAGATACTTATGAATAATAATTATCCTAAGTATTTTATAAATAAAATCTTTCTGTCCTATAAATGCACAAAAACATCAAAAAATACAGTTGACAATGTCAATAACAATAAACCTAGATGTAAGTTCCCTAATATACCGGGACTCTCTCAAAAAATATCAAAATTATTTAAACAAGAGGAAATAATTGATATTGTACTTTACAACTTGAAAACAACAGGAAATTTATTCTCAAAGATTAAAGACAAAGAAAAGAAAGAAAATTTGTCAAATCTTATTTATAAGATCAATTGTAATGATTGCAATAGAGCTTATATAGGAACAACCAAACAAAGATTGGCAAAAAGAGTTGGTGAACATAAAAGTACGTGTAAACGTAAAGATGATGGGAAAAAAACAGCTCTTTCTGAACATTCTATGTCTAAAGGACATAGCTTTAACTTTGATAAAGTAATAATTCTGGAAATTGAAAATAATTATCATAAAAGATTAATGAGTGAAGTTATTCACATCATATTAAATAATGAACAGGTGGTAAACTACAAGAGAGACACGGATAATTTTAGCACACTTTACTCTAATTTATTGGATAAATACAAGCTAATCAAAAATAAGAGATAAATGAAAATAAAAGTCAGCTGTTAAGTTTCTTCTTATTGAGTAATAAGAGATATAAAAAAGAGAACGTTTATTATTATCAATATTTTTGGCGGAATATTAATATTAAAAAAATTTTTTAGTTTTGTTATGCTCGTTATTTATGTCCAAAAATTGTTTATTAATTTTTAATGTGTGAATTTTAATTGTTTTAATTTTTTATTTTTATTTGTTAATACAATTTTAATTATTAATGACTATTGTGGAACAGGAAAATTATTGCATTTTCTAAAAAATAAGGTATATATATTTGGATGTTAGTATTTTATCTTGAAATTAATGTTTGTTATTATATAGCACTGATGAAGTTCTTAATAAAGAACGAAATATTTGCCAACATTTTTAAATAAATGCGTTTAATTGTTCGGGTCTGTAAGCTGATAAGAATCAAAATACAAAACAAAAAAATTTAAACAGACGATAAACAACATCATATCGTTGAGCATAAATACGTTACTAGATTTGTTCGAATGAATCAGCTGTTTAGCCTGGCGGTTAGCTAAAGAATCGCGCTATCAGCATTTATATTTATTGAATATGAAATAATATTATATTTATATAAAAATTATTATTAAAAATGAAAATTATTATTACTATATAAAAATTGATTATATACATATATATAAAAAAAAATATTCTCTTGTTTAATAGTTTTACTTATAAGTACGTAAATGTAGCTAGTTGGTTATGTTACAAAAGTTAACTATTAACATAACTTGAAGTCTCGGAATAAGGTACTCTGTAAACTTGTTAAGTAAACAACACTTAAGTATCCAATACAAAGTATGTATAGTACTTTCTTACGTAAAAAGATGCTTCAATGTAGCACAATAGGATATATAAAGTACTGTCCCGACGATATAAGTTAAAGGTAACTGCCAGCAGTTATATTTACTTTTAATATAAAATTGGGATATGCTATTGTGTAATAGTTACAAGATATAAAAGATGTACGTTTAGATATATTACTTCAGAAACTCATATACACATAACTGAACACAAATATATTTAAGGACTGTAATTTATTATTAACTACCGAAGGAAGCGAAAATGCAATTATATATTTGTTCTACAACTTTTGAAAGGACTTTTAAAGTCCTTTCATTTAAGACCAGACGAGTCATCTCTGTGATTTTGATATTAATGTACTGTTTGAATGCACAAATAAAAAAATCTTGACATTCTTGGCTGCACTTGTCATAAGATAGTTTGTAGTCAAAATTTAACTTCTCAAAACTGGTATTGCTGAATAATGTTTTATTCCAATTTTTGAGAGAACACGCTCCTCTGTGGTGCTCCAGAGTTTCCTTGTTACCTTGTTCCTTACATTAATAATATTAATTGTAATATATATATTATAATATTAATAATATATATTGTTTTTCAAAGCATTATAACAAAGTTATCTTATGCTAATTTTTGTTTAAAATTTAAAAATATTGTTTATTTAAATTGACATTTTGAACTTTGAAATATTTAAATTTAAATAGAATTTTTAAAATTACATTTAAATCAACTAAACTCATCAAAAACTGTGTTTCTTGTCAGTTTATGTTTATAAATTTTATATAAACAACCAGAAAAATAACGAAATGAAAATATTAAAATTACACTAAAAAAATATAAATACGTTTTAACAATTTTTTTTATTAAATATTTTTCTATTTGTATTTAAAAATATTTTTAAAACTTATATATATTGTATTGTATAGAACTAAATTTATATATAAATCGCAACGAACTTTTAAAAATTATGAAAACAAATTATGAAAATTTTCTGTCAGAGTGTCACAAAAGATTTACTCAAGTTAATAATGATTTTGTAAACAAAAACTGAAAATGTTTCGGAAAATGTTTCTGAAAATGTTTGTGTAGAATGGATACGCCAAAGTTAATTTATAATTTTTAATTATAATTTGTTGTTATTTTGGCTTGTCTAATGAAACAATAAAAATATAATTTTCTACTTGGCACTAAACAAATTCGCTATTAAAACAATAATTATTATAGAAGCACATTGCAAAACAGCCATCAATAAAAAATATATCTAATTTTCTTAGTAAAACAACAGCACACATCGAAGTGAAAAACTTAAGTGCAAAATATTTATACACAAATTCACAAAGAAAACAAATCCAAATAAATGTGTAAATAAATAAACTAAAAGTTGAAATGAGTGATCATTAGGCATTTAATTGTCAGATTTGAACTACATTGATCAAGGATCTGAAGATTGCCTTTTCAACGCCACCAAACAAGCGTACCAGACAAAGAATAAACGACCACTTAAGTGTAGCAAAAATTATTATGTTTCATGCTGTGCAGATATTAAATAAATAAATATTCAAATTAAAAACAAAAAAAAAATTTAACCGTAACGAAAACAACAAAATTGCCAAAATACCGCAAAACGCATACAACTAAACAAGCCATCAAACCAAATCACTTCGCACTGCACACACAATTTAATCCAGTATTTGTGGATCGACTGCTATATATCTAATGGCCAGAGCCATTCGCACACTCAGTTCAATGTATCTTAAAAATAGCCCACAAAGTTGCGAATAAAATGTATAGCGAATCCGCATTAAATACTCATAGAAGACGAAATTGCGATGAAATATCGTAACGATATTGACCGCTGCTCCTCATACACGGATACACCTTCATCGACACCTCGCATCTTGTCTTCGCCCACCTTCCATATGGTCGTGTGACTTGATCATTAATAGTTGGAGAAGAAATAAGAAAATATAAAAAATAATAGAAGAAATAAAAGCAAATAGCAGCTCATTAAGATGGCCAGAAACGAATTTATAGCCAAGATGAGAGCAGACAAGATATAAGTAGGTTGCAGTGGGTAGCGCGGCTATTTAGAACCATTATTAAATAATTTCTCTAGAAATTTATAATAGCTTTATATAAATTAATAAATAATATATATGAAGCTAAAATGGGTTATATATTTAATAATACCGGAAAAGAGATCACAAACTGAAAATTCTATAGGCAACATAACAGTTAATAAGAGGGGAGGATAACCAAGTGGAAGATGATAGATAGTTGAAATGGATAATGTCTAACAAAAAATAGATGCCAACAATTGAAAAGAAAAAACAAACGAGTAAAATCATAGGCTATCGTGCTTAGTGTATTCCAAAGTTTATTAAATATTTCAATAGTCGGTCTTTGGACTTTAAAGTTATCTTGTAATTTTTTAACTGCGAGTCTTCCCAATATATGAGTCTCTCCACTATGTGCTCTCTCAACTTGGTACAGAATAATTCTGGCTCAATTATTGGACATTGGATTCCTCGTTTGACGAAACAGTTAGCCATTTCGTTGACTTCATGTAAACTATTGAGAAAATTTATGCAGTTATCCAGAATATTGCAATAAATTTTGACAGTATATTTAAGCCCCGGACAACTGCTAGACTATCAGACAAATTTTTCCTCAGACACTTGAGAACACAGGTTTCGATGCAGCTCAAACTTCTCTTTCAAAGAAGAATAAATAATAATAGATTTAAAAATAATAAACTTCCAAACAATTTCAAATCGATTTAAATCGGTATATATGTAGTAGGCATCTGATTGAATGAAATTTAATGTACTAAATTGGTATATGAATAAATCTACTGGGATGAGCCTTTATTTATACATTATGAGTTTTATTATTTTTGAATAATTAGAATTTATTTAATAATTTTAGAATTTATCACCATCTTCTCATTCTTCTCATTCTTCTCTCCTTCATAAGATTTACTTGGTGTCACGGATAAGGATCTAGCAAGATATATATTATATACACATAAAATTTCTACATTTCATCTTTATACAATTATTAATAAATTAATATTGTTCAGAAATTTTAAAATAAAAAAATTATGTATGTACACATATATTATCACAGCCACAATGTCTTTGAACAATAAAGATCAAAATGAGGTTTTTCCAATTTCAATGTAAAATATATCAATCGGCCATCAAAATTATAGACTACTTTATTTTATTCATGAACAAATTAAAAAATCATTTTTTTTTCTTTGGTATATAATATTTTCTTTTTTATGATATTCAAACACTGACATTGTCACAAATTGTATTTTCAACAAGAAACGGTCCATTTAACACATTTCACGCTCTTTCAAGATCTCAGAAAAATAATGCAACAACAAACCGTGTTATTAAAATATTCTAAAGAAAATTCTTAAATTTAAAATTTTTTAGAGGTATATAAATTATTTTCTTTTTAAGCACCCTAAATTCGATCATTATGTATCTAATATAAGATAGGAATAATTTAATAAAATAATATTAAAAAACAAAGATAAGGCTATTAACAAAAGCTAAAGTCTCAGATATAACCACTCTATAAAGTTGTTAATGTGAATGACACTTAAGTATCCAATAGCAGGTATGTGCACTGCTTTCTTCCGTAAAAAAAATGCTTCAATGTAACACAATAATGCTATATTACGGAAGTTTTTATCTCAATAAATTTTTAGTGAAGCACTGTCATGATAATATAGGTTAAAGGTAACTACCACTAGTTATATTTACTTTTGATATAAAATCTGATTGGGTTATACAACTCTGTTGCTGTAAAAGTCTCGAAATACATTGAAAGTATATTTAAATATATTGCTTTTAGAATATCATAAATACAAATGAACATAAATATATATAATATAAAACAGAAACTTATTACTTACTACCAAAGGAGTCAAAAATCCAATTATTGGAATATTTTTGTACAACTTTTTACGTGCTTATTAAAAGCTCTCACATTTTAGATCACATGAGTCATCTCTGTGATCTTGATATTAATAAATTGTTTTAAAGTAGAAATAAAAAGACGTTATATTCTTGAACACAGATACAATACTATACTATACTAACGAGAAAAACTGTTCATTTTACAGAACTTTTCATACGTGTCACGTATTGTACCAGGCCGACAAATAATTCTTGCTCATATCACGGACTTTAAAGAATTGCAGAAATCATAATTAAATACGGACTTTATATTAACTTAAGCACTCTGATATTCTTTAACCTTACACAATCTTTTTCTGGATATTCCGTAAACGGGTAAACTTACCACCGAACTTTTTTTTCAAATTTATTTTGATACATCTTGACTCTCCATTTGTACCAACTCTCCATTTACTTACCCACGAATATTACAATTCGCTTCTAGGAGTGTAGTGTTTAATTGTCTTTATACAAAAGTAAACCTTCAACGCTTGAAATTGAAGTAATTTACATTATCAGTCCTAGCTTCGATAAATTTAGATAACCCACAGATTATACTTCGTGAACTTTCATGATTTCAGCAATACGTTTTTTACATTTCAATGGCTAAGATCTCAAGAGGTGGTTTCAATCGAATACATTGTGGATTTCACCTACTGAAAAATAAAGATTCAATACTTCAGGTATCTAAATTTAAGCTGAACTTTAATTTTTGGTAAAATTGACTCTTAGATTTTCTAGATATAGTATTGCAATGTATCTATTATAAATTGGGTTGAACCAAAAATATTTGGCGTTGCGTTTGCCTAACTTTAAATATAAATATAATAAACAAATATCTCTTAAATTATATAGTATTTTAAAAATTTATATAGTATGTTTATATATTCTATATTTTTATATATGGAAACAATGGTTATTCCAATTGTGGATAAATGAACTTAATAAAATACTATATAAATTAAAAACAATTTTTAATTTCTCTAATTAATAAATAGAAAATAATAACAGATTTTCAAGAATAGAATTAATGCAATCAATGATATATTTATATCAAAAGTGAATATTTTTAGTATTGATGGTATCTGTAATAACTAAACTCTGCTAAGTTTTTAAACATTAAATCAGTTGGATATTTGTTATTATAAATACTGTTCATATGCTTGTATAAAAATATTTATTTGTATAAATTTAAATATATACAAATATATTTTTTTTATATTTTTGTAGCAAAAAAAAATCATTTGGTACTTTACTTTATAAGATTTAAGTAGAAGCCAACATAATTTGAATTTTTTATTGCTTCATAAAAAATCTTATCGCATATTCATGTGAACCTGTCTATTTCAGTTAAAGAGTGAGAATTTCAACTTTAATTTTTTGCACTAGGCGCGCACGAAACCAAAATTTATAATAAATGACGCCCACCTGAATTGAGATCCAACAGGCCCAACAAAGTATGGGGCTCTCTTGTTTTTTGCAATTCTCATGGTCACTCAGATTTCATTTGATTTCAAGTGTAAGAGACCAACGCGCTCTAAAATTAAACTGAGGGCCTAGCATACCTATATGCTAACATTTTTTTATTATTTTAGGTACTAATAAGAATTTTCTTAATTTTATATTGCACCTTCGGATTAATTAAAATTAATGTAATCTTTTTTAAATTAAGTTAATTTAAAATTGAATCTAGAAAGAATTATTGAAATAATATACATAGATCTTTAAAAAACTGAATCTATGGATCTCACTTTTTAGATATTAAAATATACATTATGGATCACACCTTTTAGATATTAAAATATACATTATTTTGTTTATTTTTTTTGTGTCTTAACACGTTGCTCTATGATATATTTTTAAGATATATGCAAGTTATATTTAATAAAATTAATTATAAAAGTATTTGTTTAAGCAACATAATTAATTATTAATTATTTATTAACTATAAATTTAACAATAGCGTTATTTTTGCTAGGGATTGAAGTTCACCCTCGATTCAGTTTTAAAGAACTTAATTTAGATTTGTGTTAGTAATGCTTACTAAGGTTGCTTAAGGTATTACCTGTCTCTTGAACAGAACTCTACAGCAGCGCCTATTTTGTAAAACATCAACTTGGTTTGTTTAAATCACATCATATTACGGTACGAGGCTATAAATCGCACATATAATGGCTTCAGTGCATTTTCACACCTAATAATAATATAATCAGATTGATATTACTTCCTGTTCAATTTAGAAAACATATCTCAAATAAGTTATCTATATATATCTATATCTCTCAAACATTTCTTGCTTTTGGAGTTGCTTTCTGTCCGATATTTGAAGACTGTCATATGAGTTATCTTGATTGAATCCAAATATGTTTAATCTGTCAGTCACTCTCTATGTAACTCTCTTAGTTATCTTAATTGATTCCAAATTTGTATTATATATTTATATCTAATCTATCTTGGTATTTTGTGAGTTCATTTTATCCATCAAACATTCTCTAGTTTTGGAGTTGCTTTCTGTCCGATGTTTGAAGACTGTCATATGAGTTATCTTGATTGATTCCAAATTTTTTCAATCTGTCAGTCATATTTTAGGTATGTTTTTTCCTTACATGTTGAATAGGACTTCCCTTTTTGATATTATTATATTATTTGTTACAGTAGTACTCCATCTGCAGTTTTTAAGAAATGCTTAATTTCTTGGAATGATTGTCAAAAACTTGATGGAATGAGATATTTGTTGGGTATAATAGCAATTATATGGAACTCATCTCTTATTTAAAATCATTTATTAGGAAAATCTTATTAATTAATTAAACTTATTATTAATTGTGAATTTCAATTGTAAATTTAGAATATTGTTAAATAAAAATCTACTAATATATATCAATATATTCGTACTAAATAGTATTTCTCCAACATTTTGACATCGAATTTTCCTAAACATGCTAGACCATTGGAGAACGAAATTGTCGATTGTTTCTCTGAGAAAAGTATTGAAAATGATTTTATTTATAAAAACGATCCTCTAGGGGAAAATTCAAGGGCAGAAAAAAATCTCAAAATTTTCTAGTCGAAATTTGTCGATGGGCGATGCTTGGTTGCAAAAATACGCACACTTTTCAGAATTCGAGAGTAGTCGCGTTGGTAGCGCGTTAAAAATATCGTAAAAAAAAATTGTGTATTTGCAAAATCTTAATTTTATAAAATTAAAGAAAAATCAATATTTATTTAAATATACTAAAATTTTAAATAAAACCCATGCAAAAAAAATTGGCAAAATTTGCCAAAACTTGGAGGAATCAAGTGCGAAGAGTGTCTAACTACTGAAGGCACGAAGATTAGAAGTGTGTTAAAGTTTTTTAAAAGTAAAAATTTAAAAATAAATTTAAATTAAACACAGATAGTTAAATATACTATATAAATGTGCATATATATTTTATATAAAAATTTATTGTTATTATAAAATAAAAATGGAAAATAGCAGAAGTTCAAGTTCAAAATTTTCTGCGTGCAACTTGTCAAAATTTCATGGCTGAGTGGCATAAATTGTCAATTGTGTGCATGTATGTGTGTGTGTGTTGGAGTGTTGGTGTGTTGGTGTGTGTTGGTGTCCGCACTAGTTGGCATTTGTGTCTGGTGTTGAAAATGTCTAATTGATGTGTGTGCAAATTATAAATTAAAAATTAAAAATATAAATAAAAGAGCCAACTAAATAAAACGACATAGAAAAAAATTTAATTAATTTCTTATAAAAAATAAAATTTATTTTCTTAAAAAATTTTCTATCAAAAGAATTTTTATGTGTTTTATAAAAATCACAAATAAAATTTTAATTTTCAGAAAAATATTTTTTAGCTTGCAAACTAGTAAAGTGTAATAAAATAGAAATACATATTAATTAAAAAAAAATTAATAAATTAATAGCCAACAAACTGTAATAAAAACACACAAAATGTCTTCATCTTCGCCACGAAATTCATTGGCGAAGAAATCCTCAGCGGCGGCGACATCGACGACATCTCCGACATCTGCTGGGAACAAACAAGTCAGCAAATATCCAAAGACCAGAGAACGAATGGTTGATGGTAAATAATATTTTTGTTTATTTTATATAAATTTGCACAAATGATTTATAGAATGTTTTCTATAGTGATATTGTGTTCAATATATTAATGAATTAATAAATTATATGCAAACCTCCTTAAGCCGATAATTCTGCCAACCAAAGTTTAGAAAGTTTTATTTCAATTCATATTAGAACATTATGTTAGGAACATTTTACGCCTATTTTATTACAGACGTTTCTCCATATTACAAGAAAGAAATCTATATCCTGGAACTACAGGTCTACGATAGGTTAGATTAGGTTTAAAAACCGCATATTGATACGAAAATCAACATTTACCTATACTCTGAAACAACTATTGTACATTGCGGTCAATAGATATTGCACAATAGCGGTCTATAATAATATTAATCCATATGTATTTTTTATCAAACCATTAAATTTTCTAAATAAAATTAAAGAGGTCCGATAAGTCTACTTTTAACTCCTAAGCAGAACCGTATTTTTTGTTGTTTCTAAATGAGACACAGAAAGCGATCATCTATGTTAATTAAAAATACCAAGAGGAAATGACCTATAATAACCATTATTTTAAGAAGCTGCATATTTACCTTGTTTAACTATATACCATAGATTTATAGGTGAAGTTAAAAAGAAATTTTAAGTACACTTTTGTCTCCAAAACATTGAAACCACTTGTAAAAACTGATCGTCCACGATAGTAACGAATATCAGAAATCACACACATAAGCGCTCCACCGTTATTTAAAAAGTTGAAACAATTAGGCTCATCCAAGAACAGGAAAGCAATACTAGTTACAATAACTGAAATAACAACAGCATTCGCGCCTACTAGTAGCCGCAATTAGAATTATTTTTACACTCAAACTGAGGCCCGTAACTCTCCTCTTCTTCTATTCTAACCCCTACGGCTCCACTAATTGTGAAATACCGAAACAATCCTAAAAATTCTCTCTTTAGTGTTAATACCTAAATCTTCTGGGTAAAGACCTTTCATCATTTTCAAAGCGCTGGATTAGATCGCGCTTTATTAAGATTTATA
>NC_051847.1:163445619-163456193 GCF_002237135.1 Teleopsis dalmanni | reverse complement strand
TATTTATAATATACAATTATTTAATATATTTATTAAGCTAATTTTTGAACCCCTGGATTGTCTGTACTTATAATATCTGTAAATGTTTAGTTAAATTAAAAAGTTCATGTGACTTTTAGAAAAAATTATAGAATTTATAGAAATATTTATCGAGTATTAAAATTTTTATTTTAATAAACTATGAGTACTTATTAGATTCATAACTATGAGTACTTATTAGATTCGCACACCTATAATTATGACAATCATAGTAAGGAATATTAAGTCGTTCGAACCAAAGAGTTCAGGTGTTCTATTCTAATACGATAAATGTACTAATATATTTGATCAGTATGTTCCATATTTAGTACACAGTTTAAAATTATTTAGTATATATGGGTAGTGTAATTACAAAAACTACGTATCTATGTAAACAGAAAGCGTTGTCAATAGAAGTAGTATGACACCCGTGACTTAATGCACACCTCTATAACACCCATGGTAGATGATTACTATTTAGAGACAAGTTTATAAAATGTCAAGCATAAGAAACGTTGAAAATTATTGAATTAACATGAAAACTTTGTTAGATATTTATTTAAAAGAATTAAATAGACCTTTGAAATAAAAAATACTTCTTTTTTAGTTCATTAACTTCATCCTTTACCACTCTTGTGAATATTATTTTGTTGGAATCTATATAATAATTCGACATCGACCTTTCTTCTTTACTTTAATAATTACGCTGCTGGATAACGATTAAATTTAGAGTTTCTTTTAAGAGCTGGCCTGATAATATATAACACTTGCTTTCGCTTTATTTTGCCTAATTTACTGCCATATGTAGCCCTGGAAGTTTTGTTTCTTAACAAAGCAAAAAAGTTTTCTTGCTTAAATTGTTAATAAAAACATCCACTTCTCTGTTCGAAGTTATGGGCTATTTACAATCAAACTCTATTCATTTTTATGACGCAGAGAAAAAAGAAAAAGAACTCTATTAGGAAATGCTACCAAGACTATCACAATCGAAAATAATTTTAGGGACTTACAAGCTAAAATGCTTTAAAGTTTGCATAGCACAATCAAAAAATAACCTAAGGTTTATTGTGGAATTATTGATCGATTGATTATTGACCTATCGAAGTTATTAATTCAATCCAACTCAAACTGCAGTTTCTGTGCAGAAGAGAGAGAAACTGCAAAGCATGTGCTTGGGGAATGCCCGGCACTGATGCGTAAAAGAAGAAACAACTAGGCGGGTATTTTATGGATCATAAGGATGCAAGACTAGAAAAGATAGGCTAGATACTAGATAGAAAGAGAAAGATACTGTAACTTATTAAAGAAATCGGACTTGGAGAATCGCTCTAATCCGACTAAGGGGCGCAATAGATCTTTAAGGTCTTTCTTTTCAATAATAATACAATCAAACAGGCTCCTAGTTCATTGAGAAGAGTCAACCGTTTAATCGCCTATTAATTATCTACTCCAACATTGATTTTTATTGATTTTTAACAGCATTTTTTTTGAAATATTATTTCGATATTATAAATATTAATACAATATATTGAATTTAGGTATTTTTTTTTATAGTTTAAATAATTTTATAAAATAAATGTTTTACTTTTCGTTTCCGGGTTAAATTTAAAACATTAAAAACATAAACTCAAACATTTTTTCTCCGAAAAATTTTGAAAACTTTTAGTTCAGATGTTTCCGTTTCCTTGCCAGTCAAACGCTTAAATTAACTCAACGAAATCCCACTCTCCACAAAATGATACATGTACTCATCAAACAAAAAATAACAAAAAATATATAAAAAATATAAACATAAATAAAAATAAATAAATTTAAAAATACACAAAATTAAAATTAAAATTAAATTTAAATTATTTGTGAATGAATATTTACTCTTGATTTTTTTGTGGTTTTCGCCTCATATTTGAGTGTGTGAAAACTACAATAAAAACAAACGAAATCACAACAAAAACAGAAATGACAGATATATAAATAAAATATAAATAAAAACACATGCTTTCTGTGCTTCTAATGTGCAAAGTTAATAATATTTTTGTATATTTTTATATATATTTTTGTTTATAGACGAGTATCTTTTCGTACTCTTGGTTGCATGTGAGTTCAAAACGATGCGTCTTTGACTAGAAAAACGTTTCGTATTTTCCTTGCTTATATGCACTTTAATAAATTTTACTTGACTTTGTCATTTATCGGCACAAAGTAAAAATTTACTATGACCATTTAATTAAAATAAATAAATCAAACAAAATATTATTTTAACCTTGTGAAAAACTTAATTTATTTTATATTGAAGTGTGACATTTTAAGGCAATTGAATTCCTAAAAATAAAAAAGCCGTTCAGATTTTAGAAATTTTTTTTATTTTTATAAAAATTAAAATGTCTTTAGTTGAAATTTAACCAAAAATTAAAAACAATATTTAAAACTAATATACTAAACTGACTATATAAATAATAAACATTTTAATTCATTGCTTGCAATAGTCTATTCTTTCAAGCAGCACCCTAACATAATTCCAATTTAACACTATATATAATTTTATATAATTTGTGATATAAATTGTTAATTATAATCTGAAGCAAATCAAAAAAATATATATGAAACTTCAAACAAAACTCTTCACTAGATACTCAGATCCTAATTTTCTCCCATGAACTATCAAAAATATAATCAATTTGATGATTATCAAATTTTTGACAACCAACACAACAAGGTTTTTTGAATGATGTTTTTTAAAATCTTTATTTCCTATTCTTAAATTCCTTTAAGGCCAGTCTCTTAACCAGTCTTTAAATTCACTGAGTGGTATACCGAAAATATTTCTTAAGAGTCTGCTCCATTCATTCACTATTTTTCAAAATAGTGATAGTGGTAGTCAGAATTATACTAATAATTTTAATTTTTCTAACAAAATGTCTTGAAAGTTTATATCATTGGTTTAACAGTGCGGGTCACAAATATTTTACACTAAAATATTTTAAATCATATATGGAAATTAAAATTGTGATTTAAATTTAATTATAATTAATAATAATATTTTTATATTATTTATTAAGTTTAAAGAAAACTTAATTTGTCTTTATTTATATTCAGGCCTATTCTGAATACTCCCAGCGAAAAAACTCCCTATTCCCACGCTGTTCCCGAACACACAGCTCCTATGTCTGAATCGCTAGGCAGGTACAGCAGTTTTCTGAACACAACAAAATTGTGCATAAATTAGGAAAAAACTCCCATTTCTTCATGCGATTAGACATAGATGGGAATTGGACCAGGGAAGATACCAAATTATTGTCCAGAATAGGGGAGATTGGGAAAGGGAACAACTCCCATGTCCCTTGCGATTCAGATAGGCCTGATTATTTTTATTTTACTATTATGTTAATTTATAGTATTATATATTATTATATTATATTTTATTGAAATTCCGAAAGTTCCTATAATGTCACATAGTTCGTATCTGGTCATAGATATTTTCGAAAATATCTATACAGAATGCAAAAAGCAGAGCAACCCAACTGTATATACTGCAAATCCATCGAGGACAATGTTGCACATACTTTCTTCAACTGCGAAAGATGACATGGAAAAAGAACACTACTTGCAGAATATGTAGGTCACTTCATAGTCAAGAATATTGTAAAAAAATGACAGAAATTTTCTGCTCGTCAGAAAATTGGAACAAAATCACACAGTTCATCGAAAATAAACAGAGGGAAAAGAAGAAAGATCTAGACACAAACTAATCTAAAACGAAGAGCAATCTGATGACATTCCAATTCTGATCAGGAGTGGAAGCCTGTAGACAGGTTTTACGAGAAGCATTTGGTCAACTTATAAGGGATCCTCCCTGAAGTAATGCGAAAGCGGAGAAATCCCAAAGTAGAGTAGGTGTTTTAGTTCGTATATTACAAAATAGGAGTCGGACACATTATTCCGGCGACGATTGGTTTTACGGTGCATAAAGCATTCCACCTCCTCACAACTAACTCACAAAACAAAAAAAATGTCTTTAATCTGTATTATTCTATCATTATAACTTATTACATACAATTTTATAATTAAATAGCTTTATTTAATACATATAATTGTAGAAAAAAAATTTCTACTTTGAAAAACATGAATCCAAACGAAAATCAGAGTAAATTGAAGAAAATACATCAAAGAAACTTCAATCATCGGTTAACCAAAGAAAATCAACCGGTTAATAATATTTCCAGTTACTTTACCTAACTCAATATTTTCCGGTTAAAACTTAGCTGAAACTGTGGCATTATTTTTCATAATAATTATTCATAATTTTTTGTAATTTAGTTTATATATTAAAGTCTATGGCAACCCTATGTATACTAAAGTCTAAGATATATTGAACTTAGAATAATATAGAATAATAGAATAATATAGATCGTCTTATACCCAGCAGAAACAATAAACGGTGAAATGTTTTTCAGTTAAATGTTTTGGTTAAAGTTAACCAGAGTTTAAAATAGCAATTACTTAGTAATGAACTAAACACATATTTAGCATACCGTTTTTTGATTTGACACAGAACGTAAAATATTCACATTCCTACATAGATTTTATTATTTAAGAAATAAAATTATTTAAATAAAATAATATAAATTCAGTTAATAATTTAATTAAATATTATTTTTACAGATGTTCCACTAGCACCCGTACATAAACTTACAATGGATGAAGTCTATGACTCAAAAACTGGTAAACCAAATTTTGATGCCTTGAGGCAACACTTTCAACTTGAAGGTAGAATAGAAGAGGAGCCAGCATTACGGATTATAAATGAAGGTGCCGCAATACTGAGGAGTGAAAAAAATATGATAGATGTCGAAGCACCAATCACAGTGTGTGGTGATATACATGGGCAATTTTTTGATTTAGTAAAATTATTTGAAGTTGGTGGACCACCTGCGACAACGCGTTATTTATTCTTGGGTGATTATGTCGATAGAGGTTATTTTAGCATAGAGGTTGGGAATGCCTAAAGTAAAGCAATCAGACAATTAATAACAAACATTTTTGAATATATCATTTTAGTGTGTTTTGTATTTATGGGCTTTAAAAATCTGTTATCCTACGACATTATCCTTATTAAGAGGTAATCACGAATGCCGACACTTAACAGAATATTTCACTTTTAAAACAGAATGTAAGAATGAAAGTTAAATTTTATATATAATATACGACATATGATATATGATATTATATATTACAGGTAAAATCAAATACTCTGAACGTGTGTATGATGCCTGTATGGAAGCTTTCGATTGTCTGCCCCTTGCTGCGCTGCTCAATCAGCAGTTCCTTTGCATACATGGTGGACTATCACCAGAAATTTTTACACTGGACGATATAAAGAAGGTATAGTAAAAATTAAGCAATTAATTAAATTAATTTATTATGTTTAGGACTCTTATGTGTAATGCAAATAATTACATAAAAAAATTATGGTAATTATTAATAAAATATAAATTATAAAATAGTAAAAATAGTAAAAATTTAAGTTTAGTATAAAAAAATTTGGATACGATACTGCAAGTTGTTAATTATTCTTTAATAAGTCCCTAGATGCTTTCAGGGTAAGGTTTTTCAAGTTGCAACTAACAACTTTGAAAAGTAAAGAAAAAAAATTGATAAACACATTACATAAAATTTGTTTAAATAATAATAATTAATAAATGTAATATTCTATTATTTACTATTATTATTAAGTCTTGCTTGGCTCCACATGATTCTAAGCTGCTTCTATACTGGGCATAGGCTATCTACAAATTGCCTCCATTTTTGCCTTCCTACTGCCACTTATATGAGCTTAACAATGTGGATGTATGATCTGCCAAGGTGTGTGGATTGCCTATTGATTACGTTTAGTGTTGATCTGTGCCAGGTAATCTTAGGCCTTCCTCTTCTTCTACTGCTTTCTACTTGACAGCTTTCGTAAGGTGTAACCAATCCAGCCAAAAATTTCTCTTGCATTCAATTTCCAATAAGTTTTTTGATTTAAACCGGGCTTAGGTCATTTATTTAATATATAGAATTATAAAAAATGTTTTTTTAAATAAAATATTAATTTGTGTTAAATATTTAAATTTATAAATTAAATTTATATTAATTAAATATAATAATTTAATTCAAAAATTATTGTGTTAAAATTATTTATCAAAAATTTTAATTATAAAATTGTATAGCTCGACAGATTCAGAGAACCACCAGCTTATGGACCAATGTGTGATCTACTATGGTCGGATCCATTAGAGGATTTTGGTAATGAAAAGAATTCCGATTACTTTACACACAACTCAGTTAGAGGTTGTTCATTTTTTTTTAGGTAAATATTTTCATATTTCTTAAGTAAATAAAATAATTTCCTTAGATAAAATAAAATAGAATTAAGTTTTATAAAGAGATATATTATATGTTTTAAAAAAATATTAATAAAAAGAAAAAGAACTTTTAATAAAATATTAATAATATAAAAAAAAAAAAAATAAAAAGAAAATAAAAAAATTTTATTAAATATTCTAACAGTTACAATGCATGCTGTGAGTTCCTGTCAAAAAATAATTTACTCTCCGTAGTCCGTGCCCATGAAGCTCAAGATGCTGGGTTTGTTAACTTTAATATTTTTAATTTAAAAACAACGTTTATATAAATGATTTCATATATTTTATAGCTATCGTATGTATCGTAAGAATCAAGCGACTGGGTTCCCTTCGTTAATAACAATTTTCTCGGCGCCCAATTATTTAGACGTATATAACAATAAGGTATTTAGTATTTTTATCGTTAATAATTTCTGAAAATTATTCGTGATTGTATTGCATATAACATTTTTATTAATTTATTTTTAAATTTCGTTATAATTAACACAAATGTCATTTGACAAAAGGCAGCTGTACTTAAATATGAGAATAACGTTATGAACATACGCCAATTTAATTGCTCCCCCCATCCCTATTGGTTGCCAAATTTTATGGATGTATTTACGTGGTCATTGCCATTCGTTGGCGAGAAGGTAAATCAAGCATGAAATACCAACGATTTATGCAGTTTTATTTTGAAATGATTTTTTTAAATTATTAAAATTGAAATTTTTCAAAATTATTATATATTATATATACAATATGTGAATATATCAGCTGATTTCTTTGTTTGATTTAGGTCACTGATATGCTCGTGAATATATTGAATATTTGCTCAGATGATGAACTTGTTTCGGGGCCAGACGATGAATTGGAAGAAGGTGAGCATTCATTTTATTAATAATATAATTTTTTAGATTTATATATTCGATTATTTGTAACCGATAAATTAGAAATAAAAGTTTAATAATTTCTTTTATAATTATTATTCAAATCCTTAAGATCTAATTTGTTAAGCTTATTTTTTAATACATGTCAATTAAAATTTTAATTAGAATTACAAACAGAACTAATTAATATGTTCTAATTTGAAAAATAGTTTATTGATTTCTATATCATATCAGAATAATAATCCTTTATCTACATAAATGATAGAGCCCTGAAATTATTTGCGAAAACTGACAGACTTATCAACACCGCGTTATCGAATCTCAGAATTGTTACAGGCTCCTCGGAGAGGTATGCAGATCTGAGGTCAATTATTGCTTAGTCTGATGAAGTGATAAATAATAATCCAGTCAAGGCGTAAAGAGGGGTCTTGAAGATACTTCGAGTTCATATAGAGTAAAAGTGCTCAAGTTTAATGACTCAAATAGCTTCAAGATAATTTGTCAATTTGTTCTTTAATTAGGTTTGGGAATTATTACGAAAATATAATAACTCTGTATGAGTTAAATTAAGTCGATCATTTTAACAAATTTTTATTACATTGAACTGTAATAGAAATTACATTGTAGACATTACATTGTAGAAACTGTAATATTATACATTATTCCCTCTCGAAGTTACGCCGACAATAATCTATTGAAGGTATAAGTAATTCGAAGATATGAATTTTAAGAATATGTAATCATTCGTTTCAATATCAGTAACATTTATCATATCATATTATTTATTTGGTTTTTTTGCTAATCCCAGTTTTTTTAATCAATCCTTAGGCACGTTAATTGATTTTTTTCACAATTAAAATAAAAATAAAAAAAAACAAAAATAAAAAGGAAATCCAATACTCTCATTGAAATATCAGTATTGTGAGAGATTTCCTCACAGATCACAACAGATTAGTAAAATATGCTAGGATACTAAATCTTCCTTTTTCCTGTTGCAATTGGAGTACTTGCCGAGCCTTAATATTTTATGGGCCTCCTTTTTTGAGGTTATGCTAATATAATACGGTTATACATTTAATAAATATAATTATAATTTGTATGAAATTAATATATTCATTTATATTAAAACATTTTGTAACACTAAGTTGTACTTATCTCATTTTAATATAACACAGAAATATCTAAAAATTCCTCTTCTATTGTTACTCTCAAATAAAAATATATGAACTTATGTTGAATTTTTATTTTTTTAATTTAAATGTATAAATGTAATTTTATTTTGCAAAAATCTCATGAATGAAAACAGTATACTCACACCTTAATCTTTTTAATTTAAAAAATAATTGAAATAGAGCATTTTTTTTATAGAGTTAAAACTGATATTTGCCTACCCTAACTTCATCGAAATTTTTTGTAAGATCTATAACCAGATCTTTATTATTTTTAACTTAAGTGGGATTCAAAGATTTAAAAACCATTCACACGTTTATATTGATTAATATTTTTCAATTTAATTTAAAGCAAAACAAGAGAAAGAATTGTATAACGATAAAACATTGAACGACCATTTCATAAATTTTCATTAAAATGTAAACACTTACTAATAAAAATCGTTTCCATTTACAGGAATTATTCAGCAAATTAAATGAGAATTATAAAAAACTATTCATAACAGTATTAAATATTATACATTTTAAGCATATTTTATGCTTACAAAAAATTCAATCATTTATGGTGAATGTTTATTGAAATTTAAGTCATTTTCAATACATGCATTATATAGCTTGAACAATATGAGTACGTATTCTCAAGAGGAACTTAGACCTACACTTGAAAAGCCTTTAAAAAAAAGGCCTTTTCAAAACCTTTAAAATTTTGAAATAATTTTAAATAATTTGAAAGTTTAAGGCACAGTGGACCAGCAGATTAATTAAATCCCTAATATCACTATGTTTACCTAAGCCTACTAGTAACTTATAAACAATAAGCACTTTTTAGTGACATTTTCTCAGGGTTCAGTTCAGTTTATATATCATAAGATATGTATATATTTATCGGTTACACGAAATACTTAATGAACAATTTTTATATTATATATTCGTTAATATTGTCTCAGATAACTGAATCAATGTTGTTTATTGAAACTATTGCTTTAAGTGTTGTACTATTTTAGAATACTCGTATACTGAATATCTAATATATATCTCCATTATTAAAAATATATCTTTTAAACACTAAATACACACATTTTTTTAAAAACATAATTTCTCTTTCTTAAAAATATATGTATGTATGTACAAAAATATATATATATTATATATAATATATTTGGTGTAACAAGAACTGCGCAAAAAAATTGTTCTTGTGCCATTGAACTCAAATAATGCACCGCCCAAACCAGGTAAGAACCAGTAAAAAATTTACTTAAATTAGTTAATGCTTTTAGGCCAAAGGCTTAGAATCAAAAGGCTTTGAATCAGAGAACTTAGTGCTTACTGCTAATGATAAATATAATTTTTCTGTGGTAAAATGCAAGTTTATATGCTAACTAAATAAATATATTTTTAAGTGTATAATTTTTCTATGTATATTTGTGTAAAGCTTAACATAGCATTTGAAAGCTTCACGCGACGTTTTTCAAGCATTAGCAAAAATGTAGAAAAGCTTGCAAAGCTTTTAACGTGCACACACCTGCGTTTGTATGTATGTACCCGTACTTTTTTAACTTAAGCTTTTTTTTGTATGTTGAAGTTCTGGTAATTATAGTAAGCAATTTGTTGTATATCTTTTTATAGCAACTGGAGTTTCCGCACTACGTAAGGAGGTCATAAAAAACAAGATACGCGCTATAGGAAAAATGTCTCGAGTCTTTTCAGTGTTAAGGTGAAGCATAATAATTTTAACATATCTAAATTTTTTTTTCAATACCCACAATATTACTTTTAGGGAAGAATCTGAGTGTGTCTTACAACTTAAAGGGCTTACACCCACAGGTGCCTTACCAGTTGGTGCCTTATCAGGTGGCAGAGATTCATTGCACAGCGGTATTTTTTATTTTGTTTTTAAAGTTTTAAACTTTTAATAAACAAAAATATCTCTCTTTAGCACTCCAAGGTCTCGGCGCTACTCCACAAATTTCATCATTTGCTGAAGCTAAAGGTTTGGATGCTGTTAATGAACGCATGCCTCCAAGACGGCCACTCACTCTTAACAACAATAACTCTAGCACAATAAACAATAACACCACATCGAAGACAAGTAATGGTGATAAGGTTGCCACCAAGAA
>NC_051847.1:163438637-163445519 GCF_002237135.1 Teleopsis dalmanni | reverse complement strand
TCAATTTAATTTTCATTTCTTGTTCTGCTTTTATTGCAGTAATTCTATTTTTATTTCCTCAAACGTTCCTTTCTAAGGATATTTAATTTCACGACAATTCCTCAGTGTCCTTAGACTTTAGCTTTTATTTTCGCTTTATTACGATTACCAAACAGTTATGAGGACTAACCGAAACGTTCGCAATTATTTTTATTGTATTTTTAATAAAATTTGTTATAATTTTTTTAATGTCTGTATTAAATTAGATATTTTATTTAAAAAATTATACACTTAAATATAATTTTTTAAACAAAAAAATTTAAACTGATTATGCACAGCAACTTCTCATCTGCTTCACAAATTTATGTCGACAAATTCGTTCATATTACGGTGTAGACAGGGGCGTATCCAAAGGCTTATTCTAGGGGGAAGATTTTCGTAGTTATTTTTAAGTTCTTATAAACAAATTTAATTAAGTAAAAGTTCGCTATATCTAATATAAACTGCTGTAATAAATTTTATAAGCAAGGGTGGTTTAAGCCCCAAGCTCCATTGCACTTTCATACACCACTGGTTGCAAAACAATTATTATCCTTAATTAAAGTTTCTTAAGAAGTTTTTTAAACAGCAAAAAAATTCAAGTTTCAGGATCTTTGTCGCTGGTGCAGTTCAGATTTTTTTAAGAATTCTTGTATTTTTGCAAATACTTTTCTGCTTAAAATATTTTTAAAGAAAAGTTTGAAATAAGTTTCTTTAAAAAGTTTGAAAATTTAAATATAAGAAAGCACATCTGAATGGGATTTTTTTTTTTAATTCGATATACATAACATACAGAGCCGACAGACAGACAGACATTAAGTAAATAAAAGTGGAAATTATTTTTATCAAATAATATTTTTATCAACACACGTATGAGTTTATGAAAATTGATATACTTTAATATATAAATAAATAAAAAAATAAAAAAAAACAATTATTGTTTATTAAAAAAGTTTCTTTTGTCTAGACAAATTTGGAAGTGCTAGATTAATCCAATTATTTGTATTTTTATGAATTCCTGCACATGCACATGTGCTTGTTATCCTTCACGTAGTGCCCGAAGTGTGATTTGCAAATGTCAATAATCTCATTATAGGTTTTTGTTTATTTGATAACCTTTGGGATATATGAGAATGCAATTATTATTCCAATCATTACTTGTAAATATATTTATATAATTTGTAGTATATAATCAAGTATTTGAAAAAATAAACAAAAACTCAGATTATCTACAAAGGTGAATGTGACAATAGAAAAAAAGATGTGCTCAATATTAAAATTAAAATAAAATATTGAAATTATTTATATACGCACTAATTTCAATTAATTTTAATAAAAATATTTATTTAATTAAAGTAAATATATTAGTAATTGCATTATAGTTACGCTTTTGGCAGATTCTGTGTTAACGAAAGACAAGGATATGTTTTATTTTATCGTCTGCTATGTTATATATTATCTGATAGATTTATTCTTAACAATTTTTATTTCATTTATTATTTCTTACTCATATACATGGTTGGATGGTTGCTTACAGTGGCAGGCCATCAAATAACTTCCATGTACCTTAATTAGCGATTTTTCGCCGCTTTGCTACCGCATTCCTCGCAAGAACCCTAGTAGGTAGGTAGGTAAGTTGAAGTGGCGGCCTTGTATCCCAAAAAGCCCACTTGAGCTCAAATGATGGCCCATTGTGGTACCACAAGAGTGACATTGGTATGTACATAGATTTAGATCAGTATACATTCAACGCCTAACGAAGGTAACGACTCCCCCATTAGGTAAAGGAAAACCAAATTGACAGTTCTATAAATTTGGCTAGGTCGCTAAAGAACCCTAGTAGAGAAGAGTAAAACTAAATCCATCTCACCGAATTTAGATATATATATACATATACATATCTCAGATAATAAATTATATAGAAATAACAAGGAAAATCACTTGCTAGAAGTTTAAATATATAATTTTAACAGTACATAGGTAGACCTAAGTCTTTTTTCAAGAATTAATAACAATATTTATTTTAACATTTTCTTAGCTAGAATAATATCTATATGTCTTGGAGCTACATGCATTAATTGAAAAGTATAAGACAAATTTAATAATTTGAATATATATATTCCAACTATAGGTGAGGTAAATAAACTTTTAGATAAAGCAGTGGACTTATAGTCCGTCTATGTACATAAAATCTGTTACATAGATTTTCCATTAAAACTAACTCTAACCCTAGAGTAACTAGAGTTAGAGTTAAAGTTAGGTTTCCTTAACTGTTAGTTGAAATTGCTAAGATGTGAATCAGTTTAACGATCATTTAAACTAATATTCACTTAACGTATATTTTTAAAAGTACACTCTAACGTATAACAGGGTGCTCATATTTTGTTTTTATTTTTTTAAAATGTGTGTAAAGACCTTCTCTATGCAATTGCTTCGGAAAATTTAGCTAGTATGTTTTTTTATGAGAACAATTTTTTATTTTATTTAGTGCTCTAAGACGGCAGTTTTTTATTATTATATTTTTTCACTTAATTACTTTTGACTAGCCCTTTTTCTTATCTATTAATATAAATAAATTAAATACCGAGAAGGGGTTATGATGTCAGACGGGAGGTTATGTAGCCGCGTGAGGTACCTCCGAGAGAGTGAGAAAAGGTACTCATCGATGCAAGTAATTTTAGCTGAGTCCAGAAGGACAGAGTTGTACCTCAACTCCGGTTTCAACAATTTAGAAGTGTTGTTTTCTATCTGATAGACAGTGAGCGCCTGGTAGACCAGAAAAGTGTGACAATGTATAATTGCAAGTGTTATTGGATGATGTTCAAATCAAAATCAACAACAATTACACAAGCAATTTAATGCCTTTGTGTCACAAGAAGCAATCAACAGACGTTTATGATCAACGGGAAGGATCAAAAACAGGGTGAATAGCTCCCATAGGTCCTATAGGGTTTGAATGAACGTCAAATTGAAAGTCCTAAAGTCACTTGAAAAAGTGCTCTTTCAATATCACAAAAGAAAATCATTTATATATTTCATGAATTTTTTTTGTTTTATTATAATATATACACAATAAATAACAATTTACAAATTATTAAGTAATAAAGCAAAAAAAATTATATAAAAATAAAATTGAATTAAAAATAAAAAATTGAGAATATTTTGATCGAATTGTGACGGTTGATGAAAAATGGATTTATTTTGAACACCCGAAGCGGATAAAAACGCAGTTTTCAACACTAAGACCTAATCACTTTGGCAAGAAGACCATGCTTTGTGTCTAGTGGAACCAGAGCAGTATTGTGTATTATGAGCTCTTGAAATCTAAGGAATCTCAAACGCTCAAGCTCATCGCCAACAAAACATTAATACAAGTCACGCATTGATCGAAACATGACCGGAATGGTACAAAAAATATTGTAAAATGCTTTTTTTTTACACTACAATGTGCCGTCACACATAGCAAAAGTAGTCAAAGATTCCTTGGAATCACTTACATGGAACATCCTTCCACAATCGTCGTACTTCCCAAACCTACTAACACCTCCTACAGCGCCATCTAACTAAAAACTCTTCACATCAATGGGACATGCACTCGCAGAGTAGAACTTTAGCAATATCGAGAAAATCATAGGTATAGTATTTACAAATTATTTATTTAAAAAAACCATGTAATTAAAAAAAATCCATTATATTTAATATAAAATGGTTCTAAATAAATTATTTTATATATATGCACTATATTATATATGTATGTATATATTTGTGTATTCAAAAAAAAATTTCTTAGTAAAACCAATTTGTAAATGATTTGTATAAATGTTCTTGTAATTTTTATAAAATTTAAAATTTTCAATAAAAAAGTACAAATCGCTCATTACTTATTATGTTTAAGTCATTAGCATATATAATCTGTTAAATGCCTATTTAAAAATATATACACAAAACCGTACAGCTCATCATTAAGGCCAATATCACGCCGTGCGCAAATTATGCCAGAAACGTTCGTCTGCTTCCAATGTTACTTGATTTCATGGGCACAACTTGAAGTAGTCAATCATTGGAAATCAGCGGCAATTTGGATGCTGAGCTAATTTCAACTTAATTTTTGTTATATTTTCAATTTAATATGAAGCAAGTGTTCCAAATATTGTGTGTTTAGCGAGTAAATTGTGGAATTTACCACAAATAACTATGACTAAAAGGCGATTAAGTAGTTCTATGGATCTATTAAAATTGATTTTATTGTTGCCTAGTGAACTTACTGCAGTTAGCACTTAAGTGCTAAAAGCGTGTCTGCTACGCTTATGGCATACAATATTATAATATTAATGGGCTTTATGCCGACTTGTAGAATTTCGAATTGTATAACCCGAATACAATGAAATCATGATGGAATAAGTAAATACTACAAAATAAAATAAAATAAACTGAAATAAGAATTTAAATAAAATCATAACAGCAAAAAAAAAACAAATAGAACACACTTCGCACAATATTGAAAAAGAAAATTCTCCTTGACAGGTAGCTTTAATATGACATAAACTGACAAACCGTCTAAACACACAAACTCGCTAATACCCTTCTGTATCCGTGCAGTGTATGTATAATGTGTATGAGTCTAAACGGAGCAATTTTTTTCAGTGTATTTGCTGCCATTATTCAACGTTATGGGCTTAAAAGATTTTGAAAAGTGAATAAACCAAATAACATGCCAAACACTGAACGTACACGAACTAACGGCGGAAACCAAAAAATCCAAGGGATTATTTGTTAGATTCCATAAAGACAATATTTGTTCACCCAAAAAAAAAAAAATAAAATACATATAAAAAAAATAATATCGTGTAAATAAAATTATATAAAAAATGCGGATCAATAATATAAATTGTAATGTATTTTTTATATAAAAAAAAATATAAAAAAAAGAAAAACAATACACTCGACAAATACTGAACTAAATAAGTCAAATAATATAAAATTAAAATAAATAAAATTCGTAAACATAGAAATAAATAAAAAATGAAATATTATTTAAAATGGGATTTAAAACAAAACAGAATTATTTAGTCAATAAAGAAATATGTTACTATTTTTTCCTATTTAACAGCTTTTTTTATTTTATTTTTATTTATTTTTTTTTATTTTTTTGTTTTGTTTTTGGTACATATTTCATATGCTTCTGTGTTTATATATTGACACAACTCAACTGACTATTTATGAGCTTAACAAGTGTCAAGCGCCGATTTAACGTTTTTATTTATGAATTAATGCCTTTTAGTTGACAGCTCAATTTTTTTTTTTTTTTGTTTATTTTGTTTTTTCGTTTGTTTATTTGTTTTTAATTAATTATTTTAATTTAAGCTAAAGGCCTACATTTACAACATTCCCTGCTCGCTCAATTTCGCTAAATTATGCTAAAAGTCCCCTAAAATACATAAACAGACAGACTCACCGTTGTAGGAGTGCATATTTAACAACTCTTTCAAACCTTCGCTTACCCCTTTTCCATGTCTGACTTAATTCCCGTACAACCCTTTTGATTTTTCCTCTTGAGTTCTTCTTTATTGTTTATTTTATTTTAAATTATTCTGCCTATTCTTCATGTTCTTAACGAGTAGCAAACAAAAGCAAGCAACAGTTTCCTGCTGTGTCTTTCCTTCCCGAACCGTGTTTTTGTTTCTTGTTTCAGGTGCACATACCACTCCTCATCCACAGACCACCCAAAATGTAAAATAGATGAACAAGGCGCTTTTTCAAATTGTCGACCCTTTTTTTTATTATAACTCGCATGTCATTTTATTTCCTTGTTATTTTATATTGTTTTTTTTTTTTAATTCAGTTTATATACATATATACATATAACATAAATTTTTTGATTATTAATTTATTTTTTATATTCTGAAATTATTTTGTTTTTTACTTTATTTTTAATTTTATTCTACTCACATTTTTATTTTAGTTTTTTTTTTTAATTTTAGCTTTTATTTTTTTTTAAATTAGAAAATTTTTTTAAACTTTATTTTTTCTTTCTTTAACTTTCATTTTAGTTTGTTTATATTTTATGTTTTAACATTTTTTACCAATATGTAAGCAAAGCGGTATTTCCGTTTCCGTTGCACAAAAGTTGATTCTTTGTTCTTTTTATTACAACGACATACACTTTATTTTTCGACTGACAAACCCGATATTTTATTTATTTATTTTGTTTTATTTTATTTATAAACGTCTTTTTTATAAATTGTCTTTTTTGTGCGTACCTGTGCCCTTTTTTATATCCGGAATTGGTTTCGGTTTATTCAGTGTCAATTTTGGCCAAACAGTCTATTGTCCCGAATACGATATACAAAAACATTTAAGGCTGCGTTATTGTAAATTCTTTATTCTTTTAAGCCGGAAAAATTTTTATTAAAATATTAAGGAAACTTTTAGAAGTGAATTAAGATACGCTTTGATATACTTTTCTACATATATTACATACATTAAGACTGAAAAGTTTTCGGAAATTCTCATTTAAAATTCGCGCGCTGTATATTTTTCGATATTTTAAGTTTATGTAGTTTGGCAGCACTGTCATTAATTACTATGCCAAAAATGAGCGCGATCTGTCAGACAGTTCGTTTACGGCAGCTGTTGAAACCAGTTCACCTCAGTAGTGCGTTGCTAAATGTCTTCGACGGTCGTACGACCGTCCTGAAAGGCTTTGTACCACTCATAAACTTGAGTTTTCGATAAAACTGATTCCCCATAAGCCTTTTGTAGCATTCGGAACGATTCTGCACACGAAATTTCGTTCGAAACACAAAATTTGATGCAAACTCTTTGTTCAATATTTTTTTCCATTGTTTTTTTCGCAACGCACTA
>NC_051847.1:163430115-163438537 GCF_002237135.1 Teleopsis dalmanni | reverse complement strand
ACAAAATAGGTATATATAAAAAGATATTTCTTTATGATCACTAAAACCTTATTAACAGTTCCCTTAGCCACCTTTCCGATCTCTCAACGAAGCTTGTTACATATAGCTGCGTAAATATTTTCCTCACAGATTTATGGGGTTGTCATTGCTCTGATGGGGCATGTTAGTGTGATACATTTTGGAGACAATATACCATGAAACCTCTACTTACGCCCAGTGACCTATATATATTTATTTTAAAATCGCCAGTAGTTCCACCTACGCTTAAATTTTGCTTTAAATAATTAATTTGATTTTCTATTATTATTTCTATTTCTATTATTTCTATTATTGTTGTTATATTCAAGGATTAAGGAAATATTTCATTAAATATATTTCATTTTAAAAAAATGCATTATTTCACTGTGTCTATGTATAGACAGAAGAAAAATAAAAATCTACTTTTTATTTTATGTAATATTCCGATTTTCATTTACATATTTAATCATATTAATGTTATTGATAGTGATTGGTATTGATATAGCATAGAATTTATAAATTATTATGTGTATTAAAATAGTAAAATAAAAAAAATGGATACAATATTATTTTATGGTAATAAAATAATATAATAGTTCCTATATGGTTGCAATTAAATCCTTTTATTGAAATTGCAAATATAACATAGTGAACTATTGAAAGCTATTGGATATCGTATCACGCTATTATCATTTTCTTCTTGTCTCTTCTTAGCGTCTGTTTGTCCTAGTGGGGCATAGGGCTGCAGCAATTCTCTTAAACCGTACTCTGTTAGGTGCTTCTCTGCATGTGTCGTTTCATATGTAGTGCGCTTTTATCATTTCTCTTTCTATTGTTCTTCTCCAAGTAAAAGCCGCTGCACCAGTGCGTCTGCTGCCTTGTGGGTTCCACGTTAAAGCTTGTATGAATTTAATGGTCGTCGGATAGTATGCCCCATCCAATTCGATTTTCACATATTTATTTTGTTTATAGCAGCTTTCTGATTTAGTTGGAACAAAAGTTCTGCACTTGGTATGTGATTGGACCACCATGTTTGTAAGATTTTCCGCAGGTATTTATTTAAAAATGTTTGTGACTTCTTTTTAATCTGTTTTGATTGAAAACATTTAAATTGAAAATGTGCATTTTGGTACGTTCCGCAGAATTATCTATGTCTATGACTCAATAAAATGACTTTATCGGCTAAGTCTAAATCTTGTAGATGCTTGAATGTTATATAGTTGATTGATGAGGTCATTGATTTTTGTACGCATACTCCTTTCCGTAACACATACCAGTAAATTTGCGGTTGAGGCTGTCAAAGATTTTTTTGAAGCCTAAGAAAACCGATACGGGTGTTCGAAACTCATTACATTCTTTAGAGATGATTTTGAGGGTATTTATAAGATCTATGCACGATCTGTTTCTGTGAAAACCATGCTAGTTTTCTCTTAAATTTTTTCTATAGCTGTAGAGATTCGATCGAGAATAATTGTTGTGAACATTTTATACATATAGACAGCAGGCTAATCCCTCTAAATTTATTGCATTCGGAGGTGGGTTAATAAATTTGTAATTTCACTTATAAATCAAAGTACTGAATGTTTTGGCAATAATTTGTTTTGATTTTCTAAATAAATATAGATCGCAATGATAATGTTTTAGTTCGTATTTAATTAAATAGTTTTCAGCTCTCACAGCTTTTGTGGGCATTGTTAAAAACCCTTTATCAGTAGACTTTGAAAATATTTCATGTATTAAATATTCATTATAATATTTTTGACTGTAAGTGCTGAGTTTTGAACCTATGCCTTGTCAAAATTGGAGTGTAGAAATAAGTCTTAAAGAACTGGATCAATACTGTGATTGACAAGGCTATTAGATATTTGACATCTCATAGTTGTTATTTCATAGCATAATTAAAACTGAGGTTTATATGCAGTTCAAAGTATTAGACAATTGGATATTTTAAACCAAATTTTTTTTAACAAAAGCTTATCATCTTTACATTTGAGTCCCCGACAATTTTAAGTCCCCGATATAAAAACATTGCTAATTAGTTCTTTTTGTAACTAGGCGCAATTGAATATATAATAAAAAAAAACCCCTTTACATTTATATGTTAAGAAAATAATTAATATAGAATCCAATTTATTTTTTTTTTGAAAAGAAGAGAACTGCAACTATAAAAATTCTTTTCCATTATTTTAATTAATTGAATTTTTGGCTGACCCTACGGCTGTTTCGATTTATTTAAATTCTGTAAATTTCCTATATGAAATGTAGAAATATTTATTTTAATAATTTACGTCAAAAAATTGCTAAATTGCAAATATTTAACACAAAAAAAATCAAACACTGTAAATATGCATATAAAATTTCAGTTTGGTTTAAATATTTGTAGTTACAGCTTTAGGAATTTAGTGACAATTCTATTCCTTAAAAATTTCATATCATATCAAACCACACCACCGTACAGCTCGAAGCATCCTAAAATTGGATCCACGTGCACAAAAAAGAGGCTTACCTTCATAATGCTTTGATTAGAGCAGCACATGCCGTTGTTATTTCAAAGGATGTTGTCGGCTTGGGTGTGCTAAATATCTAACGTTTACTTTTGGTCCATCCTATTAAATGACAAACGTTCTGCCCTTGGAACTGAACCACATGTTGGTTTTATATAAATCGTTTTATCAGATGAGTGTAGTGTCTAGTGCATGTGTAGTAAAATATTCTACTGATTTAAAATCTCAATGGATGCTTTATTTTATATAGCTTTAATTGTTCAGTTTAAAATAAGGTGAATTATCTGTTGAACATTAAATAGTAACTTATTGACAAGAATTCAATTTTTGTAAATATTAATTTTTAAATTAATATTATTCTTATACAGCTTTAAAATATACATACGACTTAAATGAACAATTTTTTTAACACTATCAATGCTTATGTTGTAAATGAATGTTTCAACCATAAATAACGGCTTTAACCCATTAACGACTAATTCCCGATTCTGTCGGCCGATTACAGTGATATTTAGAAAAATGCTTGAATAAATGTTATCATTTGATTCAAAAAATTAATAAACGTGGCCGTTGTAGACAATGTGGCGGTAAAACGGAATTTGAATATGTAAAATATAACGTAAAATTACATCCAAAGGACTGTTTTTCAGAGTCCCATGATGGCAAGGAACCGTAATAAGTTAAAAAAATAGATAAAGAAGTAGCATAAACATTTTTTATTTCTTCCCACATATAATTAGCATTTTATGTGATCTAGATCAGGTTGCGAGGTTTTGAAGTGAGTATTTAAATACCCATAACATGAAAATATACCAAGAGTTCAGGCTAATGATCCAACCTAGTTGAGTACAGTGTAACAGAAGAGTGTTCACCTACGGCTTAAATGTAGTAAAAGTATTACTATGAGCACTATTCTCTAAAGTTCGAAGATGAATTCTTAGTCCAAAATAAGAAAAAATTATTTAAAAGAAAAATATTTACGGAAATATTAACATAAAAATTATTTTCAGTTGTAATTTAATGTCAGTTATGACGAATGAAAAAATAATTTTTATTATTGGAGTTCACTACTTTTCGAAACCTTTCTATAAATAATGATTTAAATATTGCACTGTTATATGCTATTTAAATTATTTATTAGTTCGTAAATATTGAATTATATTCCCTCTCGATTGGTTATTACAGTAAATTAAATTTCATAATAAAAACACAAAAGTCATTTTTTTGTCTATTTAAGTTTTTGTGGCACAATATAAATAATATCATATTTTTTGTAGATAAAAAATGTTGTAATTAAATAAAAATCATTCAAAACATGTACAACAGCAATACAAACATAGAGTTAAGTAAATTTATTAATTTTTTTTAACATAATTCATAGAATAACTTACTGGATATAAAAATACAAAATACAAAAATCGTCTAAAAATGCGTTGAAAGGTGTTTAGGTTTTTATTAAATCTCTAAAGCGTTCGAAATATTAAAATTGTTGTGTTAAAGTAATAACTTTATAGATAAAAATAAAATAGAATGAAGTATCGAAACTTGGCATATTTGTGGTAATATTCATATCACAATTTTAATACAAGAAAACAATTCCCAATGGCAGTTGCAACAAAATAAATGGGCCTCACTTGTGATAAAAGCAACCTGGAAGCTATTATGAAAGTCTGTGAGATACCCTAAAACTCGTGTTTTGCTTCCGTTATGTCTTCTGTACCTCCATTAAACAATCTAGTATTGCAGAACTTAGTTGTGCTGTAATAGGCCATGTTATGCACAAAGTTCTGTCAACAATCCGCCGTAATTTGCAAAGTTTACCAATAATTTTATTTTGTTTCTGTTATTTTTTTTTAAAATAATTTCAATTAAATGTGCTGTTCAATTTGAATGTGGTTAATTCATGTAATTACATAAATTAAATTAAAAAAGAAAAAAAATGAAACTCATTTTGTTTAATATAGATATCACCCACACACTTGTGTATAGGTTTGATGTAGCCATATTAAAGTTAAAGGTGAAGATACGTTAAAGATGTTTATTTAAGAGTGGTATGACCTTGAGTACAAATAAAACAAGGACTATGAAGTTCTTGGACATTATCTAGGTCACCTAGGTTCTACAATTTCCATGACTTTTTTGAATATTAAAAACTGTGTTTCATTTATGGTACAAACGGTAGTAGCTTTTAGGTTTGACAAGTCAACGTCCGTATATACTCGTACCACTGATCTCAAATATTTTCGAAAAGTTACTGATATAAATTGATTCAATTTATATAGCTTTTGTTTTTATAACTCGTTGATTTACCGGGCTAAACCTTAAGGAAGCACTAGGGAGCTCTTCTAGTTCATTTACAAAAATCTAAATTTTTAGTAAAAAGAAGAATTCACTATATGTAAAAATATTGTAGAATTCAGCTGAATATATGTTTCCTTCGATAATATTGTTTTTTAAGAACTATAGCAAAGATTTTAAAATAAGTTATCAAGAATAAGACTAACACTTTTAAAGTAAACACTTAAAGACAGAAAACCCTAGAAGCATGGAATAATAATTTTTGTATTTTATATATATTTGTTGAAAGTATTAAATTTGTTTAGTATAAAAAATCTGGGTCTTATAAACTATTAAACCAAAATAAATGCTTAATGGAGATGAAACTTACAGGAGTATATTGATATTCTACAAAAACGACACAATTTAAGATTACTTGAACAATTTAATACATAATTTTTTTAAAAAATCGAAAAGAAAATAAATTAAGTTATATTAAAGTTACGATTTTTTCATCTATTTTCTATTTTTTTGTATTATTGCCTCTTGCCATTTCCTATTATTTTTATATTCCTTATATTCAACATATGCTTTTTATTTCCCTTATATTTTTTACTGAACGTTATACTGACTGTATCTCAAAGCCTCTTTAAATCAGCTACACAAAACCTTAGATTTTTTTGTAGGTAAGACATTAGGACAGAGTTTGAAGTCGGTCACGAAGCATAAAATAAACACTTTAGAATTTATTTGGCGTAACAAATTAAATGCCCAAACAATCATTGCGTTTACTACTATTAAAATGCTTCATCAACAATGTAAACACTAAATTTAATACATAAAAAAAAATATAAATAAAATGTAAAAAAATAAATTATTTATTTTATAACGTAGAGCTACATAGATTTTACTACATAGATTTTTACATTAAACGCGTATCTTTCCGGAAGTTCATCACAGCAACAGCTTCAACATACAGTCAACTAGAAGACCATGAGGCGTTGAAAAATTCTAACGATTTTCACTCGAGCCAAGCTAAAGTATCTCAATTCAAGTTGATGAGCAAATTTCATTAAGTTAAATTAAGGTTATTTACTTCCTTAACCTTTTTTTATGCTTTATACTATTTATTTAGGATGCAATGAATTTTTTTTTTAAGGAAAATTGAATATAAAAGTAAATTTGAAAGACATCATATATTAATAATCATATAAAAAAAATTTAAATAGAATTATAAATGAATTGTTCATCATCTTTGAAAAGAAACTAAATTAGAATTGGCTATATAATTCAGTTGATGTAAGTAACTTCCTCTTCATGATTATAGTGCATATAATCACAAGAGAAATATATCGTTTGATGTGCTTACCGATTGCACATATATTCATTTTCTTATTATTTACAGAGATTTACAGAGTATGTTATGTGTAATTCTATAAGAATTAAGTGATGAATTAAGCAGTCAATCTTTTTTAAAAGACTTCATATTAATATATATTAATACATAAGTGTTGAAAAAATATAGTGCATTTTTTTGGAATAGAATAGAAATGCACAATAGAATAGAATATAATAAATTCTTTTATTTCCTAGTGTGTAAAATAAATTAGCGTTTTACTGGTACAGATATTTTATTCTTCAGTTTAAGTCCGTTGTATCTGTTCTTATATGTTTGCATATAATTATTGGAGAGTGGAAGTATTCAAAATTAAACCTTGTAAAATTGTACTGTAATCTAGCGTGTTCTACAGTAAGTTAACGCTCTTTATCAAAAACACTTGAACGATTACGTTTTAATTCAGCTTTTCAATATTTTATTATTGCTAACGATGGTGCGAGGTTTCCGTAAACAGAATGCATTTCCAATTTGATCCCATCATAGTTCAATCCTTTTGAAGTGGAGAAATTTTATTACTGAATGATATTCAATTTTTTCCATTTTATAAAAAATCACTAAGGTGCACTATTTCAATTATTTCCAAAAAGCTAATCAAACATCTGATGAAGTCGAAACTTTTACTTTTTTTCTTCTGGCGTTGCCACATGTTTAATCCACCTTTTATTTATTTATTGTTAAATAATAGGCTGTGAATACATCCCGACATAAAAGATCTATTGTGCGCTTAGAGGCTTAACTGAAACAATTCTAGATTATTTAGAAATAACGCAATTGCTGTAAGCTTAAATTTACCTATTTGATTTGGGACTAAGATCCCGTTTCCAAGGTAGTCGAATTTACATCTTGCCGCCTCTGGGCAGTTGCATAGAATATGTTCTGATGTTTCGTTCTCCTCATGACAGAGTCGACAGGAATCACTTTCTACCGCACCTATAATCTTCATGTGGTAATTAACTCTGCAGTGTCCTGTAAGAAATTCAGTGTAGATTTTAATATCGGTTCTGTTAAGTATAACGTTTAAGTTCAGTATAGCGTCACCTTTGATGTGTTCAGGATCAGTGAATCTTTTTGACCGCCGCATGCCTGTTTGTGCTCTCCAGTATATCGACCCACCTAGTATACATACATGCAACTTGGAAACCTATAAGTTTAACATATTTTCATTTTTAAAAATTATTTATTAAATTATTTCTATGGATGATACATTTTTCTTCCATAAAAGTTTATTTATACGAGTATATCCATAACTTTTATTATATCATTTAAGCTTTTTCTATAAACAATCTCTAAATATTTTTAATTGAAATTATGAATAGTTTTTTTCTGATTTGTCAAATTTTTTTCACATAATAGTTTAAAATTTTGTACCTTTGTTAGTTTGATTTTATCTAAACTGTATTCATTTAAACACTTCGATTGATAACAGATGTGCTTGATTTCATTCTAATAGTTGCCAGATTTCTATCTCTTTGAACTTTCGTGTGAGCGATAACAATTAATAATTTCACAAGTTTGCACATTAAGCAGATTTTATGCTCTTTCTGGGTTTAATTGTGCGGAGTTGGCTTGAAAACCAAAAATTAATCCTCCAAATGCCCAATTAAAACGACAGCCTACACAATTAGCTGTTTGGCGTTTTGTTCTTTAAAAATAATTTAAGCTGTTTAATTACAAAATTACAAGTAATGAAAGAGGCATTTAAGCTTTTTTCTTTGAGTTTTATGGCCTTAACTTCAAATGCTATTTTAATTCGAAATTGTGGAAAAGATAATTATAGGGCAAGTTGTTCCTGAAATCTTGAAGTTATGAATAAATATGTTTAAATTAGAGAAACGAGGGAGTTGAATAAAATTATATTCATAAATTTGGATGACAAATTACGAAAATTATAATGTATGAAATTTGTATGGTACTATGTCTTACATCTCCTCTTAGTAATTTACCAACCATATTTTGAAATATTGTATTTTATTTTTAGACATTGAAGTTAAATTACTAAATTTATGGATAATTCGGATTGTAATAAATAAATTTTGAAATATGAGATAGAATTATGTTGATGCCTAGATTAATTTGGTTCAATTTGTGCAATTGTGTTATACTGGATTCACACGAGAATTTTGTCTGTAATTTAAGCTGTCATGTTTGCAATTTCAGCTGTCAAATGTTGTTGCTTTCAATGCCAAATTAAAATTTTTGACAGCTAAAATTACAAACAAAACCC
>NC_051847.1:163377648-163430015 GCF_002237135.1 Teleopsis dalmanni | reverse complement strand
CAAAAACATAGAAATATAAAGACATGTAATTTGCCTCTGTTAAAAAAATCATGAATTCTGAAAAGGTACACGCAATGGGAAAAACATGTCTGTTCAAACGTATAAACAATCGAACTTATTATTTTATGTATGATCAATGCTATTTTGTTAGTGAAGTCAGCAATCAAACCAATAGCGAACATGTTGTATTTTGCTTGGACAAAATCATATAGAAAAAACTCTAATATCAGAGCAAATGCACACATAGCTTCTAGCTCATGCGTATGTAAGTTTCTTGGTAAATTTTTTCTACTCTTCTTTTTATTGCACACTTACTAAATATATATGTGCATGGGTAGGTGAGACAATATTTTTGAATGTGATGCTTGGATTTTGTTTGTGTGCTTTTTTTTCTTAAAATATATGACTGGCTTCGTGTGCATGAAATGCACAAGTCTTCCAAATTATTTAAAATTTGATTTTTGCTGAAATTTTATACTAGCTTCATACTAAAATATGATGTTTGCCTATGACATGATGCGAAAACACCGGAGTAGCGCAACCACAGTTGTTATTAGTGTAAATGCTCTTAATATGTTTGGCTATCAAGACTCGGCTATGCCATACAGTAATATTCATAAAAACCATATTATACAATAATTGATTATTTTTATATATTAAGTTTTTATTATTATATTCTTATATCAAATATAATAGAATTATTAACTAAATTTAATTACTTAAATTATATAGAATACAATTATAAACCTTAGATAACTAATTATACAAAATTAACTAGAACTATTAACTATTAATTACATATTACTTATAACTATTTAAAATAAAATTATTTATATAAGGGTGAATAATATTATTTATTGTTACTTTTTTTAATCATTCATAAGTATTATTAGACTAATATTTTTACATAAATATAAATTTTTACAATTTTTTTAATTTATTTTTAAATTTTGCATTATCTGCTAATTTTTAGTACCCACTTTGAGTTCTTATATAATAGAACTTTTATTAAGAAGTCCAACAAAATTTCGCGATGGCTCCCGCACATCGGCTCCTCGAACCAATTTTCGCTTTGTACATTTTTTTCATTTCTTCTTTTATGCTATTTATTATAATTTTTTTAATGCCATTCACATAATAATACTTTTCAAATATATTTTTAAAAATTTCAAAATGTAAAACGCACCTTTTATAGAGATCGTGCGAAGGATTTTTTAGTAAAAGGTGATCTATATCAAAGTTTTTGATTTTTATAAACTGTTCTGAGTACAGATCAAGCATTGTGTCTACTTTTGACGTGAATTCTAAACATTTTTGGGCAGTTAATTTTCGCCATCGCGAAATTTTGTTGGACTTCTTAATAAAAGTTCTATTATATAAGAACTCAAAGTGGGTACTAAAAATTAGCAGATAATGCAAAATTTAAAAATAAATTAAAAAAATTGTAAAAATTTATATTTATGTAAAAATATTAGTCTAATAATACTTATGAATGATTAAAAAAAGTAACAATAAATAATATTATTCACCCTTATATAAATAATTTTATTTTAAATAGTTATAAGTAATATGTAATTAATAGTTAATAGTTCTAGTTAATTTTGTATAATTAGTTATCTAAGGTTTATAATTGTATTCTATATAATTTAAGTAATTAAATTTAGTTAATAATTCTATTATATTTGATATAAGAATATAATAATAAAAACTTAATATATAAAAAATAATCAATTATTGTATAATATGGTTTTTATGAATATTACTGTATGGCATAGCCGAGTCTTGACAGCCAAACATATTAAGAGCATTTACACTAATAACAACTGTGGTTGCGCTACTCCGGTGTTTTCGCATCATGTCATAGGCAAACATCATATTTTAGTATGAAGCCAGTATAAAATTTCAGCAAAAATCAGATTTTAAATAATTTGGAAGACTTGTGCATTTCATGCACACGAAGCCAGTCATATATTTTAAGAAAAAAAAAGCACACAAACAAAGTCCAAGCATCACATTCAAAAATATTGTCTCACCTACCCATGCATATATATATTTAGTAAGTGTGCAATAAAAAGAAGAGTAGAAAAAATTTACCAAGAAACTTACATACGCATGAACTAGAAGCTATGTGTGCATTTGCTCTGATATTAGAGGTTTTTTCTATATGATTTTGTCCAAGCAAAATACAACATGTTCGCTATTGGTTTGATTGCTGACTTCCCTAACAAAATATTGATCATACATAAAATAATAAGTTCGATTGTTTATATGTTTGAACAGACATGTTTTTCCCATTGCGTGTACCTTTTCAGAATTCATGATTTTTTTAACAGAGGCAAATTACATGTCTTTATATTTCTATGTTTTTGGTTCTGCTCTACGGCTGCGAAACCTGGCGTACCACCAACAACCTGATTCATAAACTGCAAACTTTTATAAACAAATGCCTTAGGAGAATACTGAAAATTTGGTGGCCCCGCACTATTAGAAATTCCGAACTATGGTCAAGATGCCGCCAACTTCCTATAGCAAACGAAATCAAAAAGCGTAAATGGCAATGGATCGGGCACTGCAAGCAGCCAGCCAACAAACTTGAAATATATCCGCTCATCCGTAATAATACTCCTCACGCAGTTTTAATCAGCATAAATAATGTCACTACTGATCATTTATCTGTCTAACACGCATTATAACAGTTTTTTATTCTGTATGTGCGTCATAAGTTAAGGAAAATTTGATGTTTTTTTTATTACATTGGCACCCCTTATTTATCAACTTTTGTATTAGTCCAACTCTTTCTGTAATTATTTTTGTATTTATTTTATAATTATTTTATTTATTTTTTATTTACTTTTAAATCAAGAACTAGTTTTTATATTGCAATAGTTATAAATCATGATCACTGTTCATGCTAAAAAAAGGACCATCTAAGAGATACCTTTTATACATATTGAAACACCGATTGCATACTCAGCGGGATTTACGTCATATCCGGTGTGTTTTCTTTTAAAAGCCACGTATCCTTAAAACTTGCCCTAAATATAAATCATAAGGAACAAAAGGAAGAAATTACGAAAGAAAGTGATCTTCGATTACTGTTTACTGGCGCTAGGAATTATCGAAAGAGGATTCAACGGCTGCTAATAATTCAAATTCAACACTTTTCAAATTATTTGCTTCTATGGTTAAAATATAATTTTATAAGTCTTAAAATCAGTTTTGTTTGTTGGAAGGTCATTACTTCCACGACAGATAGCATAGTTCGAAAAATCGAAAGGAACAGAATGATGTTAAGTCAATCATATTTTAACACAGTCATATTGGTCATCATTTGCATTTTTATTTTCAAATACAGCCATATAGAATATATATAGAATTATTTGAGCTTCATCATGGGACTTATTATAATCCAAATTAAGAAGAGGGCTTCTAATTCGGTTCAATGTTTTCAATTTGATAAACTGTTGAAAACAGTATGATATGTAGCTTGTGAGGTGATATTTATTGAAGAAGTGTAGCTTAAGTATGCTTCGGTTGCTTACCAAATGGTTCATAATTTTATGACCAATAGTATTTAAATAATAGTATTTAATAGTATTTAAATTGATTCGCTAAAATATATTTTAGTAGAACGAAATATACCAGCTGCTGTATATAATGTAGATTCATTTCAAATAAATAGAACTTATATACTTATCAACTTATGGAAAAACAAATTACAAATTAATACAAAATTTATATTATTATATTACAAATATTCTTTTTTGATCAAATGGACATTAAAAATGGATTTTACAGCGATATATTTTAGATAATGCTGCTCAAATATTCAATGCCATCCTTCTTTTGCATTTATTTAAAACTGAACAAATAAATGTTTTTCTACTTCAAGGGTAGAAAATAATTATTTTCTATACATAAATAGAATTTTTAGAAATATTTTTAATTTAAACTTTTTGCATTGAAATTACATTTGACTGTTTTCATATTTTTTTAATGGTTTCCATTGCGTTTCTATGACAGCTGAAATTGATGCTTTGTTCTTACATTCGAGATTCATTCATACAAATATAAAACTGACTAAAACAGAATAACTTTGATTTAATATGATTGTGAATAATATTTCTAAAAAAATTTCATATCACTTTTTTAATTTTATATTGGATGAAAACAGAAGCACACTGCTTTTATCCAATAAAATATTTGAATTTCAAAAATAAATTCCATTATTTCTCTTTTTCATACAAAATTTCAATTAAATCCTGCATTCACACCTGCGGTTAGTTTTGAAAATGATTGTGAATAATAAATAAATTTGGATTTATTACAGAATCCAGAAACTTTTACATTGTATAAATTAATATGAATGAGATGCATGTAGAATTCATATATAGAATATGCTTTGCGGGAAACCACCAATTATGAAAAATTAAAGTTAAAAATATTTATTTCACATTTTGTTTTATTCATTAGCCGCATAAAAATTACTCCTGCTTTCTATGGTATTTTCAAATGTAATTTTCATAAATGAATAATTAATGTTTTAAAAAGTTTTTAATTCCTACTGAAAGAATGGTTAACATAATAATAATTGGTAAAAGCTAGTTGAATTAGAAATTTTTTAGTAAATGACTAATTACTTTTACAAGCTTTTGTTAAACTAATAAAATAAGTAGCTTATAATAAATTACAAAACTCATTTTTATTTTCCATAACAAAATTTTGTTATTAAAAAAATTATTTTCAATTTTATTTAAAAAAATATTGCATTGCAATTAAAAATTTTTTCCTCTTGAAGTGAAATATGGCAAACTTTTGAACAAATTAACGACTTACGGAACTAAAGGCTCCATTACTTTTAAAACCTTTTGAACTTTAACTGAAAATTAAACTTAAATGGCAACACCGCACACGAACAAATAATAATAAGTCTTCCTTGCAGTTCATTATTTCCTGTAGAACTTCTATAAGGACTTTAGTTCTTAATGAAAAACTAATTTTTTTGGACAGTTGTTTCCTATATAAAAAAGTGTCTTTCAATGAATTCAATAATTTTTTGACTCTCATGGGCAGTTGACTCTCATGGGCAATTCAGAAAAACGTAACTTTTATAATTTAATTTGTTCAATAAGTTTGAAATTGAAAATATTAATATTCTTGACTTACTTTAGTTTTGATAAAATTCATTAAATTATTTAAAATAAGAGTATAATTGAAAACTTTAAATATACTGATCATTGGTGTATTCCTAAATAAAAATTTTCTTTATGAGAAATCAATTTTAATCAATTATTTTTATAGTACATTCACACTGCCACATTTAAGCACTTGCTAATTTACATTAACGACTGGTCGTTTACATTATAATGAGCTCAATTATGCAGCTGATACAATTTTTATATGAATTAAAAAACCTTTTCTTAAATATATATCGCACAAAAAAAAAATTAAATTTATAATTGATTTATTAAATTATTTATATACATTTTATATATCAATTATGTTTGTTTATTTACAGCTGAACTTTTGTTTTACATTTTATTTAAAAAACATACGACATATATTTCAAGTTTTTGTAATTTTCCTTGTTGGAAATTTTTTTAAGGGTTGCATTCGACATTTTTTGCCTTAAAGGATTTATTGATAATGAACTCATTTCTATGAAAGCTCTGTGTATGGTAAATCACTCTAACTAGAGGTTATAATGAGCAAAACCGCCTAAATGAGACAGTGTGAATGTGGTATTAGCGGTACAGGCTTTAATTTCTCTACTTTCTTCCACTTGCCAATAAAAGATGAAAATCACTTAAGTCATGTGCAACTTCCAGGTTAACAAATTAGATCTTTCGAATGCATCAAAAGAGACTGTGTGACTGCAACATTTCTGCAGTTCGTTCTGGTCATTGGTGTATATTAACCCATGCAGAGAAATTGCGCATTTCTCATAATTCTCACTGCAGAAGTTGTGGAAACCTGCAGAAAAAAAGAATCATAATATATTTTCTCTGTGAATGCCCAGGCACGGCGTCCAGAAGAAATAGGTTTTTAGTAAGATCTTCTTTGACAGTCTATCAGACTGTTCATCGGTGTGGACGAGAGACCTATTAAATTATTTAAATTCGATGGGATGGATTTAGTCTTTACTTTTCGATATTAGGGGTTCTTGTGAGGAATGTGGTGATAAACTAACCATGCAGCTAATGTTGGTTTCAGAACTTTATATATTTTCTTGTATTGGCAGTATACATATTTGTTAAATGTCATCAAAAATGATTTTAAAGTCATTCTCAATGTTTTCTTACTTTAACATTGTTCTTTTAACAAGTTCGTGATAAGTTGTTGTATTTAAATACTATTTATTTTATATAAAAAAACACGTAAATAATATATTTCTAATAATAATTCATTAAATAAATTTAAATTAGTTTTTATGTTAAAATATAGTATCGCAAAAATTAATATTATTACTAATAATATATTTATAATTAAATTAAATTTAATTAATTTATATAAAAAGATTTGTTTTCCTTTTGTTTTTAATGGGTTCAAAAAGTTGGATTAAAAAAGAACAATAAAGCAGCTCATGTAATTTTCCTTTAATTTTCCAAGCCAAAAATAACATAGAACATACTTGAATAGTTCGAGCAGTGCTAGAAGAAAATTATAATCATAATTTTTTTAAAGTGTTTTTCTCTTATCCTAAATAATATTTTTAGTAAAGTAAAGTTATATGAATTATTTTTCATTTGGGAAAAACAACCAGTTGATTGAAATAAAGAGAACAGTTTAGAAATAACGAACCTTAAGTACACTTCAGCAACTGTCTCAGTAATTTCTGTTGATTAACCGGGAAGAAACTTTTGTCCGAAAGAAATTAATTCAGTCTTATTAATAATATTTCTTTGAGGTAATTTTTGAAGTATAACAATTTTAGTTCAAAAATAGATGTAAGATATAAAAATAAAAGTCATTATGAATAATTAATTTAATTTCAAATATAAATAAATGCGTTGGAGTCAATAAATGACTTATCAAAATTTATAATGTTATGTTAACGATTAAGCAATAATTCAGGTATTTCGATTTATCTTCATATTCATTTATATATTTGTTTATAAAGAGGTTTTTTCGAACAGTAGTGAACTACAACAACAAAAATTTTATTTTTTATATTATTTGAAGTAATTGAATTTTTGCTGCCCATACAGCTATTTCGAGTATTGCCAAATACCCATTATCAGTGGTCTTGGAAATAATTCTTGTATTTAATTACTCATAAATAATTATTTGTGAGACTGCAGGTACCTGGAATCGAACTCGGGTCCTGCAAAATGTGAAGCTCAGAATCAGCGCACCTTAATGAACTGATCCAAAGCCGTAGTTGAATTTTTATGTTCGCATATTTTTCTGGAGTTTTGTTACTTTTGCTGTGAAAGTTTTTATTAACAATTTTACTTGCTGTGAAATTGTATTTATATTAGAACGAAATCATAAAACAGTTGTAAAATATTTGTTTATAAAATTTTGAGCCACAAGATATATACGAAATTTGGCTTTGTAAAAGCTTAATCTTGTTAAAAAATTCCGATTAATTTGAATTGAAAGAGGCTGATCGAGAGAGATCATTGTTTTATTTACTTAAAAACAAAAAGTATATTTTTTAATATTATTGTTAAATATATTATTTAATTTGTAAAATTGTATAATATCAACACACACAGAATTGTTTTCCTGGAATATGTGTATTCATCTCAATAATTGAAGTTTTATAACTCTTTAAAAGGAGTATTTGATATCAAAACTAATCATTCCTTTTATATTAATTTGGCACATCATGCAGGTGGAGTTTATATACGAAGGAATACTTAAGTATTGTCAAATAGACTTTTATAAATACATTGGAAATTATATGTACAGTCAACAACAAAGAGCAAATTTTTCCCGACTGTGAAGTGACACTCATGAATGATTCATAAATCACTTGCATCATTTTTGTATCCAATGTCGGTGTTGATGAGTATCATATCGAAAGAGTATAAAACAATATAAGTGGTGTCACCTATATTAATAACTATTAAACACTCATTGCCGGCATTTATGAATAAGGTGGAATCGAATATACGAAAAAGCGACTTAGAATGCTTATTAGTGAACAACAACCAATGACTCCAGTATGACTCGAGTGTTAAGTACTCATTAAAGTACTCTAATATAGATATCGATTGGTGAGCATATTTCACAGCAAGACAAGATTTATTATAATATTTACAGGTCGTTAAAATTTGTTTGTAATCTTCCAACTAAAATTGCAAAGTACTAGATCGCATTGCGAATAGATTAATATTGTATTGCTTTGATCCTCAACCCTGTATATTTAGATTTTTTGTAAACATTAGCAGAGTTTAGGTTTTGTTGATGTATAATATATATGAAAGTATTTGTTGTCCTTTTGTTGGAGGCTATAAATGAGGTTAATCAAATCATGATACAGATATTTATGAAACATGTGCACTGAGCATAATTCACAACAACGACATAAATCAGAGCTAGTTGTAAAAAAAGTAATGTAATTCCTTTAAAAATTTTTGGAAAAAATAGTTATGTATTCCAAAGTAAAATAGCCTTAAGTTAGTTGATAGAACTTATAATAATAAAAATAACATATAGATAAGTAGTTATTACTCTTGATATAAGTGGACTCCAAGAAAAGAATATCTATTATTGTAAATTATCTAACATAATGTAATTTAATCTACAATAAACAAATTAATTCGTAAAATAAAAACAAATCAATATCAGTGTCAGAGAGCCCTTACGAATTTAAGAGATTGTAATGATATGTGAAGTAATAAGATATAGTCTTTAAGCGTACCCTGATTTACTAAAATATTTTAATCTGCAAAATTATATTCAATATTATTTATAAAGAAAGTAGTTTGTTATATTTTATAGTAGTCTATAATATTTATTTAGTGGAAAATTTAAAGTTAAAGTAAAATAGTTAGCTTTGACTTTTATTAGAATATAATTAAATTTATGCTTGATTTTGTAAGGATATGGTAAACTAGAAAATGGTAATATTGCTAATGCACTTCAAAATATTCAAATTGATTTTCCCGCAATTCAAACAAAATAATAACAAAATTCTAAAAAACCATTTTAACAAAAACCTAAAAAACATTTTTTCATTTCAGAATTTTTCAGATCTCTTTGGAAAAGTTGTGTCCCAGGCGTAGCACAGCCATTTTACTTATTTACATATGAGACATTATATATTGCGTTCTTTCACGGCTTGCCTATATTTCCTTTCACCACAGTTAAAAAAAAAATAGAGAAAGTGTAGTGAACTGCAGTTTGTAAGTGACAAGTTTAGAATAAAATTACATTTTCCACAGAATATCTGCATAGTAAACAGAGTGTATCTGATGCACTGCGACATTCTCATGTGATTTGTCAGCAGTTTGCGAACTGCGCTTTTCCACTCAACGTTTCTTCCTTTCAGGCAATTTTGAAAAAATTTTCCTACAAGCAAAATGTAAATGATAAAAGCAGTAAACTGCGTTGTAACTGAAGTTGCTGTTTTCCCATAGGTAGAATGCAACTGAAATTGCTGGGTAAAAGCAACGTTCTTATTTTTATATTGTTTTACGTGCATCTGCATTCATTGGGTGTGTAATGAACAAAATTTAATTAAATTAAACAAAATGTATTAAAAAAAATTTTTGAATTCTTTGTTAAATTCAATTTCATAGATTAACCAACCAAGAACCAAGCACCAAGAAAAAGATGCTGTGAAAATGAGTGCAGAGTAGATTTGATTTGGTTAAAATGGTTTTAGTGTTAACTGAATTCAAACGAATATGTTTAGCATATTTTAATATATTAAACATATGATAATATATAAGTTAACGTTTGAGAAAAGTTTTCTTTTACAAAATTTTTCTCAACGTGTTGAGTTTCGTTGAGTTCTCCATGGTACTTATAGGAAATTAGCAATATGTTATACATTTTGTATATTTTATGGTATATCCCTTATACATATGCATTTGTATTTACATTCTGTATAAATAATTTTCGAAATTATTAAACAAATTATAAAAAAAACATTAATTAAGACTTAATTTGTTGTCTACAAAGTAGATCTACAAATAAGTAGAGGCCAACTAGGTGTCAAATAACATTGCCTACACCCAACCCATTATCAAATCCGATAGAAAATTCAATATCGAATTACCATCTAGAGATGTTTAGCTGTCAGATGATCCTTCCTTGGCGGAGGGTTAAACCATTTATACCTACGAATCAAAAACTAGCAGTCGCGTAGGCGCTGCGGTTTTCTCAGCAGTGCTAAATATATCCTACTGAATATATACTTAATAGAAATATATATATACTATCAGATAGTCAAGCTGTTTTAAAATCCTTGAGTTTAGTCCTCAACTAAAGACTCAATTATATGCAGGTAACTTTTTTGCGTTTTGGCTACGTTTCAATAAAAGTAAATTAAATTCTCTCATTGAGGTACCCCGTAGAGATTTTAGTCTTTTGGTAGTCTTACTCACGAATCATTGCATTTTATGTAACCATGGTAGAAGATTAGATATTCCTTTCAACCATTCCTGCCGCAATTGTGGAGAGAACGATGAAAGTGCCTCCCACCTGCTTTGTAGTTGTTCGGCATATGCGCACGCCGCCTTAACACTTTAGAGACTTTCTTTTTTGAGGATATCGGTCAACTGCAAGACCTCTCCTTCAATAGCATTATAAGCTTTGCTAAAAGTTGTGAATTGTTCTAAACCTCTGAGTTTTACTGTGTACGGTATAATGGACGGATAAGCATTATCATTCAACATTAATTAGCAAAAGCATTAAATGATCAATAAAATGGGTAAATAGGCTCCACACAGTTTGATAAACGTAAAATTGAAAATTGAAAATTATTTGTGAAATACTTGTGAAAAAAATCATTTTGGTATTGAATTGTGGCGGATGACGAAAAATGAATTTATTTTGAGAATCCGTAGCGGAAAAAATCGAAGTATTCACTTGGCGAAGCCGGTCCTTCAACACCAAGTGCGAATAAGTTCGGCAAAAATATCATGCTTCTTGTTTGATGATGTGATCAACTATATGATTTTTACTCTATTTTTACTCTATATATGTACCATTATATATAGTTTAACTAACTGAAGATGAAATTGTAAATACTTTAATTTTATTTTAAAATGGTGTTTATTTTAATATCTACGAACTGTTTTTATTTTTTAATTATTTCTTAAAATTGTAAACTTTCAACTATATTTTGTTTTCAATTGTAAGGATTACAGAGAAACTTCAATTTCAATCCGATTTGCAATTATAATTTATATTCATACTTTTTTCCCTATAATTTTAAGGCATGAGTATCTCTGCTTTTTTTTTTTGATTGCACAAAGAAATTCATTTCTTTTTCTTCTGATTGGTGATAATAATCCATAAATTGATGCAAACAAAACTATTGTTAACATTAAAAAAATAAAGAAAAATGTGATTTTTGCTTTTAAATTATTTTTATTATACGAAATTTAAAAAAATGCATTGTCTTTTTTTACTGCAAGTAAAACTCCTTGAACATCCTTGTTAACACAATTATTATTGTATTTTGGTGAAAATTGATATTTAAAATTTTTCGTTCAATTTTAACATTGAATTTGAAACTTAAAATATTTTGCCATCAACTTGAAATATTTTTTCATATTATCAGCTTTGAGAACTCGAATCTTTTATCTTTTCAAATAAATCATTATTAATTTTTCAGATTTTCTCCACATGCTAGAATACAATAGTATTGAATACTATTTTGTTCAAACATTTCATATTTTTATATGAAATATAAAATGTTTTTCATTAACACAGGTTTGAGCAATTAAATAAAATGCTCTGTCTGTAAGTCATTTAGAGTAAGAAATGTTAAAATAATTATTACAATTATAGTAATAAATAAAAGACGGTCAATGATTTTCAGATAATTGAAATGTTACAGATTATTTATATTTTAATATACAACATATTTGCGTTTTTAATAAAATGAAGTGAATAAATAGTTAAATATTTAAAAAAAGTCAATACTCTTAACTATAAAATTTATTTATAAAATTAGTGCAACCAATATAAAAAAGAAATTAAAATTAAATTAATTTTAATTAATTAAAATATAATTTAAATCTTCAACCAATTTCTTGTAGTTAGAATTTTTTATAGTTGATAAAAATATTTATACAGAAATTTTAAATTACTTTTTAACTTAAAAAAATAAGTTTACAGATTATTAACATGGAAATATAATATACATTTGCGATTTAGCCTTCATTATTTTGTAATTTGAATATTTTGTGAAGCTTGTGTATGTTGTGAAGACTCTTTCCTTTTTTTTCCTCGCATAATGTAATTCAAACATTTCATAAACGTCCATGTAAGCTTACTGCAACTGAAAACACTGTAAAACAAAAACATAGAAATTTCTATGTTTTTGGCTAAAATAAGTTAGCAGTAAGCTTAATGCAATTGTTTTGCCATTCAATTTTATTTAAATCCGTTCTGTTTAACCATTGTAGTTTATTTTCATTTCTTTAGGTGTTGGTATATAAGCATACATATATAAAGAGAGTCTCAGTGGTGTTATCTATTTTCATATTATAAGACAATAAAATTTGATAAAAAAATCAAAAGTATATATATAATGCGTTTTAATATCATTGATCTCTGCAAAAATAATAAATGATGTAAAATACAGCAGTTTGCTCTTAAATTTTCAGGACTTTTGTCGAAGTGGATCATCAAAAGGTTCGCAGCAACAATTTGCTTTAGTCAATCATCGCACGCAACATTTTCTTGATGCCCCATATATTTTGTTAGTATGATATTTACAGAAATTAATACAATTCTGTTAAAGCAAGTAAGAACGGAATATGCATTTGCAATTGTTGTTTATATGGCGGCATTGCTAGGTAAAAAAATTGTTGCTAATTTTAAAAAAAAGAGCATATGCTATGTGTCAATAGCTGAAGAAAAAGAGAAATAAAATATTAGCAACAACTTTACCTGCCTTGATTAATCAGAGTACCAAAAGAAAGCACAAAAACAATTTCATAATAAATAATAAATGAATCCGTGTGCTTTTTAAGCCATGACTGTACAAACAGAATAACAACGGTATATATCAAATTAATAGCTGTATATAAATATTATTTTTGTTGTTTTTATTAATGTAAAATAGATGAATTGAATTAGTTTGTCGTTAAATAAATTAATGAGAGGAGTGAAATTTAATACGGAGTTTTAATAAAATGAAATTAAAGAATCTGTGAAACTAAATTTACTTTTATTAATGTTTTAAGAATATGAATAAGTTGTAATAGTCCAAGTGGGTGTACATTTTTAATTAAAACATATTTAATTGCTCTAATTTGTTTTAAATGCATTTTCACTCGTTGTCTTATAGTAAAAATTTAGTGCGCTTAAAAATTTATGTATGTACGTAATTATATATGTACGTAAACCTTAAAAAATAATACATTATATGCTTTATTGCATATACTATGTATACTGTACTATTCTTTGTGCATAATTTTAAGTGGTTACATAGATTCGTATGTACCAGTATGTTAAGAGGTCATAAAAAATAAAGCAGAATTAATATATATAATTTTAATATATAAATAAATATATATATATTTATTAAATTTGAATAAATTGAATAAAATTCATTTCCTATAACAAATAATTGTTTTAAACAAATATTCATATAACAATAAAAATGTCAACAGAAGTTTTGTTCCCATAAAGTATCGCCAGATAGATTTAAAAAAAGTGCAGCATCGTTACCAGCAACAAGCAATTTCAAGCAAAAGATCAAAGTGAGTTTTCTTTGTTGTTCTTGTTTTTTTGTAAATATTTAATTTGACGTTTGTGTTGAATAAAAAATAGTGATGCCATCAGCACAAATAATTTTGTTAGTTTTAGTGTTAATATTTTTTTTACTAATTTTATCAAAATTTGAGGAATATTTAAAAATATTTCTTTAATAAAATACAATTCAAATTTTTGAGTATCTAATTTAAAAAAAAATTAAAGTTGCACTTAAAGGTAAAAATAATATTAAATGTTTTTAAGTTAAATTTTTGAAGCATTTTATGAAATAAAGCAAATAACATTTATAATAAGAAAAGAGTCCAGAGTAAAACGGTCGAGAAACCTAAAAAATCATCATAAACACGCTAGTGTCCTTTATTAATGTGAAGTTATCTAATGAAAAGATATTTTTCTTATCAATTGTTGATAATGTTTTTTATTTCTCTTATAAGTTTTAAGTTTTGGTGAAGTCCTTTTTTAAGTTTCGTCCCTCGTAGTAATAAACGACAAACAGAATTTCTTGCAATGCCTTTTTCCACTTTAGCAATCTTACTATCTTTCTATGGCTGGAATGAAAGTAAATTATGCCGAAAAATCATTTAAATTGATTTAAAATAACAAATGAAATTTAAATTTAAATACTTCGGGTTATCGAAAAGCAATAAAGTTTCAAGCGACCGAAGTTTTAAATATCAATTCAATTTTATAGTATTTTAATGAAAAGTGAATAAATAAATAAATTAACTCCTAAATAAATAAATGAAGGAATAAATAAGTAACGATGAACGATGGAATAAATAAATAAAAAATTAATTACAATTTGATGGCAATCAAAGAATAACATACGGCACCAAATATTGGAATGTTTGAAGTTTATTAAAATTCTTATTATTCATTCTTTAAATTTTAAGATATTACGGAAGTCAAAGTTAAAATTGAATTATGTTTTAACGAACCTTATATGATTTGGTTTTCGTAGCTACGGTTAGGTGGTCTTTTAAAAAGTCAATGAACTGTTTTTTTTTTTGGGATTGCAGGACGATTTGTTCTAAAGTAATATCTCAAGTATTTCACGAAAAGTATATGATTAAGTTTGCAGATTTATGTCAGTACTTAATAATATTACAAACTAATATTGCACTACAATAATAAATTTTTTTTTTTATATTATGTATTTTAATTAATTGAATTTTTGGCGGATCCAGTATTGCCAAATACTAATCGTGATTGGTTTTGATGTTATTTCATCTATTTACTTTTTTTGTAAATAATTTTTTAAAACCAGGGATTGAATTCATGTCCTGTCAAATTCAAAGCTCAGAGTCCGTGCTCATTAGTTAACTGATCCAAAGCCTTACTTGACTTATAGTTCGCACTTTCACTGATTCACTTCTTATGTTTCAGTAAAATGAAATAAGTAAGAAGTTAGTAAATTTTGTTAATAATTTGAATAATGTTGGAAAAAGTTTATTCAAATTAACATTTATGTCCATATATATTTATGTTACATTGCCTAAATTGCCCATAGCTCAGGTAATTATCTGTGGATTTTTTTCATTGGCACATTGATTGTATATTTCTTAATAAATATTCAATTAATGTTTGCAATTAAAAACCAGAAATAAAGTTACGTTCTATATTTTTACATGGCAAAAGAGTGACTTCTTGATTCATATTTTTGACTAAAACATTTAATTTTCTGTTATAAATTTGTCAATAATATTTTAACAACTGAAACAATTGAAAACCAATGTTAGAAGCAATTGTTGAAGACTTAATTAACTATAATTTGTTATCATTAAACTCAATTGGACGTTTTCACCTCGAAATATGTTGCACACGTAATGCTACTTCGGATAAAAACGATAAAAAAATTTTAATGGTTCATATTATAAAACCTTATCCATGTTTTTTTTAAAGTGATTTCTGAGTTTAGTGGACCAAAACATACAGGAAAATAATTGGATATTAAATGTATTTTTTGTTGTAAACCAGTATTATCATCAAAATATTGAATCTACTAATAAAAATATATAAATCTAACTTTTTTCATGGAAATTCAATGAAAATTTATTTGTTTGTTTAGGTATAGCATTTCAGTATTTTTATTTAGTCGATAGTTCTCTTTACTTAATATAAATATAAAATAATATAATTTTTCTTTGATACAGAATCTGTACGTAAAAACATACTTTTTCTGGGAATATGATTATAAATTAAAAAAGAATAAATTTTTTATTAAACTCTTAATGTAAGGAAGTCAAAATAATTTAGTAATTTTTTATTATAAACTATATTAGAATTTGAATAATGGTATTTTGCATTTTTAATAAGAAGTTAATCTCTTCGTCTTAAAATATTTCTGCTGCTTAAACTTTCAGTAGAAATTTGTAAGTTACTTATGTAGTATCTTAATTACTGCTGTTATGTTATGCTACCTTTCCAGGTCACTTTTTTATGCTATTTTTTCATTCTAATAATGCGAAGTGGAGTACTGGATAATTAGTTTATGTAAAGTCATTTGGTTGGAATGACATTTAATGTAAAGGAATTAGATATTATCTTCACTTACAATTGCTTATAGTTGTTTGTCATAGAATTTTTTTTAGTTGGAGTCCTTCTTTTGTCTTCACATCACAACGGAACATGATGGAACATGAAATGAATAGAGAGAAATATTATTGTTATATTGTGCATTTCTATAGAAAAATACTATTAAAGTAATTATTATTATATGCAAATTTTAGTTTCATCCAAATTTTTTCAACTGATAAATGTATCAATTAATGCATTACGTTTGGATGTATACTTTCGACATGGAAAATGGGTTAGGCCTAACTAAAACCACTGTTGTGTTCTTTGAAACACAGCACAAGTTTGGAAACTACAGCCAAATTATTCACTAAAAGTGAATGAATACAGTAATTCTACCTGCTTAAATTTCGGTTTTAACCCTAGCTACAACGATGTTCTTGTTAAAGGAGGCAATCTCTTTTTATTTAAACAGCCGAAACTGAGGGTTCTAAACCTCATGACAACAGATTTGTACGTTATTTATTAACATTTACACTACAAACAGCATCGAGCGGAGTGTACTGGATGTTAGTTTCCTCTTATGAAAGTCATGTTTTATCTTGGAAATAACCCCTTCTCCGTGGGATGTTCTTATAGAAATAGATACATGTTTTTTCAAAAAATCAATTTTTTAAACATTTGAAGAGAAGGGAATCTGTTGTTTTAGAGCACCTCTTTCACTTTGTCATTGTCAATCATAATATAAAACAATGCTTTTTAAATCAGTATTTTGTACAGTATTTATTGACCGTGACAATAAATGTGCAACATATATAATAGTTTTTCGGATATTAATTTTCATGATGCCACTATAATATCAAATTCTTTCCTTACGGCTTGTACAGTTCTTTGAGTGGGTGGTCAGGCGATAATATACAATTTACAACATATACCAGTTTTGAAATAAGTGCAATTTTTAGTCATCCAAAGCTGAAGTGTACTCGAAAATTTATTGTGAAATATTGAGCAGCTACCATTTATTTTTGACAGACTGTGCGATGCAATAACATAAGAAATCAATTTTATTTAAACTCAAAAACACTTTTAATAAAGTTTACTTCACCTAGTAGATCTTCACCAAGAATGCTACTCGGTTTTACTGGAAGCAGAACTTTGAAATATTTGCACTTAAAGGTTTCTTTTATTTTTTTTTTTTTGGCTAAGAGCTTAATAATCAGCGATGCAGTAAAGAATCAATATAATTGACATTCGAGGATAAAACTTTAGATATCGAAGTTAAAATAATAAGAAAAATTTGTTGGAAGCATTTTACAAAGTGGAAGAAGTATATTTAAAATGTAATATTTAATATTTAAAATGTATCTGCATTCATAAATTTTAAAAGTTTACGGAATAAATTTTTAGACATGAAGTTCGTTTTGGTAAATATTGTAAAGTCAAATTCTTTGCGTTAGTCTGTTAGAGGCAGAATTACCTACTTGTATACACAGTAGTTTTAGGTAGCCTAAAACTGAGTGATAAAACCTTTAAAACATATAATCGAATACAGTTATTATGAGTTCTAGCTTAGTAATAATTTTATGTAAAGCTTGCTTTCTGTTTTTCGTGTATAAACATTTTTTCATATAAAATAAAATACATAGAAAAAAAAATAAAAATTAGGAATTAATTAAAATTTATAAAAGTACAACAATTATTTCTAATTCCATTTTTAATACGAAGAAAACGTAAATATGTATATTGATATACTATACTGTCATTATTGAGGCCCTGTGTTCAATGGCGGTTACAGGAATTGATGATGATTCTGTCTTTATAAAAATTTGAAAATATGTATTTCATGTATTTGTTTATAATATACATGTATATTTTTTATATATTTAAATTTTATTATTTATATGTAATTATTTATTTAAAATGGATTCATTCAGTTATTTATTTATTTATTATTTATTTTTATATCTTTTAGCTAAATTTTTTAAGTAATTAAGTAAGTATGAATAATTATTATAATAAAACGTTCATCTGGCTGCTTTCCATCATATTTGTATAAAAATTCAGTTGGTTAATTGTTGCGATTAGCAGCTGTTTTGTACTTCACTATGAAGAAAATAGAATAAAGCAGCTTTTTATAATGAATTATAAATTATAAAACTTTTTTTAAAGACTTTTGTGCCAGAATAGTTGAAATCTTACAAACGGTCTTCCGTTCAATATTACAAAAATCTTACGAAAGACTTTTAACGATATTTTCGCGAATTGCCCTGTAAGTGTTAATGATTGAGCAAAACGATTTGACAAAAAATAATTCTTAAAATCAGGTTTTAAGAGGCTTTTTTTAATGCAAATTACTAACTCACTTAACTTTAGTAGTAATTTATAAGAAAAGATATAAATTCCAAAAATTTTTATTTAAATTTAGGCATAAATTTATTTAATATTAATTACGAATAATTTATATAATTTTTAGAAATTAAATATGGTGTTTACGTTTTGTTAATTATAATAAAAATAATTAAAAAACGCTTTAATATTTTTACCCAATTAAAACTGTAAAGCGTGTTCGAATAGCAATTATATTCCACTTACGGTAGCAATTTAGCAATTTAAACTATTCAAAATATATGCAACTATAAATATAAATCCTTAACAGCTTCCTAGAATCCTGATATCATATCCAGTAAATATGCATATTTAAGGCATGCAAAAATTGAATTCTATTCCCCTTTGTTCATAATTCATCAAAATTTTGTTTAATTAACATTTATACAATGCTCTGTACAATAATGCCGAAACGAGTAGTACAATGAAACTATAATTAGAAGGCTCCAATGATACTTCCATTATATGGTTGGTTTATGTACAATGGCAACAATCGAACCATGACTATTCAAAACAAAGAAAAAGTCTACAATAAACCGAAATCCATAATTTTACTGTTGATTTGAAGATTGTTAATTCGAAGATACCAACAGAACACAAAATCTCCTTCAATTCGTAACCAAATCAAGAATTTCATTAGTGAAATTTTGTTGAACACTAATCAGTTCCATCTGTATTAAGCATTGCCGAAATACTGTATAAGTTTTCCAAAATGTGTACTTAATGATTGTTTCAGTGTAGTATTACAGCGAAATATTGAGGATTTCAACTGATTTAGTCAGATTGAACTTAATTATTCAAAATCCCCACGAATTCAAAAGGAATACTATGATTAAAAATTAAATATATTTCATAAAAATTTTTATAAAAATATTTTGAGTTTAAATTTAAGAAAATTGTATTAGATACTTGCATTTCAATTTAAGACTTTTGTTTCAATATTTCTATAGATAGTAAAAATATATCTAGCCTTATTTAGAGAACAATAAGCAATAAAGTTGTCATGAATAAAATGTTATTTACAAATAACATAATATGATAATCAAATAACTATAATTTAAGATTTTTAAAACTAAAGTACTTTTTAAAAAATGGCTGAATACTTATAAGATTCAACCGCAGTTAAAAAACAATACGGCTTTAAGATCGTAAGGACACATTTTTTTTAAACAAGAGGCGAACTTAAATCTCACTGATTCTACTGTTTTTTTTTTAGTTTCCAAGTCTTTTGATTACTCAGCTTTTTGGTTTTCCTCTGCAATGTATGTATTGATCAGCTTGGATCAGCCCGATTTTATTGGCTTTCTTTTGTTTTCCAAATCTCGTGAATTATAGCTTTATGAATATATTATTACTTTATTAAATAAAATATAATAATATTTGCTTAATTCGAATTTAATAACTAATTAGTCTGTTCTATTATTATTAAAAAGATGGGATCATGCGTTGTGAACTAAAAGATCTACTATGCCCCTTAGTCGTATTATTAAATTCCTAATTTCGATAGGAGTCTATTCAAAGACCAATATAATAGTTGTACGATCGTAGAAATTATGGAGACACCTGTAGTTGGTCATTTGTAGTTCAAAAAGTTCGGCTAAGTAAATTATTATCTAATTTAGTTACTATCCGATCACTGCTACTTAGGTAGGTGTCTGCACTGAGTGCAAATATGAGAACAGTTTTGCATATACAGTGACACTGACGTAAATAACGCTCACGCCATTCTAATGTAACAATTGGTCAGCCAAAGGAAGAATGTTTGATCTCCCAGATTGGCGCAATCTGAAACTCTGAAAATGTAGTTAACTTAGTACTTAAAAAGTACTAAGTTAATAAAATATGCTTAAAATACACCTAAAATCCTAATAATATAATTAAGAGCTGAAAGATGTTTCAAAATAACGTTTTTATATTTGCTAAATATTAAAAATGTAGGGCATAAAATTAACAAAAATTAAAGATATTCATTAATATTTATAAGTAAATAGCTTTTTACGCATTTATTGATTGAATGATTCAATATATGCAGTATCAAAGCACTAGAATTTTTTACAACAAATCCTTGTTCGGTTTGAAAATTCCAAGCATTGCGAGATTGGAAAATTTTCCATTATAGCTTGTAATAAGTGAAGTGGATTGAAATCGACACCGAAATACATATTTCCAGGGATGAATTTATGAAAATTCTATGAAAAACATATTAACAATTCGAATTAAATTGAAAATTCATGTTAAAATTTTCTTAGCAGGTATTCTCATGTCCTTGAGCAATATTTCGTGTCATTCTCTGTAAATGGAAGTTGTAATTTATGCACACACGTTCTGTCAATAAAGTAATTGGCTTCTTTTTTAAATCCATTAGAAGAAGAGTGTTGCAGTCGTAAGAAAAACATATATTAAAGTGCTTAACGTTTTAATAAATAAAATATTAATTTAAATAGAATATTGATTCTTTTAATTTCGATTTAAGTTTGAAGAAAAAATTTTAAAGAATAACAGAAAAATATTTTAATTATAAAATAAAGATAAATTATATACTTACGGTCGATTTCACAATCGAATCACTATTCGCAATACTGACATAAGTTATGGTTGGGTCATCAATTTTGGTGCTTTAAGTCATACTTATGTCGGTATTGAGACTTAAGTTAGGACTTCTAAATCAGTTCTTAGGATAATGATATCCATAAGGGTACCGTACGGATTAATGGTATAAGATTGCGTTGTATTTAGAGTTGTATTTAGACAAAATTCATTTTTTACAACAGCTGCATTAGGTTGATTTATTTGCGCATTAACAAAAAAATAAGATACTTGAGTCCGATGGATATTAATTATCTCATATATCCAGTGAGACACTAAAGTCTTCACTAACAAAATAGAGGATAGGAAAGCATGCAAACCTTAATATATTCAAACCACATGAACAACGTAAAATACACAAATAGTGAAGCAGCTATGTAAGCTTAAGTCTCAACTTTGATAAATTCTGCACCGGCTTGTGAGATAGTAAATACGTTACAAAATCTATCAGGTGAAATTTAAGTGATGTTAAATTGAATACCTCTAGCGGCTTTGGAAGCAAATGAACTGGCAGACGAATTGGCAAAGTGAGCTGTTTCAAGGCAACCATATGGGCAGAACCAAATTTTAAAAGGCAATAATAAAAAATTTATAAGTTTAATCAAATCAAACTTTACTACTAGAGTAGTAAATACCATTAGTAGTCTAATTCTGAGGATTTGCGTTGTAGAAAATTATTCTTCGGGAACTACTGAGACAAAAAGAGCAAATATCTCCTCTATCTGATCAGAACCGATTTGAAAACAATGATTGGAGTAAAAACCGGCGACTGCTAAATAAATAAGCATAATGTGCAATTTAAATCTTCGATTAGGGCCCGCAAACTATAATACGAAGACACGTTAACTTCCTCGTGCATACTCTATTAGGAATAGAATTCTTTGGTAAAATAATAAAACAGAAAAAGTCGTTAAAGATTCAATCAATTTTTCTAAAAAAGAAGATATACACATTTATGCGTTATAACCTGTCAACTACATTTGTTACGTTATTGCACCTATAAGCATCCAATAAAGAGTGTAAATTCCAAACAAATTTTTTGTGAATGCAGAAAAAAAGATTTACCTTGAAATTTTAATCCGATGTAAGCAATTGCACCATGTTTATGTTAATATGGGATATGACCAATTTTACAATAGAACACATATCTATAGTTGAAGCTTGTATAAACGGTTGCTTACTATTTGCTATACATGATTCTAGATTAGGAACTTCCTCTCCTAAATATTACAAAAATTGCATCGACGAGGAGGAAGAAAAAACACTGAAAACAATTTTTTAGGAGCTGTCTAGCCAGTCAGAAGTAGCATTTCAAGGTGATTAGGTTATTAGTTCTCTGGCAGACATGTTTAGGGCTAAGACTAAAAATACGTACCGCTCTCATAAGACCTGAAAATTTTTCATGTGTAGTAATAGCCTAGTAAGCTAAATTAACCTCATTAAAATATATTTAATCTTATAGCGTTATGTATGTTCCAATGACAATATTACTAACACTTATAAAAATTGGTGCGTAAATCTGCGTATAAATCTTAACCTAATGTGCTTGTAACCATAGAGTGAAGGCAATTTTAATCTTTTTTAAGTAAGTTGCTATTTAGGATTTCTATTATATCTTTCATTATTAGAAAGCTTCATAAAACATTTGTCGAATGTATTCAGAAAATATAAGCAACTTCGTTTTACTAATAGATATTGGACACAATAAATAAATTTATGCTGTGCTTTCATAAATGTTTCTGGGAAAGTTTTTTTGTAGGTCTACAAATCCCACAACACAATTTAAGTAGAAAAACCAATGCGAAAGGTCAAAATATGCATCTTACCTTGTGCAAGTTTTTGGTAAAGAAACTAAATTAAGTTCATTTAACCAATTTAACGAAATCTTTTCATGATTTTGCTGTTTCTGTGGAATGAGGGCTTATAATGATTATATTATTCAATTCATAGAATATTTTTTGTGGTTTTTCTGAGAAAACTAATTTCAACCTCTGCTAGTAGTGTGGTTTATCTACATATGCACACGTGCATTTATAATCTTAATGAAAACTGGGTTAATATGGTATCTACGATTTGGTGATAATTGTACAAAATATATATGAAAAAAAATATTATTGTTCGATAAAAACCTTTCCATTGAAAGCAATAGTTTATGGCCCATAATGGTTGCTTTAATTGACTTTAACAAAAAATTACACTTCGGGAAACTTCAATAATACAGTATTTTGAATTCAAAAAGACAACATTAATCATAAAATTGATGTTTCACTAAATTTCCAAATTCGACATAAATACAAATTTCAATAAGCATTTCAATGAGAATATCAACAAATCAGCAACATTCAAATTTATCAGGAAGTATTTTGTATACTTCCTACAGTACGAGTATATACTGTATACTTTTGTTTTGAAATTTTTATATTTTCATAATGATGAGAGAAGGACATGAAGGATATTGAAATACAAAACAATCTCATTGAAATCAAATAACCACAATAACGGAATTTTAAATATGTTTTGGTTTGTGCTGTGGGTTGAATCAGTGGTTTTGAGAACCACAATTATTTAGTGAATTCATTAAAATACTTTTTTTTGAGTTTTACTAAGTTCCGACTATGCAGTATATGTGCTACAGTGAAGGAAGCTATAAAAAATTTGTGGTTTTGTTTAACATATTTGCATTTCTGTATTTAAGAACATTAAAAATAGGGAAACCGCATTACGACTGAAGTAGTTCTTATAGCTTAAGTATTTTATTAATATCTTTAAATGAATTTTAAATAAATTGTTAAAAAATAGCACACTATTGTTTGGTATGTGCAATGAAGGTTTTTATAATTTTTAATTTATATGGTTCCTGTATAATTATAATGAATAGTATTTAACCCATTTCGTACCTCCATGTGGTACACCACAAAGTTTAGTACTAGCAAGGTCCAAACCAAATTTTAAAAAAATTTGACTATATTTTTAAATTTGTTTTACTTTCGTCACAAATAGTGACAAAACTTATTTGTTAAAAGTTATTTATTCAAAATTATAATAATTACTAAAACTTATTTGTTGACAAACTAGAGTTTATTTCATTTTTGTTATAAAATCATTTAATTTATTATGCAGAGTTTTAGAAAAATTAGACATTTTAAATTAGTAACAAAATTTTCATGTACCAAGTCATATTGCAAAATAATTTCCGATACTATCTTCAAAGCCGATTATACCAAATTTAATTGCCTAATTATATTCCATACCCAATGTAATTCAAATTGCCGTTATGGCACTGGGCAAGGATATGGAGTTCCAAAATCTCAGCAATAAATAATTTCAAGTGTAAGGAAATTCTAAAATAAATAAATAAGACTTTTGTTTTAATTAAAATTCTGTCGGGGAACCAAATAAGCATTAAAATTAATTCCCTTTTTGCTCTTCTAAGCAGGAAAGTTATCGTTTCGGTTGAATAATTTACTTAACTCAATGCGAATTGTTCTGCTAATGGTCCTTACAGTTTCAACGAAATTTTACTTATATTTAATTTGAAAATTTTAGAGCTCTATGGTTTTATTAGTATTATTAATATAAAATTTTGTAAGGGCAAAAGAGTGGGTAATTAATTTATGTAGCAACTCATCGTACCAACTTAATATTATTTTGCATTTATTGAAAATTATCATTTGTGGTTAGAGTTTGTGTTGGTTTACTTAGGGAACTTATCTTAAGATAAAATTTCTTACATTATTCTTTTGCAAAATACTGGCAAAACAAAATAATGATCTGCATTACCTAATATACTTCCTGATATACTACTATCTTCTTTAGATTTCGTGTATATACTATAAAAGTTCGGCTTACCTTTACTTATTCAGAAAATAAATGATTACCATAAATATTTTGCTTTGTCTTAATTTTTGCTATATATAATTATTATTTTTTATGTATTTGCATAAAAAAAACTTTCAAAATGTTTTATTAAGTTATTTCTTATATATTAATTTTAATGCATATTTCAATTAAGATATACGCATTTAGTGAAGCACTATCTGTATAGTATTATACAGATTTACGTTACATTATTTAACTACTTAATTTAACAACATTATAAAAAACTTTTATTTTTAACAATTTTAAAAAAATGTTACAAAAGGTGAAGAAGCTCTATAGTGGAAAAGTGAACTAAACTTATAAGACACTGTACTTATAAATAAAAAGTAACTCATATGGTTTATATTGTTTCCGAAATATTTCGTAAGAGCTTTCTGAAGTACTTGAAGAGATTAAATTTAATGCAACTCAACCCAACAAGCACATATCACGAATTAATGTGATGAGTTTCTGGAAAATGATAAAAGAGCTTTAAGAGTTTTATAAAAGGTTGCCAAAGAAGTTACGAAATGGATATGTCACTGTAGAAATGTTGAATCTTTAAGTTTACCAACAAATAAATAATAATTCTTTTTTTTATTAACTTTTCTTTTAAAATGAAACAATTTCGCCTACGTATGGGCGCAACCAGGCAACTACGCAGAGCAGTCCAAATAATACTATTATTCGGGTTACCCTTAGTTGGGAATAAACAATAAATTAAAAAAATATTTTAAAATTTCAAATACATAAATACTTGTAACATTATATAGAAGAGTTAAATTTTTAAGCTTTGTACAGAATATATACTGGCAATAAGTAAGTTGAGTAATAATAAAATTGTTCGAATAAAAATGCCATAAATATCGACTATTCTGTTCACATCACTTAATAAGACAAAATAGGTATATATAAAAAGATATTTCTTTATGATCACTAAAACCTTATTAACAGTTCCCTTAGCCACCTTTCCGATCTCTCAACGAAGCTTGTTACATATAGCTGCGTAAATATTTTCCTCACAGATTTATGGGGTTGTCATTGCTCTGATGGGGCATGTTAGTGTGATACATTTTGGAGACAATATCCCACGAAACCTCTACTTACGCCCAGTGACCTATATATATTTATTTTAAAATCGCCAGTAGTTCCACCTACGCTTAAATTTTGCTTTAAATAATTAATTTGATTTTCTATTATTATTTCTATTTCTATTTTTTCTATTATTGTTGTTATATTCAAGGATTAAGGAAAAATTTCATTAAATATATTTCATTTTAAAAAAATGCATTATTTCACTGTGTCTATGTATAGACAGAAGAAAAATAAAAATCTACTTTTTATTTTATGTAATATTCCGATTTTCATTTACATATTTAATCATATTAATGTTATTGATATTGATTGATATTGATATATCATATAATTTAAAAATTATTATGTGTATTAAAATAGTAAAATAAAAAAAAATGGATACAATATTATTTTATGGTAATAAAATAATATAATAGTTCCTATGTGGTTGCAATTAAATCCTTTTATTGAAATTGCAAATATAACATAGTGAACTATTGAAAACTATTGGATATGTATCACGCTTTTATCATTTTCTTCTTGTCTCTTCTTAGCGTCTGTTTGCCCTAGTGGGGCATAGGGCTGCAGCAATTCTCTTAAACCGTACTCTGTTAGGTGCTTCTCTGCATGTGTCGTTCCATGTGTAGTGCGCTTTTATCATTTCCCTTTCAATTGTTCTTCTCCGAGTAAAAGCCGCTGCACCAGTGCATCTGCTGCCTTGTGGGTTCCTCGTTAAAGCTTGTATGAATTTAATGGTCGTCGGATAGTATGCCCCATCCAATTCGATTTTCACATATTTATTTTGTTTATAGCAGCTTTCTGATTTAGTTGGAACAAAAGTTCTGCACTTGGTATGTGATTGGACCACCATGTTTGTAAGATTTTCCGCAGGTATTTATTTAAAAATGTTTGTGACTTCTTTTTAATCTGTTTTGATTGAAAACATTTAAATTGAAAATGTGCATTTTGGTACGTTCCGCAGAATTATCTATGTCTATGACTCAATAAAATGACTTTATCGGCTAAGTCTAAATCTTGTAGATGCTTGAATGTTATATAGTTGATTGATGAGGTCATTGATTTTTGTACGCATACTCCTTTCCGTAACACATACCAGTAAATTTGCGGTTGAGGCTGTCAAAGATTTTTTTGAAGCCTAAGAAAACCGATACGGGTGCTCGAAACTCATTACATTCTTTAGAGATGATTTTGAGGGTATTTATAAGATCTATGCACGATCTGTTTCTGTGAAAACCATGCTAGTTTTCTCTTAAATTTTTTCTATAGCTGTAGAGATTCGATCGAGAATAATTGTTGTGAACATTTTATACATATAGACAGCAGGCTAATCCCTCTAAATTTATTGCATTCGGAGGTGGGTTAATAAATTTGTAATTTCACTTATAAATCAAAGTACTGAATGTTTTGGCAATAATTTGTTTTGATTTTCTAAATAAATATAGATCGCAATGATAATGTTTTAGTTCGTATTTAATTAAATAGTTTTCAGCTCTCACAGCTTTTGTGGGCATTGTTAAAAACCCTTTATCAGTAGACTTTGAATATATTTCATGTATTAAATATTCATTATAATATTTTTGACTGTAAGTGCTGAATTTTGAACCTATGCCTTGTCAAAATTGGAGTGTAGAAATAAGTCTTAAAGAACTGGATCAATACTGTGATTGACAAGGCTATTAGATATTTGACATCTCATAGTTGTTATTTCATAGCATAATTAAAACTGAGGTTTATATGCAGTTCAAAGTATTAGACAATTGGATATTTTAAACCAAATTTTTTTTAACAAAAGCTTATCATCTTTACATTTGAGTCCCCGACAATTTTAAGTCCCCGATATAAAAACATTGCTAATTAGTTCTTTTTGTAACTAGGCGCAATTGAATATATAATAAAAAAAAACCCCTTTACATTTATATGTTAAGAAAATAATTAATATAGATATATTTACACTTATATAAATATAGGTAAATGTTATGTTAATTTAATCCAATTTATTTTTTTTTGAAAAGTAGAGAACTGCAACTATAAAAATTCTTTTCCATTACTTTAATTAATTGAATTTTTGGCTGACCCTACGGCTGTTTCGATTTATTTAAATTCTGTAAATTTCCTATATGAAATGTAGAAATATTTATTTTAATAATTTACGTCAAAAAATTGCTAAATTGCAAATATTTAACACAAAAAAAATCAAACACTGTAAATATGCATATAAAATTTCAGTTTGGTTTAAATATTTGTAGTTACAGCTTTAGGAATTTATTGACAATTCTATTGAATTGGAGTTCACACTAAAATGTATCAATATAGATAAGCATTCATAGTGTTTACCTTAAAAATTTCAAGCATATCAAACCACAGCACCGTACAGCTCGAAGCATCCTAAAATTGGATCCACGTGCACAAAAAAGAGGCTTACCTTCATAATGCTTTGATTAGAGCAGCACATGCCGTTGTTATTTCAAAGGATGTGGTCGGCTTGGGTGTGCTAAATATCTAACATTTACTTTTGGTCCATCCTATTAAATGACAAACGTTCTGCCCTTGGAACTGAACCACATGTTGGTTTTATATAAATCGTTTTACCGGATGAGTATAGTGTGTAGTGCACGTGTAGTAAAATATTCTAGTGAGTTAAAATCTTATTGTTCAGTTTAAAATAAGGTGAATTATCAATGTGGCAGTAAAACGGAATTTGAATATGTAAAATGTAACGTAAAATTACATCCAAAGGACTGTTTTTCAGAGTCCCATGATGGCAAGAAACCATAATAAATTAAAAAAAAAAACAGATAAGGAAGTAGCATAAACATATTTCTATTTCTTTCTACATATAATTAGCATTTTATGTGATCTAGATCAGGTTGCGAGGTTTCGAAGTGGGTATTTAAATACCCATAACATGAAAATATACCAAGAGTTCAGGCTAATGATCTAACCTAGGTGAGTACAGTATTACTAAACAGTGTTCACTTACGGCTTGAAGGTAGTAAAAGGATTACTATGAGCACTATTCTTAATATAGAAAGGGTTTTTTTCGGAACATCCTGAAAAGTTCGAAGATGAATTCTTAGTCCAAAATACGAAAAAAGTATTTAAAAGAAAAATATTTAACGAAATATTAACATAAAAAATTATTTTCAGTTGTAATTTAATGTCAGTTATGACGAATGAAAAAAGAATTTTTATTATTGGAGTTCACTAATTTTCGAAACCTTTCTATAAATAATGATTTAAATATTGCACTGTTATATGCTATTTAAATTATTTATTAGTTCGTAAATATTGAATTATATTCCCTCTCGATTGGTTATTACAGTAAATTAAATTTCATAATAAAAACACAAAAGTTATTTTTTTGTCTATTTAAGTTTTTGTGGCACAATATAAATAATATCATATTTTTTGTAGATAAAAAATGTTGTAATTAAATAAAAATCATTCAGAATATGCAAAACAGCAGTACAACCAAAGAGTTAAGTAAATTTATTAATTTTTTTTAAACATAATTTATAGAATAACTTACTTGATATAAAAATACAGAATACAAAAAAGGTCTAAAAATGCGGTGAAAGGTGTTAAGGTTTTTATTAAATCTCTAAAGCATTCGAAATATTAAAATTGTTGTGTTAAAGTAATAACTTTATAGATAAAAATAAAATAGACTGAAGTATCGAAACTTGGCATATTTGTGGTAATATTCATATCACAATTTTAATATAAGAAAACAATTCCCAATGGCAGTTGCAACAAAATAAATGGGCCTCACTTGTGATAAAAGCAACCTGGAAGCTATTATGAAAGTCTGTGAGATACCCTAAAACTCATGTTTTGCTTCCGTAATGTCTTCTGTACCTCCATTAAACAATCTAGTATTGCAGAACTTAGTTGTGCTGTAATAGGCCATGTTATGCACAAAGTTCTGTCAACATTCCGCCGTAATTTGCAAAGTTTACCAATAATTTTATTTTGTTTCTGTTTTTTTTTTTGAGAATAATTTCATTTAATTGTGCTGTTAAATTTGAATGTGGTTAATTCATGTAATTATATAAATTAAATAAAAAAAGAAAAAAAAATTTAACACATTTTGTTTGATATACAGATCATCCATACACTTGTGTATAGGTTGGATGTAGTCATACTAAAGTTAAAGGTGAAGATACGTTAAAGATGTTTATTTAAGAGTGGTATGACCTTGAATACAAATAAAACAAGGACTATGAAGTTCTTGGACATTATCTAGGCCACCTAGGTTCTACCTAGGTTACCTAGGTTATTTTCAAAAAGTTTCTGATATAAATTGATTCAATTATATAGCTTTTGTTTTTATAACTCGTTGATTTACCGGGCTAAACCAAACCTTAAGGGAGCACTAGGGAGCTCTTCTAGTTCATCTGCAAAAATGTCAATTTTTAGTAATAAGAAGTATTCAGTATATGTAAAAATATTGTATAATTCAGCTGAATATACGTTTCTTTAGATAATAATGTTTTCTAAGAACTATAGCAAAAGTTTTGAAATAAGTTATCAAGGATAAGAATAACACTTTAAGTAACACTCAGAGATAAAAACACCTGGAAGCGTGTAATAATAATTCTTGTATTTTATATATATTTGTTGAAAGTATTAAATTTGTTTAGTTAAAAAAAATCTGGGTCTTATAAACTAATAAACCAAAATAAATGCCTAATGGAGATGAAACTTACAGGAATATATCGATGTCCAACATAAACATGACACAATTTAAGATTATTTTTACAATTTAATACATAAATTTTTTAAAAAATCGAAAAGAAAATAAATTAAATTATATTAAAGTTACGATTTTTTCATCTATTTTCTATTTTTTTGTATTATTGCCTCTTGCCATTTCCTATTATTTTTATATTCCTTATATTCAACACATGCTTTTTATTTCCCTTATATTTTTTACTGAACGTTATACTGACTGTATCTCAAAGCCTCTTTAAATCAGCTACACAAAACCTTAGTTTTTTTGTAGGTAAGACATTAGGACAGAGTTTGAAGTCGGTCACGAAGCATAAAATAAACACTTTAGAATTTATTTGGCGTAACAAATTAAATGCCCAAACAATCATTGCGTTTACTACTCTTAAAATGCTTCATCAACAATGTAAACACTAAATTTAATACATAAAAAAAATATAAATAAAATGTAAAAAAATAAATTATTTATTTTATAACGTAGAGCTACATAGATTTTACTACATAGATTTTTACATTAAACGCGTATCTTTCCGGAAGTTCATCACAGTAACAGCTTCAAAATACATTCAACTAGAAGACCATGAGGCGTTGAAAAATTCTAACGATTTTCACTTGAGCCAAGCTAAAGTATCTCAATTCAAGTTGATGAGCAAATTTCATTAAGTTAAATTAAGGTTATTTACTTCCTTAACCTTTTTTATGCTTTATACTATTTATTTAGGATGCAATGAAATTCTTTTTTTTAAAGAAAATTGAATATAAAAGTAAATTTGAAAGAAATCATATATTGATAATAATATAAAAAAAATTTAAATAGAATTATAAATGAATTGTTCATCATCTTTGAAAAGAACCTAAATTGGAATTGGCTATATAAATCAGTTGATGTAAATAACTTCCTCTTCATGATTATAGTGCAAATAATCACAAGAGAAATATATCGTTTAATGTGCTTATCTATTGCGCATATCTTCATTTTTTTATTATTTACAGAGATTTACAGAGTATTTTATGTGTAATTCTATAAGAATTTAGTGATGAATTAAGCAGTCAATCTTTTTTAAAAGAATTCATATTAATATATATTAATACATAAGTGTTGAAAAAATATAGTGCGTTTTTTGGAATAGAATAGAAATGCACCATAGAATAGAATATAATAAATTCTATTATTTCCTATTGTGTAAAATAAATTAGTGGTTAATAAGTTCGCTAAACAGATATTTAAAAGTAGAGTTTTAGTTGTACTAATATATTATTCTTCAGTTTAATTCTATTGAATCTCTCACTATACTTATTTCTATAAATTGATCTATTTCATCTATGTTCTAGAAGATAAATGCAAGTATACTTTAACGACAATTCATAATGAAAAGCATTACGTACGAAATAATTTTTTAATATGTAAAAAAGTCAATAGTCAGAATAATGTGATTACCGCTAGGTAATCTAGAGAATAATGACAATTACTTGAACTTTAATTCTAATATAAATTTTTTGTTAAGTAATAATTAAAATCTATATGTCTTATAACAAAAAATCTTTTTTTATTAGTAAAAAATATTTTATTTTTTAATCATCAATATTTAGAGCTATCCATACTACTTTTCTCCATTATCAAATTTCCAACATTAGTGATCTTACGAAATATATTTCGGTTTATATGTTTGCATATAATTATTGGAGAGTGGAAGTATTCAAAATTAAACCTTGTAAAATTGTACTGTAATCTAGCGTGTTCTACAGTAAGTTAACGCTCTTTATCAAAAACACTTGTACGATTACGTTTTAATTCAGCTTTTCAATATTTTATTATTGCTAACGATGGTGCGAGGTTTCCGTAAACAGAATGCATTTCCAATTTGATCCCATCATAGTTCAATCCTTTTGAAATGGAGAAATTTTATTACTGAATGATATTCAATTTTTTCCATTTTATAAAAAATCACTAAGGTGCACTATTTCAATTATTTCCAAAAAACTGATCAAACATCTGATGAAATCGAAACTTTTACTTTTTTTGTTCTGGCGTTGCCACATTTTTAATCCACCTTTTATTTATTTATTGTTAAATAATAGGCTGTGAATACACCCCGACATAAAAGATCTATTGTGCGCTTAGAGTCCTAACTGAAACAATTCCAGACTATTTAGAAACCTCGCAATTGCCGTGGGCTTAAATTTACCTATTTGATTTGGGACTAAGATCCCGTTTCCAAGGTAGTCGAATTTACATCTTGCCGCCTCTGGGCAGTTGCATAGAATATGTTCTGATGTTACGTTCTCCTCATGACAGAGTCGACAGGAATCACTTTCTACCGCACCTATAATCTTCATGTGGTAATTAACTCTGCAGTGTCCTGTAAGAAATTCAGTGTAGATTTTAATATCGGTTCTGTTAAGTATAGCGTCAACTTTGATGTGTTCAAGATCGGAGAATCTTTTTGACCGCTGCATGCCTGCTTGGGCTCTCCAGTGTATCGATCCACTTAGTACACATGTATGCAACTTGGAAACCTGTAAGTTAAACATATTTTCATTTTTAAAAATTGTTTATTAAATTATTTCTATAAATGATACATTTTTCTTCCATAAAAGTTTACTTATACGAGTATATCCATAACTTTTTATTATATCATTTGAGCTTTATCCATAAACAATCTTTAAATATTTTTGATTAAAATTTTGAGTAGTTTTTTTCTAATTCGTCAAATTTTTTTTACATAATAGTTTAAAATTTTGTGCCTTTGCTAGTTTGATTTTATTTAAACTGTATTTATTTAATCACTTCGATGTACATTGATAACAGATGTGCTTGATTTCATTCTAATAATTGCCAGATTTCTATCGCTTTGAACTTTCGTGTTAGCGATAACAATTAATAATTTCACAAGTTTGCACATTAAGCAGATTTTATGCTCTTTCTGGGTTTAATTGTGCGGAGTTGGCTTGAAAACCAAAAATTAATCCTCCAAATGCCCAATTAAAACGACAGCCTACACAATTAGCTGTTTGGCGTTTTGTTCTTTAAAAATAATTAAAGCTGTTTAATTACAAAATTACAAGTAATGAAAGAGGCATTTAAGCTTTTTTCTTTGAGTTTTATGGCCTTAACTTCAAATGCTATTTTAATTCGAAATTGTGGAAAAGATAATTATAGGGCAAGTTGTTCCTGAAATCTTGAAGTTATGAATAAATATGCTTAAATTAGAGAAACGAGGGAGTTGAATAAAATTATATTCACAAATTTGGATGACAAATTATGGAAATTATAATCTATGAAACTTGTATGGTACTGTGTCTTACATCTCCTCTTAGTAATTTACCAACCATATTTTGAAATATTATACATATTTTTGACATTGAAGTTAAATTACTAAATTTATGGATAATTCGGATTGTAATAAATAAATTTTGAAATATGAGATAGAATTATGTTGATGCCTAGATTAATTTGGTTCAATTTGTGCAATTGTGTTATACTGGATTCACATGAGAATTTTGTCTGTAATTTAAGCTGTCATGTTTGTAATTTCAGCTGTCAAATGTTGTTGCTTTCAATGCTAAATTAAAATTTTTGACAGCTAAAATTACAAACAAAACCCCCGTGTGAATCCATTTATTACATTTAACGTGCAGATGAGGTGTAATATGTCATATATTAAGCGATTTGAAATCGAATCTTAAGCAACTAGTGAAATTGCGGTCTTGGAAATCAACGCAAATAAAACACAAATTATGAACATTGGCTACTGCTCCACACAATTTTTGGTTGGGCGAAGTTGGGCAAAGAAAACTTAGAGTGTGTGCCAAACTTTGTCTATCTGGGGAGTATACTCACAGCTAGATGTGGCGCTGATGAGGATGTATCTATGCGCGTCAACACAGCAAATTTTGCCTTCGGTATGCTGAGAAATACATGAAAATCCAGTCAAAAATATCGTAAAACAAAGCTCCGCATCTTCGAATTAAATATAAAATCTGTTCTCTTCTATGGCTGTGAAACAGAGCCATAGAATACTTGGTATAAATTGGCCTGATAGAATAAGAAATGAAAACCTGTGGGGCCGTTAAGGCAGCTAGAAACCGTTCCAGTTCAGATTGGTCGACGAAAATGGCGATGGATTGGCTACACACTGCGAAGACATGCGAACCAACAGCAAACAGATGGAATTCCCAGTGCTCTAGAAGGCACTTTGCAGCATCACAAACATGGCGCAGAACTATAGACAGATAACTCCATAATGCAAATTATAACTGGAATGATATATGCCGCGAAGCATCTAATAGAGTTAGATTGAAATCTATGGCAGAGGCCTTATGTAAGTAAATAAAGAATTCTTCTAGGTATTGAAATTTTGAATTAATTTAATATGCCAACCTATTTAGTATTCGAAATTGACAAAAAGATAAGTATAGGGCACGTTTTTTCTGAAATTTAATGCTAGAAAATGTTAGATTGCACAAGTAATTATATAACTTAAAGGAAATATATAATAAATCATACATTATATAGTATATATGTATATAGAAATCCGCAAGGATTTTTAATTTTTTTTTTAAATATTATTTTCTCAATTTACAGAAGCTTGATTAGTCCAAGAACTCACTTTATTAAAAGTGAAAAAGATTTTTGCATTTTAAAACGTTCTCTCTGATTAAATGACAAAAATAATTTTTAATTTTTTAATTACAACTTTTATTTAAAAATATTTTCGTATTGCTTCAAAAATTTCCTCTAATGAAAAAGATTTTGATATATTACATATTATTGTACACGCTCACTCCCTGTAAGATAGTTTTTCGAGGTTTGTGTTTTTAAATTTTTATTTTTTTTTATTTTTTAAGTTTTGAAATGAAAACAGTTAATTTTGAATTGTATTTTTATAGCAACTTAACAAGAATATTCAAAGTTTCGATTATTAGTTTAAAAGTCAATTTTTCCATCGTCTGACATTATAATTAAACGCAACATTAGACGTTTTTTATTGTAAGCTGCATACATAAATCCATTTTAATAAAAAATATTGATTTGTTTTTCGATGAAAGGCATGTCCTGCACTGGATAAACATAATACTGTATAAAACCTTATTAAAAATATAAATTGCATGTCTTCTGAATTTTGTGGAAAATATTGAGAAGTAACGGAAAATTGCTTCCAAGACTTCGTGAGCGATAATGTCGTTTAGCGTTAATTTTTGGTTAAAGTTTAAAAGTTTTTGAAAGTACGTTTCCGTTAACACTTCAAGTTTCTATCCTGTGGCTTATTACCGTTGGCAAAAGTTTTTAATACTTTAAAGTATGAAAAGCTCCAATTTTTTTTTATCTTAAGAATTTGCTCTGCTCTTCAGCGTTTATTGCAAAACTTTTGGGAACAAAACTTGAAATATTTCATTGATGACTGCGTTTTGTTTGAAAGTAAATTTTTTATAATGATAAAAAAAATTTCATATTTTTTCGTTACTGACGACGATAGATAGACGATAGAGTAATTGAAGTACTGGGTAAGAAATTGTCTAATCAGTGCTTAGTAACATAAAAGTTTGTATCAACAGGAGCCTTCAAAGAAGTTATATTTTCTTAATGCAGTTACGAATGAAAACTTTCACTAATATTAATAATCAGTATTTGCATTATAACTAATATTGGAATAAATAATTATTTGTGTTTAATTAGTAAGTTGCTTAATAAATTTTGTAAGATTTAAATTTCATTGATTTCGAAGTTTATGGTCCTAAATAACGCTCCTCGTATAATATGCTCATATAATGCTTTTTTCATTAGTTAGTTTCATTAGTTTTCATTCTATATTATATAAATCTAGACCTGTTTAATCTACTTCGAGAGATATGGTAGATAATAACTTAAATGCACACGACTGTACGAGAGATTGTCACGCTCTACATAAGACACTTCTGCATTTTTAGCACAGTTTGAAGAGAGGGGTTGCGACTTTGGTCTGACATGTACTTACTTATGTCGGATTTCTTGTCGTCAATGTAGCTAATTTACGTTTTTTGGTTTACTATGTCATTGGCTTTTAACTTTGACATCGACAATAGTAAAACCATAATTATGTGCGACCGCAGTGGGGGTATCACTACCTATCTATTCACTACCTATGACATCATCTTTGATAGCCGTACGGCCATCGTTTTTACTATTGGAAAAAAATACAATAGCCTATTTGAATGGACACCATACAGCAGTAAATTTTAGTATAAAGCCAAAATGTTTACTAAATTCAAAGAACTCAAAGACGAGACGTTTTGGATATGATACAGCTAAAGCAACATCTCTTCCTTTCTTTTTAAATTTGTTTTCTTCACGATATATTTGATAATAATAATTAATAAAACATTAATAAAATTATACTTATTTATGTACAGTGTTTTTCTTCTGGCACATATGTGTATATAAGTTTTACATATAAGCAAATGTAATTGTGCAAGAAACCCAATTTTGTGGAATATGTTATAAATCATACTACGGAAATTTTTAACCCTCATCTCTATATATTTTTTTTAAAATATCTTCATATTTAAATTAAGAGACGTAACTTAAAGCAATTTTCATATTTTTTTTAATTCATTCTGTGAGAAAGTAATATTTTATTTTTTCTTTTCCTTGAAGTAACTTTTAAATGTCCTCTAATCATAAGACGTCAATTAAAATCATCCAATATACTATGTCTTCTAAAGCGCTGATTGTAAAATGCTGATTGTAATAAATTTAAAAAAAGTTATATAAAAACTAAAATAAAATAAAAATTTTATTTAAATAAATTTTTTATAGTGCCGAGACTTGTTGTTTGATTGGTAGATATGTCAATAAACAACACATTTTGAGATTTGTGGACAGTGAAAAATCGACAAGGAACTATGGAAAGAGCACTGTGTGGTCAGGACTTGGAACTTATTATTAGAAATAATGGTGGTATGATGAAAACCGTACATCTGAACGCAACATGTTTCGTTGTATAAACAGTTTTCAAGGTGTGTACTTAAAAGATTTTGTGATTTAAAATCATCAACAAATTTATGTGACTTTTTGTTGTGTGGTTGCGTATATGATTACGTTAGTGAGGACTTCCGATGCTTTAAAAACAAACATCCATTGACTTATGCCTTAACTAGTGTGAGCTATGTGTGAACAAATCATGAAATATTACCACAAAAGACTTCAGTTCTGTATAATACTAATGGAAATATTTTTTTTTAATTTTTGGTTAAATTTAATATAGATCAAATATTTTCCGTGCTTTTAATATGCAAATTTAATATTCCCTTTCAGAGAGTTATAATAGTACTTTAAAATAAGCCTATTTTAAAATATATTTGACTGTTTTATGTAAATAAAAATAAATTTTCTGATACCAAATATAGGTCAATAGAATATACTAATAGTAAAAGAATAAATTAAAACTTTTGTTTAATAGAATAAATTATGAACAAATTAAATGAAAATTATTTCTTATACATTTTACTCTCAAAGCATTATCTTCGTTATTCAAAATTGAAACATATTTGAGTTTCTCATTCAGCTTATTTAACGCATTCTGAAAAAGTTTATACATTTTGAAATATTTATGGAAAACTATTCAGAAATTACATCAACTTTTGAAAATACTTTCATAAAAGTTTTCAGTGCAATAAACTTTCATAAAAATATTACACAAAAGTTGACCATATTTTTATTTTGGCTTTCTGATAATGTAAAATTTATGTCAGTTTCAATCAAGAAGAATTATTTAATATTTATAGCAAGTGTAAATATCATATTGTTAAGTTAATATAACAATTATTCCTTCATTCTATATTTGAGTTATTGCTAGCGTCACAGAAATAATTATATCCTTAGAAGGAAATTATTTTACTTTAATATTAATCTTAAAATATTTAATGTACGTATTTAAAATCAATATTCCATCAGATATGATTGCAACGTTTGGATGATCATAAAAAACGTGAGCGGCAGCATACTCCAGGTGGGTACATGGGTACATGGGCTTCTTAGTCCCCATTTTGTTCTTGTATTTGTGCCTCTTATTCCTATACATGGACTACTTAAATTGCTCAATACTTTTCGTTATAGTCTTGCGATAATAGTGAACTGACTTTTACAAAGTTAAATCAGCTAGTATGCCTTTTTTTGTTAACTTGGATCTTTGAAAATATAGCCTTAAGTGTCGTGGATTGATTAGGTCAGAGTTCATTGAGATTTTCGTGTTGATGGTAAATGTAGTGTATGTATATGGGAGAGTCCTTTTTATGTTTTTGTAGAACCATATTATAAAACATTGACAGATACTTTAGAAAAATTTCTTTCAGAGTCCCTGTGATAACTATTAATTTATATAGGTGCGCAATACATTGGCTGACTAAGGTCTCTGTTAAGTAATTAAAGTTTTTCTTATTAGAATAAAAGATCTCTAAACAGTATCTTGTCAATATATAACATTATATTATTTTTTGAAATTTTCAAAAAATAAATTTTTAAAGTATATTTTAAAATTTTTTAATATTTTATATATTTTTTTGTGTCCAACACTACAATAGGAGTAATCCAATATAGAATAATGCAGCATAACGTTATAATTAAATTTAATGTTAATTTATTAAATATATACTATCTATATATTTATTTATATTTGCTATATGAAGTAATTTATGCCCTTTTTAAAAGTATTTATACTAACTAATAATTAATATTTAAAAAAGATATCATTTTTATTAATATGTTTTAATTTAAGTGTGTTTATCATAATATAAATTTACACGAGTATTAATGTTAAAGTGCCTACTTTGAATGTAGATAATGTCATAGGTATATTTGGGCATTGCTGTTTTTCATTGGACAGTGAAGTCCTTTAATTATATACACACATAAGCTTAACTCATATTTTCAGTGGAAATCGATACTCAATAGCCTATTTAACTACGTTTTCGAAGGTTGAAGAATGCAATCTGATCATGTCGTTTACAGATGTGATATCATCCAGCAGACGGTAGGAAGTCTTATGAGCTAATTTTTATAATGCGTTGGACCAAAATAAATTAAGCACTTGAAGGCTTCTTTCTATTGCCTTTAGCAGCAACCTTTACAGCACAATATTAATGTAGAGTGAAGTGTAATTAACAGATAATTACTCTTTACTTGATTGTACCAAATTTGTTATAAATCATTAAACTATAACCTAATACGTCAATCAATTAATTCTCTTGTATAAAGAATTGATTTATTCCAACGCTATTCATTATGTACAGCTTATCACAGATCTTAAACTATACTCATGCCAAGTAGTAATATTTTCAGATATATAAGATATAAGATAAAAATAAAGGTAATATAAGTGTACTTTTATTTTAATGAAGTACACAGTTTGAGTATATTTTAGCTACTGATTTTATTTCAAAAATGTTGTATTTTTATACAAAAATATTTTAAGACTAATTTCTACATCAAGGTTAAAATATTATGATTTTAATGGACCGTATTACATTTGTCAAAAAAGGTTAAAAAAGGACGGAAGTCCCAACACTTTGGATTTTCCTCCTATTGTTTTTATGAATATATTTTATTTTAATAATTTAAATACGGTTGCTAAAAAATGTTACTATTTATCTATATTTTTCCTTAGTACATAATTCTAAGAATTTAGGTGATAATATAAACTATAGTAATTAAATATATGGTATAAATTCATGTTCATGATTGAACAATAAGATTAAAGAAATAAGGTACAGAATCTTACTGTTTTGGAACATCTTTCAAGCTGATTGATTGTAAAAAATGCTGAAATTATTTATATCTTAAATAAATATTGTATACATACATATTGGTTTTGTTATGTTTGATATGATTTTTAAATTTTTTTTAAACTAACATCAGATAATGTTTGATAGTGTATGAGGTTTCTTAAATCAATAAAAATCTTGTATATTAGTTGAGTTGAAAAATTAAAAGAAAACAAGTCCGAAAATAACAACAGACTTTATTGTTAACTCAGATGTATTCATTTTCCATTACTTGGCATATATAAAACTCCAGATATAAATGGAAAAATGTATGTATAATAGCAGCGATAGAATTTTGCATATCTTTTAGGTAAACAATGCGTTCACCAAATGGTGGTCCTTTCAATTTCTGTATTGTGATATGTGAGCAGTATGCTTCGTAATGTTTTTGTTTGCTTGAATCTCATGAGAATATATATGTAAAAATGATAATCAATTCCAAAGATGAAAAAATGAAAAATGATTGTAGACTTTTCTCTGTAACTTGCTTGAATTTTTACACATCAACCACACGAGTAACTGGTGCACTTCATTACAATTGAATCTCGCTTACACATGACAAGAGATTTCAAATCACAAGCAATGCAAGCATTTTCAACTTCAAGTTTTTCTTTGTTTATTTTAACAAAATTTGCTTTAGATAGAATTTTCAGAATCCATAGTCGAAAATTATAAATTTTCCATCTGCTAAAGCTATGAGTTAAAAGGAAAAATTTTTTGGTTTTGTTCAGAAGTTGTAGGATATGCTGAGTTCATAGAATACGCAACCAAAAAAAATCAATTTCGTTTGAACTTGCAAAATAAATTATGTCCCTTGTCGATGGATTGGAAAATTTTTCATCAAAGGTCGAAGATAATTCTATAGCTTAACTGTTTAGTTAGTCAAAGCAATGCACTTTCTATTTTTTTTCGTTCATCAATTTCAGATTGTTGAGATAAAGTGTTGTTCATTTAATTAAAGCAACATGTACTGTGTGCTTTGATATGCAGTAGCTGGATATGCTGAAAAGAGTCCTATATACCAATATATGAAAAATAGAAGGCTGTTAGTTTGAACTTTGTAGGGCCAACAGTCAAGCGATATCTGCCGAAAATATCTTGCATGACATCTATTGTAAATATTTTGTATGGAATGTAAATGGTATGGTAAATAATGCGCCTGTTTACTTTTTTATTTCTGATTAAATATTGTTGATTGATTGATTTTTTATTTTACCTATTATAATGATAATATAATCAAAATCATAAAATATAAGTCTGTTGGAAGATATTTTATTAATGCCGAAACATTTATTTGCTTCAATACTTTAATAAAAAACACAAGTAAAATATATTATTTTTATTTCTAAAAATTGAATATCCTGAAAAGATAATTTTTTTCTCACTATATAGTTATTAAATATGATAAGCTAATTCTACTTGACGAATCAAATCAGGTGTCAATTCTTTGAGTACCGGGATATACTGGTGTACGCGGAAATGAATACGCGGACAAACTAGTCAGGAAATGGGCAGCCAAAAAGGGGTCGGAACCTTTTTGTGAAGTAGGACATAGTACGTTCCTTTCTCTCATAAAAATAACGAAGAACCAGAACAAAATGTATTACTGGGATAATATGCCAAAATTAACACAATCCAAATCACTTATTAGACCTATAACAATAATAGCATGATATCATGACTGTATGAACCTAATAAAAAAAAAACTTAGAATTCTAATATGGCATTGTAAATTAAAATACCATCTTACGAAACTGGGTATGCAAACTGTACATTCTGTTAAGTGAATGTGGAGTCGGCCACATATATTTTGTTATCATTTTTATTTATTTATTTAATCCTTTTATTCCTAGGTGGAACAGAGGGCCGTAACAAATAGTTTCCATTGAACTCTATCTAATGCAAGACGTTTTGTTTCACTCCAGCTCTTTCCAGCATTTCTTAATTCGGCTTCAGTTTGTCGTTTCCAAGTGTTGCGCGGACGCCCTGGTCTTCTACTGCCTTGAGGGTTGAAATCTAAGACATTTCTTGCGATATCATCAGCGGGTTTTCTTAACGTGTGGTCAAGCCATTTGTATTTGCGCATCATTATTTCATCAGTTATAAGAGGCTGATTCGTTCTAAACCAGAGCTCATTATTGGTTATGGTTGCTGGCCAGAATACATGAAGGATGCGTCGTAGACAACGATTGGCAAAGGCTTGTAGCTGTTGTGCGTCTCTTGCCGTTAGGTTCCAACTCTCACTACCATATAGTAAAGTTGATTTTACGTTTGCATTGTACAGGTGTATCTTAGTGCGTTGTGTGATGTTGGATGAACGCCAGATTTTGTTAAGGGTTCCAAACGCTTGCTTCGCTTTCGATAGCCTGTACTGTATGTCTTGCCGACTGCCGCCGTTGTTCGAAATGTAGCTTCCCAGATAGCAGAAACTTTGTACATCTTCGATGTAGGAGCCATCTAGTTGAAACTTCGTTAAGCAGTTTGAATTGAGACGCATAGACTTGGTTTTGTTGATATTGATTGACAGACCAGCTGCCAATGCACGCTTTGCGATGTTGTTTAACGATATTTGCATCTGGGAAAAGTTATGCGTTAGTAAACAGATGTCATCAGCGTAATCGAGGTCAGTAAGTTTGTTATGAAGGCCGAATGATATGCCATGATTTGTGCTCATAGCTTCCGACATAACCACATCTAAGACTATATTAAATAGTATAGGTGAAAGAATGTAACCTTGTCGGACGCCAGACTTAATTTGGATTTGCCCGCTGAGACGCCCTTCGTGAAGTACTGAGCAGTGCGCGTCAGAGTACAAGCCTTTTACTAAATTTATTAATTTACTCGGTATACCTTTACACTCTAATGCATACCAGATGGTGGTATGGAGAAGTGTATCGAATGCACGTTTAAAGTCGATAAACAGCAAGTATAGGGGAGATCGCCATTCGCTAGACTGTTCGACTATTATTCGAAGGCTGTTTATGTGGTCGGCACATGATCGAATATGCCTAAATCCTGCTTGCTCGGCTCGTAGTGTAGGCTCAACGGCCGAAGTTAAACGTTTATGTAAGATTTGAGCAATAACTTTATAAGCTACATTTAGTAAAGTTATGCCTCTCCAGTTGGAGCATTCCATCAGGTTACCTTTCTTTGGTATATTAATAATGATGCCGTCTTTAAGATTAGGCGGTAATGACTCTTGGGACCAGAAGTTGTTGACAATTGGTTGAATAATTTGAGCAGCTGAAATTTTGTCTGCTTTGAGCAGTTCGGGGGCAATATTGTCCGGACCAGCGGACTTACCTGCTTTAAGCTGAGTTATTGCTGCCTCAATTTCACTGATGTTAGGTACATCTGTGTTTATATCGTTGCGAGCAACATGTTCGTGGTGTCTACTACATTGTTCCTGCTGAGGATAGGTGTTGTTTCCCGCTAGGAGATTTCTGTAGTGATCTTCCCAAACTTTTAGCTGATCTTCGGTAGAGTGTACTAGTTCGCCTCTGGTATTTTTTATTGGCTTTGCAATCCTGTGTTTACGTCCCACCATAGCTTTAGTGATGTTGTGTAGGTCTTTGAGCCTATGTGATTCGCTTGCTTTTTGGGCTTCTGTTGCTAAATTGTCGAGCCATCTGCGCTTATCGGCTCTAGCGCTGCGTTTAACTTTGCGGTTGGCAATACTGTAGTTGGCTTGTGCCTGCTGCTTTGTTTGGCGCGTTCTTGTCCTGTTAACCTTTTCTTTTTCTCCTTTGCGCGCTTTTATAAGATTCCATGTATGTTCGGTGATCCACGGATTATTTTGACGTTGAGGAATACCGACACTTTGTTGTGCTGCTTCAGTGAAGGCACATTTTGCTTGTTCCCAATAAGTTTCGGCTTCAAAGATTTCTTCTTCTAGTGGCAAGGGATTAGGGATTTGGGCCGATAAAAGAGATTGATAGTTATTTTGAACAGTAGGGTTGTCGAGTTTGGCGAGGTCGAACCGTTTCCTTTTGAATTGTGGCTTTCTAAAGACCGCATTTAATTTGAGTTGTATTTCACCGATTAGTAGATGGTGGTCAGAAGTCATGTCTGCACTTCTTTTATTTCTGACATCACATAATGAATGTCTCCACATTTTGCTGATGGCAATGTGGTCGATTTGATTTTCTGTTGCATTATCTGGGGAAACCCAAGTGACTTTATGCAAATGTTTGTGCGGGAAGAGACTACCTCCTATGGTGAGGCCCATGGTGTTACATAATTCATAGAAACGCTCCCCATTATCGTTCATTGTGCCGAGAGCATGTTTACCCATCACTTGCTTTCTTCCATTGTTATCTGGCCCGATTTGTGCGTTGAAATCTCCCATGACGAGCTTTATTTCACCTCTAGGGCATTTATTTAAAACAGAGTATAGGGAGTCATAAAAATTTTCCTTGATTTGTGGGTCGGTGACTTCAGTAGGCGCGTAACACTGTATGCATGTGAGGGTTCTGGCTCGAGTTTTAAATTTTGCCAGAATTATTCGGTCGCCATGTGGTTGCCATTCTATGAGCGCTTGTTTAGCTTCTTTGGATAATAGAAAGCCTACTCCACTTTCTCTTTTTTCGCCTGTGGCCTTTCCAGAGTATATGAGTGTAGCGCCGGAGGATGTTTTGTATTCGCCGCAGCCATTCCATCTTACTTCGCTTAGCCCGATGAATAAAAGATTGAGACGTACAAATTCACGTTCAAGTTGAGCAAGTTTTGATGTTTCTGCTAGAGTTCTTATATTCCAGGTTCCGAATCGTTTCCGTAGTTTCATTCCAATAGTCGTCATCAAAGGGAGCCGTTGGTTATAATTATTTGTTTCGGTTTCAGTAATCGTGTAGATTCAGATGAACGAGTGATTAGCCCATGCATCCTATACTGGTACTGGGGCTGCCAGTTAAGGCCACCAGTCAGACCTTCAGACTCGAGAGTCCGAGAAAACGGTGGGCTTCTTAGCGAAGATTGATGATGCTGTATCTTGCCTACATCCCGGGACGTCATGAAGGAAAAAGACCATCCGGGTCGCGAACCGTTGTGGATTGCTCTTAGCTTCAGATGCTCCTCTTTGACCTTACCGGCAAGGGAGGCCCTACCAGTAGCTACGCTACCGCCGGCATCGCTCTCAGGATCATTGCACCCTACTAAGCCCCCTCGCCACGACAAGGCCACAATCCCCGAGAGGGATTGTGGCCTTGTTATCTTGCCCTGCGCTAATGCATAACTTCTGCTCGTCCGGATTTTGTTTTTTGTTAACTACTTCTTAAGTAATAGACCTTTAAGATTTTTTTTTTTTTTATGTTGGTACACCCTTTCTATGGAAAATTCTTGTTGCACGCGGTTTTTTGAACAAACACGGCACCACTGTCATCGCTCAGGCACCATATTCGGTAGATCTGGCGCCGTGCTATTTTTTCCTGTTCCCGAAACTCAAATTGCCCCTTCGTGGTAAGCGTTTTGAGTCGATTGAATTGGTAAAACGGAATTCGCTGAAGGAACTAAAAGCCATACCATCACGGGCCTACGAAAAGTGTATGGAAGATTGGGTTAATCGTTGGCATATGTGTATCGCTTCAGAAGGAGCATATTTTGAAGAAGATAAAATAAATTTGGAATAAAATTTAAATTTGTGTGTTTTATTTACAAAATCCGAGTACTTTTTGAGCAGAAGGTATATGGAATAGGCTCCTAGCAATGTATATTATTAAGAAAGAGGCTATAAAACTCTGTAAATTAGGTTCTATGCTACATTTTATTGACGCAACAAGGCCAGGAGATCTACTCTAAACCCCGAAGGGTGCGCAATAAACCTGACGGTCGCAGTGCCAAATGTACCAATGCTTTTGAATTGAAATTCAATGTATACCTACTTATATTTTTAAGTTCAATCTGTTGATTTACTTGGGTTTAACAGTAAACCCATTATTGTTTCCGCAGTAAAAGTTTTTTGAGAAAATGAAACAAACATTTTTTACTTGTATCGAGCATTTACTGTATGTTTCGTTCTACATAATTTTGCTTGTTGACTGTGCATTTTTTATTGATTCCTGTCCTCTTTTCTTTATTATTAGATACGAAATTTTAATCTTACTTAATGTATTTGTGTTTTTATATAAGAAGGAGGATAAAATAAAAAGTTTAGCAAACCACATGGCATTCAGTTTCCAAGATTTTTACTTTGTATTACTTTCCGTGTAGTATTACTTTTTTACATAATTAATTAAGTAATTTTTATGCTGAAGAGATAATTTATATACATTTCAGAATATTTGAATAATTATATATATGTAAATACCTCATTATATATTTCAAACTGTTTGTTTGTATTTTTTGATGATTGGAAAATTATCCAAGAAATGTTTTTACTTCATCAGCTTCTTTAATTTTTTTTAAAGTAATTATTACGTTTATGTTAATTGAAAATTACAATAAACTTTCTTGGAATATTTTAATTTGGTTCATTATGACTTATCCTTAATTAAGTTAGTTGATTTGTCGTCAGTCCTATTTAAATTTTTCTGTACTGTTCGATAAATATTCTTTATGTTTATAATATTATACGAGTATACCTAGGTCGAGTTTTGAATAATAAGAATCACATGTTTGTATATATTTTCTCTAAATAAAGTACAATTTTAAATTTTTATTATAGGGGAAATAAATACTTTTAAATACTTCGCACTTGCATGAAAGTTGAAAATTCATTTTCTCAGTTCTTTATATTAATGAGACATAATTTCATAGCTCTGCATCTTATTAAAATGGCTTTCTAAAGCAATGCTGTAGTAAGAGGAAAAGAATATTAAATTTGTTAGTGCTAGTTAGTATGTTCTGAAGTAACCGGTAGTACTAATTTATATAATAAATGTATAAAATATAGATCTTTTTTTTTCACCATTCTAAAATTTGGAAAGTATGATTTGGCTGCACACTGCGGAAACTAGCCAATAAACCCATCACTATGCTTCGAGCTGTACTTCTCAAACTACACAGAGAAAATGAAGTCAGAAAGCTATTTGGAAACAATACATATTAATATTAAACTAGTTTTCGATAATAACGTGTTGTTTATATATCATATAGCTCTTCAATAATGAATACAACACACAATAAAATATTATTAGAAATTTATCAGATTATCAGATTAAATCAGATTATTAATATAAAAATGGAAACTTGTTAGAAGTTATACATACAAATTCAGTAAAAGTTACTTATGATAACAATGATAAAAATTTTATAGTGAAATTGCACTCCATGGTGTCCATGGATGGGTATTATCTCAATTTTAGAAAAAATATTCTTGTTGCAATTTCTAAGGATTTAAGATTGGTTTTCTTATAGGGTCCTGCAATCTTGAACATGAAATATTGCGTTCTTAATGGTATTTTTTAAATTTTTGAAATAAATATGGATTCGTTTTACTTATATATGTCTTAAATTATAGTCAAATCATTTCTCGGGAGTTAAATGAGCTGGTTTTAAACTTTAAGTGAATTGCCATACATACCGTACTTTACTTGTCTGAGGAATTAGTATCAGATTTATTAACATAATGCATTTTGCTGTATATTGAAATAAGAAATAGTGACATTCTGGATTTTTTAATTATTGAAATAAATTTAAATGAAAATTCTCTACAAAAAAATTATTTTTTTATTAAAAAAAAGCAACAGCCTCTTTTTAATTATAATACATTTTCAAAAAATTTAGATAAACATCCTACTATATTTTAAACATACTCGGTGATATCCCTAGCATTAGCGTTGGTTAGAGTCTTGCCTTTAAAGAAGCGTCTGGCTGGTTTTATCTCAATCTTTTCTTTTATACCCATTACTACGAGGGTTTGAATAGAATAGAAGGTGTGGTTCCTTCTTCCTTCTTCAACTAGTAACTAACTAACTAAACATCCTACATTAGTAATAATTTTTTTTATTAAGTAAAAAATATTTCATCTGCAATTATTGAAAAATTTAGAGAACCTAACTAAATATTTATTTTTATGAAAACCAATGATTTTCTTTTCTAGACTTAAAAAAAATAATGTATATTAAAAATTTTTTTTATCATTAATTTTTTTATTTACATATTTATTTACAAGATATTTCAGTTAGTCGTAGTGGTTCTTTTCTGCTAAAAGTAATTAAAATGGTGTCATCTCGGAAGTTTATGTATAAAAATACAAAAGATATTATTGTTATATATTGTTATATTTTGATATTAATTAACAATATATATTTTTAAATTTCATTTCATTTCATGCAGCTCAAATAAAAGTTGATCGGTTAATACACGGAATAAGGATTAGACATTTATTTGCAAAATGTATGTATTCCATTGGTAATTGATACTTTGCTGGTTTGTGTTATATAGTACATATGTATCAAGAAAGTGTAGATTTTTGTAATTCGAAGGGATTAAAGGCAAAAATTAAAAAATTATATCTTAGACATTTACTCCTTCGCTTATGAGTATGTAAATAAATATACCCACAGAAAAGCAATGGCGGTGCATTATGCCCTGCCATAAACTGTCCTGTAAACGATTCATTTCTAATATCGAAAATTGAAAATAGAATTAATTTTATTCAAAACAAGCAAAAAATATTTATGTGTACGATATGATTTTGGGCAGCCCATACCACCAATAAAAACCCAAAATTGCCTCTCATATTATCAGCTTATCCAGGCGGAATGAAATCGCATGCAAATTTATGCACATAATTTAGTAAAACAAATGTGAAAATTGCAAATTTGAGCTTAACGGATATATCATTGGTTGACTTAATTTAATTTGATTTTGATTTCAGTATCTGAAATGGATGAGACTTAAAACTTTTCGTATCGAATAGATACAAGTTAGTTTTCATTGAACTATGTTATGTGACACCCTCTTTGATATATTTGCAGCCTTTTAGTTTAAAATAAATTCAGATAATCTTACTATAATTTGGCAATTTGTTCCTGCTGCTCTTGTAGACCCGTTTAACTAGCTTATCGTTGTTTGTATTGGAAGTGAGGATATCGTATTTAAAGCTAAATTCTTGTCTTTACTCGTAAAGTTAATTGCAATAAGGTTTTTATTAATAAAGACATAGTTCACGATAAAATTTCTACATTACTTAAAGTACGTCATAATAATCCATCGAAGTGACATACATAATAATCCATTTATGGCATATATAACAGAATGGTTTTGGGTTATAAGCACTCTTGAACATAATTTCGATTATTGTGCGCTTAATATAAAGGATTTTTATTTATTAATTTAATTATTTCATACAAGCTTGAAACTAATTTTCAAAAACACCCTTCAGAAGTCTATGCACTGCCATTTGATGATGACAGTAATAAATCATTTACAATGCTTGAATACTCAACAATATTCAAGTTAACACAGCAGTAACCAACGTAATAATATGTAATCAGCATTATTTAATTGAACAAATTTAATCAGCAATATTAAAATCAATAAATGTAATTATCAATATTAAAATATGTATTCAGCTTTATTTAAATGAATGAAATTAATCAGCAATATTAAAATCAATAAATGTAATTAGCAATACTAAAATTAATATGTAATCAGCAATATTTTATTTCGATCGATAATTTTGCTTATTATTTATTATTTAATTAATTACTAATTAATTGTCAATTAGGCATATTTTAAGTTAAAATTTAAGTTACCTTTTAAGTGAAAATTAAATAAAGATTCAGTTTGAAAACAGCAATCAATTTGTTATTTTTTTTGAATTATAACCGCTAGAGTTCATAACTTGCATACTAGAATATTATGCTTTAAACTATAGTTTCGTTGAATTAGTATGTACTAATGATGTGAGTCTATTTTGCAATAGTTGCTTCAGCCTCCAGAGTGACCTCATTTTATTGTGCTTGAATTCTTCATAGTCTTGTCTACAAATAAGTCAGAGAAAAATTAAAATTATAAACAGCGAATATGGTCTTACATTTCCTATATCCTTTTGATTAGAAGTCGAGGTGCTATAATGCAATGAACCATGAGGTACCATGACAATGAATAAAAACAAAGTAGAGAAAGATATTATTAACGGAATGAATAAGGCTAGAAGTGTTTTTATCAAATTTAAATCCACGTACGTAGATTTGCGGTCATATATCTACTTCTAGGAAACTTCACAGATTTAGTACCAACATAAAGGCAGCTCTCTTTTATTGAAGTGAGACAAGTAATAGAACCACTGCAATCCAGTTAAAAATTCAGACCTTCATACTCCAATGTTTTTAAAGAATCTTGTGCATTTGCTGGCCCTAAAAAATATTTAATATTGATCAGTGGGTTCAGAAAAATCAAACTAGAGCAATATAAGAAATCTAGAACTGCAAATGGGGCTGGGTTGGGTAATTGGTCAACAATCACTAAAGTCATATAGGCAAGAGGAACGTGTGGAGAATTTGAAGGATGCAAATTATTAATCAATTATTAATTAAATAAGAACGACATCGTTACTTATTTCCATAATACAGTTTGAAATATAAAGATAGGGTTATATCTTACTCCACCTAGGAGTAAAGAGTCATATAAATACATAAATTATATATAACCTGGTTACAATTATCAAGAAGTACTAATATTTTACATATTAACCTCATGTTACAATACTTAAAGTGATAATTTTGGCAGTTGAAAAAAATTTCATAGATTCGCTAAACTGCCATCTTTTATCAGAATGCAAAACAAACTTTAAAACCATCGAGTTGTTGAAATAACTCTATCAATGGTGAAATGTAGAAATAAAATATATTTTACCTATTAACTTCTGTGACCATTAATGCGCATATTACTCCCTCAAAGGAGAAAATTAAGTTTGTAATTTTTGTAAAAACAAGGCAATATCAGTAACCAGAGATATTTTCATGCGGGCTGCCAGTACCGATTAGTACAAGTAATTTTAAATAGAAAGCAGTGGATATATAATTGACGTCAATGAGAGAAGTCAATATGAATCTTTAATATTTTTAATATTCATTACATTAATTAGTAAACTTATATATCTAATATCTTTTGTACATATATATTTATATATAAAATTAAAATTAAATTACAAAATACAAATTAGTGTGCAAAGTTAAATACAACATTTATTAGAATTCCATTATTTCAGTATTCAAATATATTAAATTTCATTAAATTTTATGAAACTGCAAGATATTGAAATTCCTACACACATGAATGCAATGATATGTGTTGGAGAATGGGAAACCATTAAACTAATTTAAATGTCATATTTTATGTTCATTGTAAATAAAACGTCGCTAAGTATCTGACAATTTAATGAGAATTTCAATTGCTGATTGTCATGGCAATAAAATGTAAATAAAGTCATTTTGCACGCAGAAAATTAAAAACTAGCAGTGTGGAAAAATGAGGAAAAAATTGAATGGAAAAAGGCGTTGAAATGAAATAAAAGTTTTTAATCAACAAGTGCACTTCAGAGCATGAAA
>NC_051847.1:163373224-163377548 GCF_002237135.1 Teleopsis dalmanni | reverse complement strand
AAATATATAATGAGGTATTTACATATATATAATTATTCAAATATTCTGAAATGTATATAAATTATCTCTTCAGCATAAAAATTACTTAATTAATTATGTAAAAAAGTAATACTACACGGAAAGTAATACAAAGTAAAAATCTTGGAAACTGAATGCCATGTGGTTTGCTGGTTTTATTTTATCCTCCTTCTTATATAAAAACACAAATACATTAAGTAAGATTAAAATTTCGTATCTAATAATAAAGAAAAGAGGACAGGAATCAATAAAAAATGCACAGTCAACAAGCAAAATTATGTAGAACGAAACATACAGTAAATGCTCGATACAAGTAAAAAGTGTTTGTTTCATTTTCTCAAAAAACTTTTACTGCGGAAACAATAATGGGTTTACCCACGTAAATCAACAGATTGAACTTAAAAATATAAATATACATTAAATTTTAATTCAAAAAACATTGTTACATTTGGCACTGCGACCGTCAGGTTTATTGCGCCCCCTTCTGGGTTTAGACTAGATCTCCTGGCCTTGTTGCGCCAATAAAAAGTAGCGTAGAACCTAATTTACAGAGTTTTATAGCCTCTTCCTTAATAATATACATTGCTAGGAGCCTATTCCATATACCTTCTGCTCAAAAAGTACTCGGATTTTGTAAATAAAACACACAAATTTAAATTTTATTCCAAATTTATTTTATCTCCTTCAAAATATGCTCCTTTTGAAACGATACACATATGCCAACGCTTAACCCAATCTTCCATATACTTTTCGTAGGCAAGTATGGCTTTTAGTTCCTTCAGCGAATTCTCTTTTACCGATTTAATCGACTCAAAACGCTTACCACGAATTGGCAATTTGAGTTTCGGGCACAGGAAAAAGTCGCACGGATCCAGATCAGGCAAATATGGTGCCTGAGCGATGACAGTGGTGCCATGTTTGGTCAAAAAACCGCGTGCAACAAGAATTTTCCATAGAAAGGGTGTACCAACATAACAAAAAAAAAATTTAAAAAAAGGTCTATTACTTAAGAAGTAGTTAACAAAAAACAAAATCCGGACGAGCAGAAGTTATGCATTAGCGCAGGGCATGATAACAAAATATATGTGGCCGACTCCACATTCTCTTGACAGAATTTACAGTTTGCATCCGTATGTATACCCAGTCTCGTAAGGTGGTATTTTTGTTTACAATGCCCTGTTAGGATTCTGAGTTTTCTTTTGATAGGTTCATGCAGTCATGATGTCTTTTATTGTTATAGGTACTAATAAGTGATTTGAATTGTGTTAATTCTGGCATATTATCCCAGTAATACATATTGTTCTGGTTCTTCTTTATTTTTATGAGAGAAAGGAACGTACTATGTCCTACTCCACAAAAAGGTTCCGGCCTCTTTTTGGCTGCCCATTTCCTGACTAGTTTGTCCGCGTATTCGTTTCCGCGTACACCAGTATATCCCGGTACTCAAAGAATTGACACCTGATTTGATTCGTCAAGTAGATTTAGCTTATCATATTTAATAACTATGTAGTGGGAAAAAAATTATCTTTTCAGGATATTCAATTTTCAGAAATAAAAATAATATATTTTACTTGTGTTTTTTATTAAAGTATTGAAGCAAATAAATGTTTCGGCATTCATAAAATATCTTCCAACAGACTTATATTTTATGATTTTGATTATATCATCATTATAATAGGTAAAATAAAAAATCAATCAATCAACAATATTTAATCAGAAATAAAAAAGTAAACAGACGCATTATTACCATACCACTTACATTCCATACAAAATATTTACAATAGATGTCATGCAAGATATTTTCGGCAGATATCGCTTGACTGTTGGCCCTACAAAGTTCAAACTAACAGCCTTCTATTTTTCATATATTGGTATATAGGACTTTTTTCAGCATATCCAGCTACTGCATATCAAAGCACACAGTACATGTTGCTTTAATTAAATGAACAACACTTTATCTCAACAATCTGAAATTGGTGAACGAATAAAAATAGAAAGTGCATTGCTTTGACTAACTAAACAGTTAAGCTATAGAATTATCTTCGACCTTTGATGAAAAATTTTCCAATCCATCGACAAGGGACATAATTTATTTTGCAAGTTCAAAAGAAATTGATTTTTTTTGGTTGCGTATTCTATGAGCTCAGCATATCCTACAGCTTCTGACTCATGGCTTTAGCAGATGGAAAATTTGTAATTTTCGACTATGGATTCTGAAAATTCTATCTAAAGCAAATTTTGTTAAAATAAACAAAGAAAAACTTGAAGTTGAAAATGCTTGCATTGCTTGTGATTTGAAATCTCTTGTCATGTGTAAGCGAGATTCAATTGTAATGAAGTGCACCAGTTACTCGTGTGGTTGATGTGTAAAAATTCAAGCAAGTTACAGAGAAAAGTTTACAATCATTTTTCATTTTTTCATCTTTAGAATTGATTATCATTTTTACATATATATTCTCATGAGATTCAAGCAAACAAAAACATTACGAAGCATACTGCTCACACATAACAATACAGAAATGGAAAGGACCACCATTTGGTGAACGCATTGTTTTCCTAAAAGATATGCAAAATTCTATCGCTGCTATTATACATACATTTTTCCATTTATATCTGGAGTTCTATATATGCCAAGTAATGCAAAATGAATATATCTGAGTTAACAATAAAGTCTGTTGTTATTTTCGGACTTGTTTTCTTTTAATTTTTCAACTCAACTAAGATACAAGATTTTTATTGATTTTAGAAACCTCATACACTATCAAACATTATCTGATGTTAGTTTAACAAAAATTTAAAAATCATATCAAACATAACAAAACCAATATGTATGAATACAATATTTATTTAAGACATAAATAATTTCAGCATTTTTTACAATCAATCACCTTGAAAGATGTTCCAAAACAGTAAGATTCTGTACCTTATTTCTTTAATCTTATATTACCTTTATTTTTATCTTATATCTTATATATCTGAAAATATTACTACTTGGCATGAGTATAGTTTAAGATCTGTGATAAGTTGTACATAATGAATAGCGTTGGAATAAATCAATTCTTTATACAAGAGAATTAATTAATTGACATATTAACATAGGTTATAGTTTAATGATTTATAACAAATTTGGTACAATTAAGTAAAGAGTAATTATCTGTTAATTACACTTCACTCTACATTAATATTGTGCTGTAAAGGTTGCTGCTAAAGGCAATAGAAAGAAGCCTTCAAGTGCTTAATTTATTTTGGTCCAACGCATTATAAAAATTAGCTCATAAGACTTCCTACCGTCTGCTGGATGATATCACATCTGTAAATGACATGATCAGATTGCATTCTTCAACCTTCGAAAAAGTAGTTAAATAGAGGCTAGTGAGTATCGATTTCCACTGAAATTATGAGTTAAGCTTATGTGTGTATATACCTAAGGACTTCACTGTCCAATGAACAACAACAATGCCCAAATATACCTGTCACATTATCTACATTCAAAGTAGGCACTTAAACAATAATTCTCTTGTAAATTTACCATATAGTATATTATGATAAACTCACTTACATTGTGACCGAAAGGTTTTCGGAAGTTCTCATTTAAAATTCGCGCGCTGTATATTTTTCGATATTTTAAGTTTATGTAGTTTGGCAGCACTGTCCTTAATTACTATGCCAAAAATGAGCGCGATATGTCAGACAGTTCGTTTACGGCAGCTGTTGAAACCAGTTCCCCTCAGTAGTGCGTTGCGAAAAAACAATGGAAAAAAATATTGAACAAAGAGTTTGCATCAAATTTTGTGTTTCGAACGAAATTTCGTGTGCAGAATCGTTGCGAATGCTACAAAAGGCTTATGGGTAATCAGTTTTATCGAAAACTCAAGTTTATGAGTGGTACAAAGCCTTTCAGGACGGTCGTACGACCGTCGAAGACATGCCGCGTTCTGGACGACCTTCGGCCTCTACCACCGACGAAAACATTGAAAAGGCAAAGGAAATCGTGTTCCAAAATCCTCATGTGAGTGTTAGAGAGATAGCACGAGAGCTAGGCATCGGTCGTGAGAGCTATCCGCCGTAAACGGCCTCAATTGTGGAAGGATAATTCATGGATTTTTCATGACGATAATGCTCCCTCGCACCGAGCCAACATTATCAACGATTTTAAGGCCAAACATTCAATAAATACCATCAAACAGCCACCGTATTCACCTGATCTTGCACCGTGTGACTTTTTCCTGTTTCCCAAACTCAAATTACCACTCAGAGGAACGCGTTTTGAATCCATAGAAGACGAAAAACAGAATTCGCAGAGGGA
>NC_051847.1:163365991-163373124 GCF_002237135.1 Teleopsis dalmanni | reverse complement strand
CAAGTACTTTTTCAAATGCCTTTTTAAAACCTGATCTTACAAAAAGATAAAGATTGTAGGTAAAAGAGTACTTGGATACTTGGAAGCATTATCTGCTATGTGGATCCAGTCTCATTAAAGCATTTCTAAATTTCTGAACTTTTTACCTAATTTCAAAATGTTGTCTATTAGTTCTGTCGCAATAATTTTTTTACGCTCAACATTTGTTCTACTTATTGTTTGAGTAAATTGTCGCTGTTAGCCCACTCCGATGCTCAATGAAATTCCTGGCTCTATTGAATGTCTTCACTGCTGAAGTCTCCATTCTTCTTTACTGTGTTCAGAGAATATGTTATATTGATATATTATTCACCTACCGATGCTTAATATTATACTTGGCTCTATTTATTTTCTGCAATGCTCAAATCCCTACACTTCTATACTGTGTCTCTCCAGATCAAGTAACTTTATATCAAAATTAGAAGTTTTATTTTTGTGTCAAAATAATGATTTAAATTTTTCGGAATAAAACGGAATAAAATATTTTATTCTCAGTGTCCTTATTGGATCTTGATCTTAGAGAAGGAACTAATACAGTGTCTTGATGTTACAAAATCACCTAATATATCAACTTAAAAAATCATATTTAGACTATAGACATATAAACATTATTAACTTGGAATACAACGAAAAATAAGGCAATTTTAAATTATTTATACACAATTTTAATCCGTTTTCTGTGGTAAGGCGGTTATATAGCGATTGCAAAATAAGTGTGTTTAATGTTTGCTATATTTCAGATTTATTTTTTCGGAATATTTAACAGTTCTATAGAAAAATATTTGCATTTAAAGGGAAAAAATTAAATCAAACGAGAAGTTTGCATTCATTTAAGATATTTTTAAACAATTTTTATCTTTGCTGCTCAACGAATCTTATTTAATAACAGCGAAATATCTTTCATGACTCGGATTAGCTTATCTGTTAGTTTATTTACTTTGCCGTTAATGTTTTTATTTTTATATTTTTTTTTATATATTAAATGTCAACAATTTAAGAGCTGTGTGTTTTTATTTGCATTTAAATAATTTTTCTCGAAAATTGACGTGCAAAATGTACGAGCAGAGCGCAAAGCATCTCTTATGGAAAACTCATTCAAAGATCATTTAAAGAAGTCAAGAATACAATAGATATTCCTGAAAGTATTCAAAAATGCTATATGGCTATATTTTATATATGAAATTAGTATTTAATATTATTGTTGAATGCTTTAAAATCTCATTACATTTAATAATCTTTTTCTAAGATTTATTTAGAGTACTCGTACCTGTACGTTCTCGTTCCTCTAACAAAATTAAAGAATATAAATTTTAAGATAATTACATAAAAAAAGAAAAAAAGTATTTTTATTTATTACACCTTATTGTGTAATAACTCTTATTTAATCTAATTAATTTATTTTATTTATTTTACACAAGTGTTTTTACTATCAGATTTTTACAATCTTGAAAATTACAAGTTCAAGGGCACACGTTTATCAATAGTAGTACTCGTGCATCTCCAGATCCCAGTTTAAGTTTAATATTTTTTCTTTAATTTAAGTTATCGTATACAAATATATTATATTGAAACCACAAGTTCTTGAATCGGCGGGTTTTTGTTACCCAGGGCAGACTGATTAGACAATGGATTTCAGTGAATCATTCATTGTTAGCAATTTTTTCCACTATTTAATATACTAATATCGATATAGGTTAGCTATCAAGCTATCAAAGTTTATTATATATAAATATATAGTTAATTATAATTGTATATACGCCATCTAGTTCTCATAACAGTTCTTCCAACATACGTAGTTGGTGGTTCTCATTTGAAATTTTCTAACTTTAAACCACTTAGCCAAAAACTAAGCTATATCAACATATAGTGCAGTAGAAGATGTTGTTTGAAAAGAACTAAATGTACTTTACTGAAATTCATTGTCAATTAGGAGTGCCCGAGAAATCGGAGAAATTTATTATAAATTGCTAAATTCATCTAGCGATACACAAAATTTTTAGTAAGTTGGAATCCAATTGAGAAATGATGGTTCGATATTATAATCATAACTTTAATTACAAAACTGACTTATATATGAATTAAGTATGATTTAAAACTTAAGTTAAAAGTAGAAAATCGATCCTTAACATTTTTATCAGAAAACGAGAGAAAGAAAATTATTGATTTGGATGGAAGTACTATATTCACTAATTTGTTAAGATAAACATTTTTAGCCACCTTTGTCACAAATAGCTTTTTTATTTTATTTAAAAAACTCTATTTCTTCTGGTTCAATACAGCAGTTTCCGCTGCTTATCATAATGCCGTGAAAGTGTTTCAATTCGTCGATTCAGATGTTTTTCAAAATGTTTGAAGAAGTACTTTGAACAGTTGCAGAGTTCACAAAATGGTTTTCTTTTAAATGCAAGTGTATTTATCCCAAACAGTGCCAAATGAAGCAAATACGGAGAGTGGTTGACCCTATTGAAATATGTAATCACCAATATATAATTATATACTATATTATATAACCTATATATAATATATGTACACATAATGTAATATATATTATCTCTCTACAAATATCTATTTGTAAAGCGTTACTTATGCACAAGAAAGGAATAAAGTTTTAAGGTCTTAAGCATGGCACCTGCAATCCAAAACTTATAAATGGACTAATAAAAACAACAAAGGCTTTCGAACGTCACTGACGATAGGTTTATAATAGTACTCGGATCACTTGTATAATCAAATAAAAAATTTAATTATAGTATTTAAAATTTCTATTAAGTAAAATAGTCACTGCGGTCATAACTGACGATAAAATCAAATATAATACTAATAAAAATAAGGTTTTTTATTATTTATTTTTACTATTATGTACCGCCCCTCATTATATTCAAAAAAATAGTTTTATTGTTAGATTTAAGTTTAAATAAACATTTAAGTTAAGCTTTGGTTGAACATATACTTACTAACTCTTCCAAAAAAAATAACCACTTCTATTAAATATATATGTAAATCTCACTATATATCATTTTAAATATAAAGATTTAAATGTATATTAAAATGCATATATATAACATGAACATTTGAGGATTAAAAATGTTCCTGATATACGCTCACGGTCGAGAAAAATCAATAGCATGATAATGATTTTGAATACTGTTTAGATATGTTAAGGAACCACTCCTTTGTTGATATATGATATATATATATATATATATATATATGACATATATGACATATATGTATATATATATGTATGTATATATGATATAGTGCTTAATTATAGTGTAATGACTACTTTTTCCGAGCGATATAATGACATCGTTATATGCAAAATTAACCCAAAACAACAAATATCAGAGGCTACTACTATTTATGCAAAATAAATATTTGTTGTAATTGTTAAATTATATACATATAATATAATTTTAAATTAAAAGTTTATTACTTTTCACCAAACTAAATTTAATGTTTCCAAGTGCAGTCTTAATAATACTCCGCCCTGGGTAAGGAGTCAAACAAACTTTGTATAAAAGACTATATAAAAATATAAATAAAAATAATAACTAATTTATAAGCATTTATTTGAATAAGGATATGCAAAAAACTTTTAAAATAATGAAGTCTCAACTCCTCTACTATCAGAAATTAAACGCCTTTCAATAAAAGGCATTCTAGAGTTTTTTGGGTATGCACAGAGTCCATAGTTTTTTAAAGAAATTACCTGTCGTGAAAGCTTAACATATCTAATGTCCAGTAGTTCTAACCTTAGTTAGGACTAACATAGTGTTAGGATCTGTTGAAATCTAAAATTGTTATACTCTGTTCTACACCAAGTTGTTCTATTCTAAGTCTGGAAGTAGTATATTCTTTTTTCTTTTTTATGTAATTATATTTACATAACCACCAATCTGTATGTTAAGTAAAATTCTATAATATTTAAAAAATGATAAAGAAATATCATTCATTCAATAATAAGTTATAAATAATGTAAATCAGTCAATTTGTAAATGTCAAGTAATTTGCTTAGGATGTTGTGAATATCAATGACCTCTGCTAATGAAACTATTCTATGCTAATAGAACTATTTATTTTATTCTAATAAAACCATTTAAAGTACTTCCTAATGCTACAATCTATGTTTTAATTTACCCATTGTAATAAACTGACAGGAAATGACATAACAACTATAATCGAGGAATGGTTAATAAATTTAATACTTAAAACTATTGCCAATAAACCCATTCATTACAGAGTCTGTTAACTGAAGAAAACAATCCAATGAACGCTATTCTTCCTAAATGAATGGTGTTAATGAAGAAATTTATTTTGAGTTGCACTATACCGCAATATAAAAATCACCTATTCCAAAACTAGCACGTAGTCAAAATGAAGACGCGTCAGAAGAGGATTACAGAGAAACCAAAAAAAGGCACAGACAAGACGTCAAACTCTTGTTTTGTGGATCTTTTATTGTCATTTCAGTTACTCAAATTGAGTGTTAAATGTGATGAATGTCATTGTTAAAATCAGTCAATCGAATGAGATTGGCTATTTCAATAAAAAAATACTTATGCTTTTTTTATTACTTCAAGTTTCCTCTATCGGAGTACAAATCATCAAAAATTGTACTCTTCTGGCTTTATAATTCCTCATTAAGAGTCATAAAAAATCATGACGCTAATACGTTATCGACTTGTAAAATTTATTGCCACAAATTATTCCCATTTCACTGTTGACGTTGACGTTTCGGTATGAATAAACTCTAAAAACTGAACGTCTGAATGTCTGTAGATTATATTTAGCAACGGCACAAAGTAGGTAACCATTACCAAACTATTACCAGTGTTTTTAAGATAACATAATTCAATAATTCTAATAAACAAATAACAAATAATAGTCTAATTTTTATTACATTTCATTCATAGTGATGGCGAATTTTACCCGATTTACACAATTTTTTGAAGTTTATCAGTAAATTTGGTGATTATATTTCGTTACCCAAACTCAAAAGTACTATGAATTTACATTAACTAAAATGATTCTTATCTGTAGAGCACGAAAAAACAAAAAAATTCTTTACACAAAGTGGAACAAACGAAAAATGTTTTGAATTCTTGATACCGACATAGAAACGGGCAATCAGAAGTATTGAAGAATGATATACTTAAATATTCTTATATGGTTCAAATAGAGCCCTAAAAAAAGCTATAGAAAATAGTTTATGCCAATAACACAAATTATTTAATAAGATTTGCATCAAACCTCTAGATTTTCTGGATCGCCTACTTTTTTGTACCGACAGAACAAAAAACCACAAAGAACAGGGACTTTGTATTTGAAACTGATCACTATATATAATCTTAAACGATGTTTTAGGATTGTCATTAAGCAGTTGATGGAAAAACTTCATTGATGAGTTTTACTAACAGATGTGATGTGATGCTGGTTTGGATCTGGGGTAAGTTTTTCAAGCGAGTTTTACTCTTGGTTTAATTTTCATTCTTGATTGGTGACCTCGAGCGAAATTTATAACACTTAAGAATAATTTATAACACTCTAGATATTTTGCGAGAGTAACAAAAATACCCTGAAATTAACAGCTGTTTAATATGACTTCACAGCTAAAGTGTGATTTGATTTGATATATGTATTTATGATATATAAATGCTTACAAACACAACTAAAAAATTTGAGACTACTCTTAAAATGTTTGATTGAACGACAAAATTTGACAGATCGAAATTAAATTTAGATGGAATACAGGCTTACCAATCGAGAACGCCATAAGGCTTCGTAACGAGTGACTAGGCGGGACTATTTAGACTTTAGACTTAACACTTATGACAAAGCGGATTTTCTTCATATAATGTGGTATAGTATTTAGTGAAAAGTAAAATGTATATAATTATAAGAATAATAGTTTTTTTTAAAGATTTTATATTATATGTTTCATAGGCACCAATCCTGTGGCAAGAACGCAGACAGGATAACGTTAAACATATATTGAAATTTATTTTAGATATAGTTCTTCAAAAAATATTTAACATGTGCAGATATTATTGAGAAAAAAATTGTTCGTAGTATTAGTCAAGTGAGATAAATAAAATAGAAAAATTAGGAATACAAAATTAATAATTAATAATTGTATTAAAAATAATTTTAATACAAATTAAAATAATAAAATTAATAATAAACGTGTATGAACACAGAAAAATATTTTTTAAAATATATGTATATTGAAGGATCATTTACAGGATAATATACTCAAAAATAAACAAAAACTCAGTTGCTTTCTTTTCAAAAATGATGTTATTTTATTTGGAAGTCAGAATAGTCGAATAGTCGAAATATTGGTGTAGAAAAAAATTATTTTATTTAATAATTAATTTTAATAAAATATATTATTTAAACAATTGACCTTTTTCAGAAACAAAATAATTATTAAAATCGTTATTTTAAATTATTTAATAATATTATTTCTTTAAAGCTTGATGGGAATGTCTAAATATATGTACCTATTCTACAGTCCTCATTAAAAAAGTATATATTTATATTATGCAGTAGCATACAGTAGTCATTCAATTAAACTAAAGATTCTATTATTATATCGAAAATTTCGTAAAATTGAAAAATATAATTTCAAGAGCTTTCATATTTTTTAATGCATTTTATATACAACATTCGAAATTTAAAGGATTAGGTTTATTGTATATTTGTTAAACCGAGAATCATTTGTGAAGTAATTCTATTATTATATTTACAAAATATTTTTGGAAAAAGCGGGTAACTCTATTAAAAAATATTTATTGATTTATTCAAAGCATGAAATCAAAAAAATCTTGGATATTGTGTCGTATATTATTCTCTTTAACCTGATAGTTCCCAACCGGTGGTTCGAGAGATGGTTCAAAATAGTTCGTAAATCAAATTTAACAGGTATTTTGTAGTTGATATTCTGAGTATAAATTTTCAAGTATTTATTTACCTATTTTTTAACCTATATAATGTACCTATGTACTTATAAAATTTATTATACATAACATATAGCAGAGATGCATAAAGCATATTAAAATAATCGTACAGTTTATTTTTCTTAAACTTTG
>NC_051847.1:163364074-163365891 GCF_002237135.1 Teleopsis dalmanni | reverse complement strand
TATGTAAGATAAATACCTAGTTAAAATATTATACAGGCACAACCAATAACAATAATTATGTTAATTCAAACTAGTAAGAATCAACTATAGCAGAAGTTTTAAAGAAAGCAATTCTTGAAAGATTTACCCTTATATTGTTCAGAATATAACTCAATATATATATATATATCACGTCACTACATATTTTAAGAATTTGAGTGACATATCCACTTTAGTTTCATAGACGAGTATCAGTTAAAAACGCCATTATGTCCTTTGAAGCGGTGTTGCTAATTCTGTTATAAGTAAATAGGCAGTCAATAAGTACTGAAGTTTCAGTCTGGCGAGAGTATCACAGTGACACAGAATGTGTTCTGCTGTTTCCTCTTCTTCGTAACAAAGTTTGCAGCTATCGTAACTATCGTATATTAGGTCTAAATATAATTTATAAATTTTATCGCTCGTCCAATAATATTTCATTAGTTATAAAATGTATATAATTATTTCATAAAAATGTCATTGAAATCGGTAGAGTTTACATGCATTTTAGTGCAGCTATCTAGATAAATATACACTAAAGTTTAAACGAGAACACAATGTATTCTTCTTTTAATTAAATACATTATCATTAAATACGGGTGTACTATTCAACCACATTAAAAACTTTACGATAATAATTAAATTTTATTGTTTTTATATTATTTAATATAAATTTAAAACATTACAAGTTATACATTATTAATACAAATCGTAATACTTGTATATATGTGTAGTGTTTTTATATCTAAATCTTTTCCTCACATAAATAAATAAATAATAAATTATAAATCAATATATGTATACATATAAATTTATATTTTACACCACAAAGTTTTAACATATTTGTCGTTTTTACTATATTTCATTCTTTAATAGCAATTAGATCTTTAATATAATATATGTTTGTCTCACATGGCGTATACGTGATATATTTGATCTATTGATTTTGATACATATTATCAATCTAAATAATTTTCTTAATAATAAAAAAATGTATAGTTTAGTCATTATTTCTATAAAGACCATTTTTAGTGAAACGAATAGCTTGTTTTTGTTTAATATTGCATCATAGTTTTTTATTACCTCATAGGTTAGCTTAGATTAAAATAATGATTCTAAGGGTCCACTTATGACCCATATTCGCTTACTGTGTTACTCAAAAGCTTTAAAACATTTCGAACGTTTATTAAAATTAAAAATGCTGTTTAGAGATAGATTTTACAGGCCATTAAGATCTTCGAAAAAGTTAATCCCTCGCATGTTTAAGCTCCGAGGAAGCTTAACTTTCATGATATTATACAATGTATTTGCTTATAGAAAAAGAAGTTTAGTTCCTATTAAATATTTATATTATATACTATGAGCTTAATTGTGAGTTATGACTTAATGATTCTTGCTTTGGAAGCGCTTCATTTGAACGGGACTATAAAAATCTGACAATCATCATTATCCTCGTCTTTGTTTAAAGTACAACAAAACGGTTATTAGGCAATCTTTCCATCGACGCTTGAATTCTGTTAATTATAATTGATATATGAAATTTTATGGAATAAAGTGTTAATACTAGATAATATTATTATTACTACTATAGATATGTCTAGTAAATAAAGTTAGCAAAATGACTTCTTAAAAATCTTTTGTATTTTACACAGTACATTTATGTGTAATGAACGATTTCTATATTGTCAAATATATATCTTTTACTTTTAAAATGCGATGCTTATGGAATAATAAATTAAAATAATGAAGACGTAAAAAGCACCACAAAAATATTTGAGTTTTCAGAAAAAGGTGTGGCA
>NC_051847.1:163339822-163363974 GCF_002237135.1 Teleopsis dalmanni | reverse complement strand
GGCAGCTGCTGCTTCCGAATTGGCTATCAATGGTAGGAGAGAAATTACCACATCAACCGAAGCATTGATTAGTTGCGCAGCTCATTCCAGTTCCAATGCATCTCTAAATACCCATAAACCACAAAATGATTCCCTACTAGAAACAACCTGCTAAGTATACGGTTTCATCAGACTTTCTGCTTGAGTCATATCCCATCTATCAACAAATAAAATTAACAATATTATATATAAGACACACTTTATGATATAAGAGCTAACCAATTTTAATAATACAAAAAAAAGTTTTTGTGAATTGTACAATTTCTTGTTCGACTTTCATAACATTCATTATTAAACAAAAAAGAAAAACAAAAACAAAAACAAAACAAAACAAAGTAAACAAAAACATAAACAAAACACACTAAATTAATATATAATTCAGCGATTAAATCAAGTTTGCATTTAAGTCAACTTTACTTTAGGTAACCATATGAACTCTGATATAGTTACTTTTTCGTATATATAGTTGCACATATTCTTTTTATATACTGTAAGTGTATTCTAATAACATTAGTTGTTATATACACCTGAAGATATATAAATGTATTCACATACGTACATCTATATACATATTTATATAAATATTTATATATATGCTAAATAATCAAATTTTATATATTGTAGTTTTCTATTAGATATCGTCGTATATATATAGTTTATAAATGTTTAAGTAATACAATAATTGCGTACATACAAACATAAATATTTGCTGTAACATCTCATTTAAATGTTTATTATATAAGTGTAAGTGATCTTTATTAAATTTGTCACGATTTAGAAAAATCTCAAAACTATATATTACATTCCTTTGAAGAATTGTGTTTCTTTTTTTCTTATTTTAATTAAGAAAGCAACATAAACAATCATTTATACGAATTAAGTATATTTGTATAGCTGTGGTTTATGCGTTAATACTAAGAATAATATCAGTGCATTTTTGTTTGAGAATAATGATAAAACTCCACATTTGAACAACGTAGATTATGTTTAAAGTGGGTTCAATGTTCTAAGACATTATTCTGCTACTCAAACACAACAAGGTTCAATACCTGATACTCTTAATCTTAAAATGTTAAATGGACTATTGAAACCATATGTGTTTTTAGAGACCACTGATGATGGATATTTAGCAATACTCAAAATAGTTGCATGGAGACCCAAATAATTCACTTCATTGGAACTTAATTTTCAAATTGAAACGTTTCTTTACCATTTGTTAAACTTTTTTTTAATGGAAACGCAATTTTGGGGGATTTTGACGAACAAAAAATATTACTTAACTTTGGTTGTGTTTTTTTTCTTAGACGATTACAGGTAAGGAAATGTACATTGAGTACTTTTACGTGTACTTCTGCATGAATCATGTTTTGTTCTTCGGTCAAAATAATAAAGAAAAAAATTGTTGATGAATCGATAATGAAATGAAATGTGATTAATAATTGATTGTTGAAATACAAAATTTTCCTCTTTCTCAACTCTTCTCTCTCTTTCTCGACTCTTCTTCTGAAGACCATTAAACACAATAAAGTGTCTTGTATATTTATCTGCAAATAAATTTCCGCAAAACACTTTTATTTAAAATAAATTTGTACATATATTAAAAAAATATTATTAAAGCACCTTTTAAAGAGATAATAACATTTCTATTTCTAGTTTTTAATATTTTCTAAAATTCTAGTACACAGCAATACGATAATTTCCTAATAGAAGATACCATTCACAAGACTTACTGGTTTCCGTTAAGACCACCTATCTGGCAAAGAAGATAAAACACATAACTCAGTTTTCTTCTTGAGTGTAGTGAACGGCACTTAGTCATCTCTAACGATGAGTAATATCTAACTCAGCTCATCTGTTCTTGGAATCAGCTCTAGTCGTCACGAATTTTGAATTCTGTTCTTGAAAATCATCTCTACTACTCATCATGTATCCCATCTGTTTTCATTCATTTAAAAGCACATGTTATGTGGATTAAGTCTATATATATTACTTTTTCTCAGTTTATTAAATTATTTTAGTAAACAAATAAATCATTACCGTAATAAAACTGTTTTAGTTTATGTAATCATTCTTACGCCCAGAGATATGCATTATCTACACATATTTAAGTATACCAAACCTACAGTGGCGTTGAGACACCATAGCAACCGAAAATATTATATATAATATAATACAATTTTTGAGTGGTGTCCAGGCAAGATAAGCATTTTTTTTTCGTTATTACGCTTCTGTGAAACTAGCTGGTAGAGGAACGAACAAAAGTTCTTTTACTGACAAATCTAAAAGTGCCAGCTGATTTGGGATAGTATAAAGACATTTCATATGCACTTTCAGTGGAAACAATACCACTTAAATTTAAAAAAACAAGAGAGTCGGCATTTTACATTTTTGCCATGGCATCAAGAGATTTGTTTTTTACAGATTTCAACCTATGGAAATAATTAAAGAGAGCCAAATAGTACTTGAGGAGAATGCACTACCGTTTGTGATGGTGGTTTAATGTGGAATTGATTTTAAAGATTCCAAACTAAACATTTTTCTGTGGAGAGCGGATCTTCTGAAAGTCAAACAAATTCTTCGACTAATTTGATGTTCAAAATTGATGAAGATCCCCGAATGACCCAGCTGGGATTGAATGCCATGGCTGTATTGCGAATATAAAGTAATAATCTTGGATACATAAGAAAATATCTGTATGATAAGGTTTCGACATTTAACTGGGCGTTTATGCCATGGCTGTACAGCGTATAATAAGCAATCATATGATTGCTTTTGAATATATGAAGAAATAACCGTGATATATTCCTCAAATTTTAACTGAAACTCATTAAAAGATTCATATATATTTTGCTTAATATGTATTTTCTTCACAAATTTAAAAATGAATAATCCAACAAAATTGTAACAAACGATGACAGTTGGTACCACAATGCCTATCCAGAAACAAAGCAAGAGTCAATGTTATGGAGTTCAAATGGAGTTAATCCCAGAAGGTTGCTCAATAAGTCCAGGCAACAGAAGGCAACAACAGAACGATGTCAATTTACTTTACCAAAAAATAAATGTAGCTCTCATTAGTCCTTAAACTGTACAGACATTTACTGCTTAATGCTATACAGAAACCCGTTCGCAAATTTGTTAGGAAACTAGAAAAAAACGAAACTGCGTCCATACTTTCTGGATTATGTTACCGCGCCAGCTGAAAAAAAGAACAATTTCATTTCGCTAGCAGGTATTGAAGAAATTTCTCCAACTCCATATTTCCTAAACCATATATTTACGTACAATTTCTGATTCTTTCTTAAAATAAAAAAAAAAATTGAAAGTATAAGTTTCGGTAAATGAAGAGATTATTCGTATAATTAATGTAATTACAGATCAAAAAGAATCCGATTGCGAGAACTGTTTTAGAAAGTGTATATAGAAAATAAGAAAAATGATTAACATTATGAAAATAATACCGGACTATTTAAATTCTATTTAATAGGTCTAAAACTTGAAACTTCTTCAAACCACTAAAAGGCGAACTATTGTCGACTAGGTTTATAAAAAGCTCATCATATTATATTATTAACCATACTCCATCACGAGCGTAGATTTGTTACATAGATTCTGAAACTATTTCTAGCTCATCATACTATCTTTTATTTTTGCAATATATATCTTACAAAAAGTATATATATAATTCTAATTAATGATGTAGTTTTATACATACCAACGATAGGTGATAATACTTCTAAGTGTTTTAGTTTAGTAGTTTAATACATTTCTATTTAAAAAATATTCACTGAGCTCCAGAGATATAAAGTATATATCGAAACCGGTTTTAGCATGACTTTATACCGTAGAATTTTGTTTTGTGAAATCTCCTAAAAACTTGGCCCAAGTGAACAATATATTTTTTTCATATTTGAATTCGCTGTGAAAAAATAAAATCAAAGTAATTTTTTTAATATGTATTAATTCCTTTTAAAGTAGTAAGATCTCTTTTTAAATCAGATTTAAATTATACGTAAAGGTATTTATCAAGAAGTCTCAAAAATTTGTCATATATAATCTATTTTATGAGCACTATTCACTTTCTTTAGCAATATGGCTTTAATAGACACTATAAATAAAAATTCTATTATTTGCTATTATTTTCTAAGGATCTTATTTTATTATCTTATTTTCTAGTCTTATAAGAATAACAACTACTGAATAGCTCTTTTTATTGTTTATAATCTTATAATATAGATTGCAATCAGTTTATCTTAAGAATAACTTAACATACTACCTAAGTGCTCTTAAATTAGTGTATATACCTAAGTGCTCTTAAATTAGAGTGACGGTATGGAGTTGGTTAGGGCATGTGGGCTACGGCTTTGTGCTTTCGTTATAAGCAGTTTCCTTGGGTTGCTTACATTGAATAACAACTACTTAAAAGACTCAAATTATGTTTGATTTCTAATTATAATAAAAAACATTTATAAATTTCGTTCTTCAATAGCAATTTCTATTAATTTGAAAATAATAATTCTCATTATGTTAGAATAATTTCAATTATATATGTCAAAAATATTTATTATTAATTGTGTTATTTTAATATGAGTTGGATTTTAATATGAATTGAATTGAATATTTTGATCACTTCTCCAACAATTATTGTGGAGTTCCATGTTATGTATTACAATAATAATAAAAGAAATAACCTGAAGGCGTCATTGTTTTCTATGTTGTAAAGTAGTCAGTTCCAATTTTAAGCGTAACTTTAATACAATTAAATCCGTCTTCAATTTTTAAATGTTGCATATTTGTAGAATTAACTATTGTGGTGAAAAGGTATTTGTACTTTCCAATTTTTTTTAATTTAAATGAAATACTAATTAAAATAACAAATATATTATCGATAATTAAATTAGTTTCGAGAAAAATGTTCGAATGAAATAAGAAAGAACATGAGTTAAAAAGATCAAATGATTATTGATATAATTGAACACATGAGCAATAGAAAAAAATCTGCTCGAGGCACGATCACCAGTATTTCAATACATAATACAAAATTACCGATGAAAACAGAGTACTGAAATAAAAATATTAAATATTTTAACATTTTAGAAGTATTAAATTTTGAATTTGTTTCTCGACCTGGGTTTTTAATAATGTTTTTTGTATATTTTATATCCGGCTACATGTCACCTTTTTTTTTTAACTAAAATTATATAATTGTTTAATAACAAAACCGAAAACATGACCAATGGATATAGATTTTAGTAATATTAATTAATGTTTATAAATTTTAAGTTAATCAGAATATTCCTAGTTAAATACTATAATATATAAAATTTATAAAATATATAAAAATTTGTAAATAATTTTAATTATATATATGTATGTATGCAGGTATGTATGTACTGATGAAAAAATGTTTGTTGTATATGATTTTTCATAATGTTTAGGTGTAAATTAATTATCAAAAAAATCAAGAAACAGATTATTAAAATATAAGAATTGTTGTAATTATCTTTGCAAATCCTCGAATCCATGGAATCGAAATATGGAATATAGAGAATATTAAAAAACGTGATGACTTGTAGCCGGATATAAACTATAAAAAAAATTTATTTTAGAAGTAGTATAACACATTTTTTTATTAATATGTTTTAATAGTATTATGTCCCGCGCAAAACACTAGGTTTTCCTCAATTTGGCAATTTTACTATTTTTAATTAAATTTTTTATAATTTGCAAGCGATGATAAAAATGCATATCTACAAATGCATTTATTTGTAATTTCGTTATTCACATATGTTTCACTTTGTGTAATTACACAATTATTGAAAACTTTCGGATCTGGCATCACCGCGATTCCGCTTCATCTGTTTTTGCTATCAAAACACAGAGTTTAGTTGCACTCAAAATGGTACTTAAATTTGCAGCAAATTTGAATTTTCTGTTTACGGAAGGCGCTCCAAGTCTTGCTGATAAAATTAAATTGGCACATCGTGCAGGATTCAAGGCGGTAGAAATACCCTTTCCAAATTCCGATCTAAACAAAGTCGTGGACATTAAAAATGAAACTGGAATTGAAGTGGCACTGGTTAATATTGCCCTTGGTAGGTCAAATAAAAGTTATTATTTTGTTATTTAATTTATCATTCAAGTTTAGGGTCTGGAGAATTAAATTTTGGATCAGCAAGCATTCCAGGTGCAGAAGAAACCTTCAAGAAGCATTTATCAGAAACTGTGGAATTTGCGAAGGCTGTTAATTGTAAAAAGTAAGTCGAAAAGTTAGGAATTTTTCATAAGATGATTTATTAGAAAAGTAAATAATTTAATTTTTTTACTATGCATAAGAGGATTATTATTATCACTTTAAGTAGTGCTTTAATGAAAATATCCATTTGTACTTAAATTAATGTGTGTTTGTATGCATTTATATGACTCTTATCTGTACTCATCTTTTTTTTAATTTGAATCAAGTACATTGGCTATTAGCTTAAATATTACATTTTTTTTTTTTAGACAACTTAAAGATAATCTAGATTGCAGTACTGTTGTTATTTTGTGATGTCGTTTTTGTTGTTACAGTAGCCTGCAAAGATCTGCGAATACAGTTTCATATAGAAGTGATGAACGGCACTTGGTCGCCGAAATTGACGAGTGGCTTCAGCACGTAGAACTGGTCACTCCTAGATCGAAATATAAAATTCTAATTACAAAGTGTTCTCCATTCCTTACAATGTTTCATATCATATTTTCTTATATTACATATAAACTAGTGACTTATGAATGTTTATCTTAGAAAACGACCTTTAGAAAGTATGTCAACCGTATTTGTTGTTGTTATTGTAACTAATGCTGACCTAAAAAGCAAGCAGATAAAAAAGATTGGTGCTATGAGCGATTAGGTCTGTGTTACGAAGTCATTTGCCTACCCCAACAACTAACGCAATGAAGCGGAGCATTAAATCACTAGGGCAAAAATTTGTTGTAGATTTGACTAAGAAAACAAATAAGTAACGTAATAAGGAGTAAAAATTTAGTTAGGATGTACATAATTGACAGGGGTTTATATGTGTCAGAAGTTTAGTATGTTGCTATGTCTGAATTCCAATTCGACCTATACGAAAAAGTACTATATAGTTCTATGCATGGGACGATATATAGTTCTTCCTCTACTATATATGGTTATACACATTTATATATACATAGTTGTATACATATATACAATTATATGTAGTTGTTTATATGGAACTATATATAGTTCGTCCTCGTATCTCTAAAGTATTAAGGTGCAGCCTAGTTGAAAACTTTGTCGTGGTCTTGAAAGAGAGTAAAAAGCTTCTGCCAATATTTGACCTGATTCTGGTTCTGATTGTACCAGATCTTACGTCTTGCATATTGTCGAACATGTGTCATCGACATACCATCTTTCACAAGAATTTGATGATCACTTTTCTGAAGTTAAGTAAATATTAACGTCAACTGAAATTGATTTTATATAAAATCGATTGCTACTTATGATTTGATTATCTGTCTCCCAGTTATAGTTCATTTTATTAACAAAAGCCATTAGATAAAAATTACATAGTAAAAGAACATTACATAGAAACATCTAAACACGTTTTTATTATTTTGCTGTGTCCATGTCCTTTACACTGTATTAAGAACATCTATATATATATATATATATATATATGTATTTTGTTAACTATTTATATTATTTATATATAATTATAATTTTAAAAATAACTAATATATAATTTAATTTAATAGAATTCATATAATGGCTGGACTTATGAATAAAGCAACAAGGGAAGACCATTTATGCACGTATAAAAATAATTTAAAATATGCAGCAAGTTATCTGGAAAAACAAAATCTTATTGGTGTCATTGAACCTATAAATAAATATGCCCTTCCTTCTTACTTCATGAATTGCTATGAAACTGGTATATTTTCTATCAATTTCTATCTATTAAATATTAATAGAATAATCTATTTTCCAGCTACATCTGTGCTGAATGAAATAAACAGTAAGCATTTGCGTTTAATGTTGGACATATTCCACTTGCAACATATACGTGGCAATGTAACGCATAGCTTCAAGGATTTCGAGGATCTTATAGGACATATACAAATCGCACAGGTGCCAAACCGAAATGAGCCAGATGTTTCTGGAGAACTTGACTATGGCTATGTGTTTTCTTTAATTACTGGTATTAACTATGAAGGTTGGATTGGTTGTGAGTACAAACCTGCAACCACAACCGTGGATGGACTAAAATGGTTGTCCAAATATAATTTGAAATTGTGAAAAAAAAATTGTAAAAAATTTGTTTAGTAAACGTGAAGAAAGGCACTTACTTTATAATTCATATATAACGTGATAATTTTTAAAAAAAATATTTATATGTGTAAAACACAACTGAGAATACAATTCGATTTTTATGTAAATAAAATTTTATAAACATATTTTGGAATTATTATATTTTATTTTTAAAAGTTTATTAGACAAAAAAGCAAATATAGCACATCAAATAAAATTGTTTATGAACTTTCACAGCAAATTAACAAAACTCTAAATTCGAACATACAAGTCAAGCACGGCTTTGGATCAGTTAGCTACTGAACACAGACTCTGAGCTTCAAATTTGGCAGAGCACAAGTTCAACTCTTGATATTATCAGTCTTAAAAATTTATTTACGAATAAATAAATATGAGAAATAATTCCAAGAACACTGTTGGGAGTATTTAGTAATTTTCGTAACAGCCGTGTGGTCAGACAAAAGTTCAATTACTCAAAAATTAATTAAAATATTTGTTGTTGCAATTCAGTACTATTTGATACCTCTCTATTATAAATTCATTTAATTTTTTTGCTGACCAATATTAAAAATAAAACGTGTTTTTAATTTAACGGCTATTACTGCGTTATCAACTTTTCTAAGTTTCTTGACTTACTCAAATAATAATTAAAATAATAATAAAAATCTAAACAACTAAAGTAGTAAAATTTTTGTTATTATATTTTATTGGTGTTTACTTTTTTTAATATTTAATTACAAAAATAATTTTATAAATTTCCTGAGGCTCTAATGACTGTGGCATTATACTTTCTAAATGAGTAATTATTTTTGCGTTCATTGATTATAGTTCTATACAGAAAATATAAAACTTCATATTGTAGTTGTATTATTTAAGATACGTCATATAACGGTTATAACTTATAAGTCAACGAGATCTGTAATTTATGTTGTTATTTTTGTTTTAACCCACTGGGATTGTATAGTCCCATTGAGAGGTGGTGAACGGTACTTGGTCGTCGAAATTTACGAGTGATTCCGGTTCGTAGACCCGACCAGTCTTTGAACCATCTGTAATTTAAAGGGTGAACTACTATTCTTCAGAATACAGAACTACTATTCTTTGAAGTACTATAACTTAAAACTTGTCTTATTTATCACTTCGACTGGACAATCTCTAAGACCCATATATTATGTAGTTCGTGTTAAAGCAGAACGATATGTTTGCTCAGCTATAATTGTTAATTTAAATTGTAATAAAACAATTAAATATATCGCAATTGTTGAAATTGTCTGGAATAAATATATAAAAAATTTATATATATACATTCATTAATGCATATTTTGATAATATTACAGCTGATATAAGTTCGCGATTAATTACGCTATAGCCTTGTAAGCTGACCACTGGCGGATTTAATTCTATTGCTAATATAAAATAATCGATTTCTTGTTGTGCATGAATGTCAATACGCAAAAGATCTACTTTAAGTAGAGTATTTTGTATGCCATGGGCGATTACCGATGTAGCGCTATTAGCACAATCACAAACAATGAATAGCAAACATGCACAATATATTGTCAGCACGATTAATCCCAAAACTTTGAAGGAAAAACCAGAATCAAATATTTCTGATAAAGATCCATATGCTCCAATTATTATATTGATAGACCTAATACATAAAAATTTAAATAATAATTAGTATGTTTATTAGAAACATATACACAAATTTATACACACATAAAGAGTAGATATGTGGAATAAGTACGGGCATAGGCGTTACCGAAGGTTTGAAAAATTTCACTTAAATTTAACCACAGGAGCCTGTACTGTGTTATTAAGGTGGATGTACATTCAACTTTAATATCCTTGAAATTAAGACAAATAGTTCATATAAAAATAATAAAAATCAATGGTATTTAATAGAGCATACTCTTTTAAAACAAGCCGATAAACTGTGAGATGCTCTCTTAATAGCCCTCGAGTTGATGTAAAATAGAGCTGCATTCATATTGATCATTGTGATTATATGAAAATAAGCTATTGTATGCCAAAGCAAGAAACCTTAAAACAAATTAATATAAATACTATTATTTTTCTACCTAGTTACTGAGTTTATTTACCATCAAGTAATCGACTGAGACTATAAAGGAACATGACAGCTAGTAATACGCAACCAATGAAGAGCACAATGATAAGAAAATTAAGTTTTGGGAAGGTGAGCGTTGTGCCAGTCACGCGATAATAACGAACCTTTAAAGTAAAAGATGGAATCGGTGTATATACTACATTCACAGTATAATAATATTAAAATATTAAATATATTATATATTGATTTAAACACTCTTTAATATATAAATGGTACTACCTGAAAAGAACCCCACATAGTTTTGTAGTGTGCAACTTGATTAGCGACACCCCAGCCGACATATGGTATCCAAAAATGCGGCACGAGGAATATAACAAAAATCACACCATAAATGTACTCATCAAATTCTTCAGTAGTTTGTATGAATTTAACACGTTCATAGCCAACTCGTAGTACCAAAGATGAGGTAAATATATAGAGAAAAAATGCATAAATCATCTCGTAGGACTTCCAGCTAAAAGTCACAATACCAGGTGCTGAGCGTACTACTGGCATAACTCCCAGAATAACGAACAGCTTAAGTAGCAATTGATGATCGCGATAGAACTACCCGTAAAATATATTTGGATTAATGGATACTATCAGTTCATATTACATTAGTAGTTGTACTTGATCATAAATGTCTGCAGTTGTTCCATTGCTCGACTTCAACTGATTACGTGTATCCCTGTTCCGATTTCGTTCCAATAATTCCGGATTTTTGAAGTTATGAAAAGTAGTCTTTTTGTTTTTATGTGACTTTAAAATGTAATTCATGTCCTCTTGCAGCATTGTGGATTGAAGAGCCTCTTCGAATTCTGACTCCGCGATGGATATCATTTTACCGAAAACAATTTGAGCTCCTTATACCTTCAATCATAAATACTTACTGATATGTTTTCATGAATGAATTTAGATTAAATTTTTGTAATTGTTTAACCATTAAATTGTGATTAACTCTAATAGGCGTTTCCATAACTGAATATTTTATAGTTTATAAATATTCGTGTGTAGGCCATCTTTTTATCTATTGTAAAGTGTTTGTCAAAGTAATTAATTGTCTACCAAAGAAGTTACACTCACTTTTATAATTTAATTTCAAACAGTCGTTTTTATACCACAAAGATGTCAGTTAAGAAAATTTAATATTAAATAATTAAATTATCTATGAAATAAAATAAAAAATGAGTTTAATCTATAAACCTACATTATTTCATTTAAAATGCCAACTTTAATATTCGAAATCTCATTAAGGAATACCACTTAGTGATATTAAAACCTTTACATTTTTTAATACTTTTTGACTGATCAGACATAAAGAGACACAACTCCCTTCAAACCACCTTTAAGGAATAAATTGAGAGTATGATTCTAGGTCTTGAACCGCAAAAATAAATGACTAAAATACCATTTCAGTAATTTTGGATGGAAATGGGAGATCAATAGAGGTAATATTTCGCAAACAAACTTTATATAAGTTAGAAAACAAAGAAATCTGTGCTATAATGGAGAGAATTGCCTCTGGGTGAAGAAGTTGAAGATAAGCAAGGTTGTGGACAAAATTGATTTTAAATTTTGGGTCAAAATGAGTACGATTATACAGAGACGGCAGAGGAGCACTGACTTGGACCTCATTAAAATGAGATTTAATAGGCTAAAAATTAAGAAGACTAGTATTTCATAGCTGGAAGCAAATTAAGCGATACGATGTCCACCTAAATCATGTCAGGAGCGACACAACGAATTTCTTAGCCAGGAAAAATAAAAAATCATCTATATGAGCTACTTTAGAAGTGATTTATTTATATAGAATGGAGTTTGGATGGCACTTAGCATCAGCTCAGTGCTTAACTTGACACAATCAACACGAAAAGTTGAAGAACTTTCCTTTCACATGCCTGAATCAATTCCATATAGTGGGATATAATTCTAAACCAGATTAGGTAAACATAAAAAAAAGGTAGATCCATTGCTTTTATTTCTTAAGTATTATATATTCCAAGTAATCTTTAAGTTGTTTGCACATACGGGACTATTGTAACTCGTTCGAATACCAGCGGCTACAGAACTATATTGAAATAAATGGTGAACATTAAATACAGATAATATTTAATCTTGAATAAAGAAAAGTAGAGTTTCATGTGTTCGTCTCTTACAAATGTGCTCCCATTAAATTATTCTTACATACATATATAATAATAATATCAAAAAAGCCTGTTTTTAAGGGCAGTATACATAGAACAAATAATCACTTTGTCTCTAATAATATTTATATAAATAAAAACATGTTTGTATTTAATAGATTCAGATATCTTTAATTAATCCATAACAAATCTATAAATAAAATATGAATATAGGTTTTCGTTATAAAGGCATGAATAGATTACTGTTGGACACTGTTGGATTGATCGGTGATATGTTTGTTTTTAGGCTTTTCCTTTATCCAAACTAAATTTGAATTGAATTAGTATCAGAAGATAAATAGTGATTGTTCCAATGCTCTAAAATAGTATGAAAGTGAAAAGTTTTAGTTCCTATTAAAAATTAAAATAAATTTATAAAAAAAGTCATTAATGAATTAAAATTATATGTACTCTAAACTTCTATAATACGTTCTAATTCCACAAACATTTTCCCGAAAAAGTTAATATCTCTTTTAATTGGTTAATTTTAGCAAGCAACATTAAACCAGTCATACTTTCTCGTATTTTTTCTATTTCTCTTACTTGATTTTTATATTATCTAGATCTATATATATATAAATATATACATACCGATGTCAGAAGTTCCCGATTTACATTGACATAACCCTTTAAGCTTACGATAGCTGGATTCATTTCAATAGCAATAATAAAATGATCAATTTCATTTTTAGTCTCTCTATCGCAATGTTCTAAATCTATAGACAATAAAGTTTTCTGAACACCCCTAGCAACGCCAAGGGTAGCATTATGAGAGCAATCACAAAATATAAACAATAGCATAGAACAGTAGACTCCATCAACAATCAAACCCAACTCTTTGTATGATATCCGGAATCCTTCTTTGTGATCCATGATTTCAGCAAATGCACCATAAACTGCTATTACAATATTTACGAACCTTAAGACAGAAGAATTAATAGGAAATTTAAAATGATATAAAAGTTTTTATTCGTGTATATCTTTATAATAACTTACATAAAAATACAGTAAGTCGAATAGGTTCTTGCATAGGCGTTTCCGAGAGACTGAAGTAATTCGCTTAAATTGAGCCATAGAAAACGATAGTTCGAGATAACTGTGGCTGAGCATTCCTTCGACATATCCTAAAAATGTTTTAAAACAAAAACCAATAATAGATGAAATAAAATTAAAAGAATAATAAAAATAAAAGAAAATAAGTGTAGTTAAACTGATAACTTGAGAGCAATATTTAGTCATTACAATGAAATCGGACATTTTACCGTCAGGAGAGGTTGACTAACGATTAGTGTCTCTTCGAAATAGTTTTCGTTATATACCAATATATTGTATTTTATTCAGCTTTATTAAAATTTTTAGAAAGTCATAATCATATATCTTTTTTTATTATATCTTTATATATCTAATTATAATTATAATTATATATCTTTTTGTGGCATATATCTGTATGTATAACCCAGCTATTCAAAACAGATAAACTAACATAATTACCTTACGAAAACAAGTAGCTAACGAATATGAGGCAGCTTTAATTGCTTTTGAGTTAATATACCAGAGAGCGCAGTTCATATTTATCATTGTTATAATATGATAATATGCCAATGTGTGCCATAATGGATAACCTGCAAATATTTTTGAATATGTGAATAAAAAAATGTTTGTTAAATAATTTTTTAATTACCTTCCAACAAAAATGACAATAAGAACAGAAAAATTATAGCACAGAGTAAACATCCTATAGATATGAAAACAATCATTGTTTTGAGATGTGGAAACTGCAATGAAGTTCCTGTGACTTTATAAAATCTAAGCTGAATTAATAAGTAATATTATTAAACCATTTTTAAGTAACTATTTTATTTTATACTTGAAAAGTTCCCCATGATGATTTGTATATAGCAACTTCATTAGCAACGCCCCAGCCAACAAAAGGAATCCAAAAATGTGGTACCAAATATATTACAAATATCACGGCATATATGTATTCATCAAATTGCTTGGTGGTATGCAAAATATGGATTCGTTCGCGACCTATAATAACTACAACAAAGGTCATCAAACACCAGAAAAAAATGGCATAAATGGTAGCCATCGATTTCCAAGAAAACGTTATACGTCCAGGTTGAGACCGTAGTATTGGCATAACGGCAAGAACTCGAAACAGGACTAGTAGTAATTTATGATCTCTGTAAAACTGTTAAGAATATTATGAATAAGTTAATAATTCATATATAATAATTATAGTTAATATATCTATGTTTATGGATGTCTAAATATACTAGTATATACTTATATAATTATATATAATATTACATTTGGTTTATTTGTATTAACAATTATTGACGACAACTGCATTAAGTAAGTATTAATTAAAATCCTTCCACAAATCTTTATATAGGATTGTAAAAAATAACACATTTTTTTGTTAATCTAAGGAGTGCTTGCAATTTCTGAGACCTGTACCAACTTCACAAAATGTGGATCGCATAACGTTGTAAGCACACCTCTAATAGTTCTACAATGTCTTGGTGATAGGGGGATTTAGCAAAAATAAATGTACATGAAAATATATACTAAATACTATATATTCAATATAATCTTAATGCTTTTCATTTTATATTAATTAATTAATTTTAATCAATTTTAATGTATTCTAAGTACTTGAATATAAAATCAGACTCACTTGGTCATGTTCCTCAACTCTGTCACCGTTTCCAGAATCCAACTTCGATCTCAACATGCGCTGAATTTCTCTCTCTTGAGCATTCAAATCCAATGTTTTTAATTTATTGTCGCTCAGTAAACCCAGTTTTGAAAAAGAATTCAACTCCGATTTGAGAAGAGTTCCATCAATTTTTTCGTCCGGTTGCGAGTTAAAATTGTAAATCGAAAACATTTTTACAAGAACTAAAATTTTCCTTGTGTTGAAAGAGTATTTATAATTTTTTTTAAACAAACTTTAGTTTTGGATAATATTAAAAACTTTTCAACTGTGAAACTTTTTATTTGCATTAACTTTTAATATTTAATCACAAATTACATGGATAGACTTGCAAAGGTTAGGAAATATTCAAACATACCCATTTATATTGTTATGGAAGGATTATTCTAACAATTTCATGAAGAACATGTTTAAGTATAAAATTAGAACTAGAATATATTTTGAGTACAAACTTCTTACGATAGTCTAATGTCTAAAATATTTTTATCAGATTATATAATTTTATAAGTCAATTCTAACTGATGGTGATTTCAGTTGAATATTAAGTTTATGATTTTAATTCATACAATTTTATATAATATCAAAATTTTATGTTGAAGCTATTTTAGTCAGTGCACTTGAGCACTTTTACTCTTTCTTCACTCGAGGTATTTTTAAAACTCCTCTGTACGCCTTGACTGGATTATTGTTGATCACTTCATCAGACTAAGCAATAATTGACCTCTGATCTGCATACATCCCCGAGGAGCCTGTAAACATTCTGAGATTTGATAACGCGGTGTTGGTAAGTCTGTCAAAATTTTAATATCTATTTGTGCCTAATATATTTGGTTTATATTTAAAACTTTTTTCTTGTTGTTTTGTGATCGTTTTCTGCCTGGATATCCATAGCTATAACCTCTATTTTATATTCAACCCATCAAATACTTGGCTAATGCCATTAAAGGGATATTTTCTGCTAGTTGTTTAGCACCAATTCTTAGATCACCTCACGCAATGACCATATCTCTGAAAGTTTTATCTTAGTGTCTTAGAACAAACTACTTACGTTAGCTTAAATCCATGGCGTGGATTTTTTAGTAGTAGAGAAAAATGATATATTGAAAAGTTTGGTACTTTAGATTAGGTTCTCATATCAGAGAAAACTAAACAGCCACTATAGTTCAGTTTAGTTACATATTTTTGGAAAAACCAATACAAAAGAAAAAACAATATATTCATGTTGTAAACAAGAATTTCTTCTATTAAATTATAAAATAAAAAAATAATTTATTTTCTTCTAACTATTATTATTATTATTTTTTGTATACTATATTTGAAAAGGCTAGATATATTATTATTAAGGTTTATATTAGTTTTATGTGGATTTATAGTACATCTTATTAATTTCCTTATATAGTTAAAATAAAATTATATTAAAATACCTTCAGATAGAGCATTCAACAATTAAGGAATAAATTTTGTGTTGGATTTTCAACTGTTTGACCTAGGCTAGTTGCCATAGTTTTGAAAAAAATAAGTCGTTGGCCACAGACTTCTTGGCAAAAGTTTTCAAGTTTTTGTAAATATTTGTTTTTAAAAGTTTTAACAATTAATTAAATAATATTAAAGTTCATGTTTAAGAAAAAAAATTATATTTTTTTTACATAACATTAATTTATGGAATCATATCTTACCAGTATATTTTATTTTATTTCCTGTACCACTATACTAGAAAACAATACAATTTATTATAAATTATATATTACATATTTATAAATATTAAATATTTATATAAATATCACTAATTAGTTACAATGTAATTAGTAGTTCTTAAATAGATTTTGCAAAAATATATTGTAAGAAATTATTTATTCTTGAGAATAACTATTGTGATATAGACAAACATTAATATAATTTATATCAACAAGTTATGAACTTAAAGTCCTCTCTTTTTAATTTCCTTGGATAATGTCTTACTAAGACTAGTTAGGTTATTAGAGATAACAAGTCTTAGTAAGACACTATCCAAGGAAATTAAAGGACTTTAAGTTCATAAATTCCATTACAAATAATCTTTATTACGCCTAGATCAGAACACACACGGGAGTTACTTTCCCTCTCTAACTTTTTGTTGATATAAATTATATTAATGTTTGTCTGTATCACAATAGTTATTCTCTAGAATAAATAATTTCTATATATAATATATATTATTTTCCTAATTTGCCTAATTTTCCTTAATGCCTAATTTCTCAATTTTCTCTTTGATCATATCGACCCTTAGGACTTTGAGAATATACGTATTAATATTTCTTATAAACCAGAGAACTCTGCAAATACTATTGGATTGTACAAATACTATCTAGTACTCCATAGTTGCATCGCATATGTCCAGCACGGTTTTATCATTGTAATAAACAGAAACATTTTATTAGATAAATACTAGATTGATAGTTACATCTTTAGTTCAAAATATTTTAACATAAGTAAGTATTATGCATTAAATCTAAAAAAATCGATTAGAGTTACTTAAAATTATATTGAAAAATAAAAAATACGGCAATGACTTGACAGTCGTGTGTCAGATTTTCATTGATTTTGCCTTCTAGCTTAAAACTGTTCACAATTCAAAATAGTTTTAAGGTATAAGACAAATTTTATTATCTGGACTAAGTTCTGATTTAGGACCAACAGTTCAATTGGGATCAAAAGTTTTCAGTGTTGCTTATATTAGTTTATTATCTATATGATTTTTTCATGTCTAATTCCAGTCCAGTGTTACTCTCAGATAGTTAACAGAATCTTTGTAGAAATAGTTTGTTCAATAATAAAAAAAGAGTAAACTCTAATTTTCCATTTAGTTCCTCCATTTTCCTCCATTTATTTTGATTGCTGCTTTAGCCTATTTGTGACAGTTAGGGATTTGAGTGAATGCTGAGTATTGATGTGTCATATCACCGAATGTTTTGATAGTTTGTTTTGGTGATACCAGTTAATTTAACCAATTGTAATCCATTAAAGGGACTTGTGGTTATACAATCATGGAAAACATATCGACTTATCTCTTTATATTATATATATTTTGAATACGTGCATTTAGCTCAGTTTTCTATTATTAAATTTTTTTTTTGTTTTTAACGCTTAAGTGATTTTAAAACCTACAAATATCAAAATATATTATATAACGTATTTTCGCATTTATTGTAAAACAATTTGCATAGCTGGAATGCAATCTACTTTTGATTGCCAAGTGCAGGCCTCTTTGCGAAATACTATATGTTATGTATCGAACAAATTTTTAATTTATTTTTCGGTTTCGTAACTGCAAATCAATTTAATTAGAAATAATTTTTGCAACAAGAATTCAATTCATGAATTTTTTAACACAAAGTATCTGTGTATCTATGTATGTGTGTATCTGTGAGTATCCATTGTTGCGAATGTAGTCACGTGTAGACAACATAGAAAACCTCAATTGACATAAATTTTAATCATTTGATTCAATTTAGCAAATCACAGTCGCAAACGTTACCCAAGACGGCTTGGATTGCGTGCTAAGCCTTAGAATTTGTCTAGAAAATCATAAGAAAAATCGGATTCGGCAAAGTGCATTGGCGATTCAGTTCCTCCGCATAGCAACTGACTCGGTGCCCAACTATTAAATTTATAACATATCAAATAAATATTTACTTAAGTTATTAGTTTTTTTCACTTAAGTGTTGTTATCTTTATTCGATTTACAAGTGTTTTTTTTTTATATGTGAAAACTATTGATTGCTGTGAATTCTCGTACGTACGACGCTTAAGTTTTGTATATATACAATATTACTATATATATTACTTGACATTTGTGGTTCTTAGCCAAAGCTATGACTACTAATTATATACAAAATATTATTATGAGATTGTAATATGAGTTTGTTTATTATTTTATATTCCATTGCAACATACGGTTTTCAATTTTATGCCATATATGTACTATATATTATCTGGTTTACCCCCCACTCAACTTTCAGTTCGCAATTCTCCGTAGAATTGTTTAGATACTAAAAGTGTTTTATTTATAGATATAAAGTTATTGTTTATGCATATTTAATAATTATTTCAATGTATATTATTAATACAAACTATTTGGATTGCTTAATGATAGTATTTTGTATTATCTGATGTATTGTTTTCATACGCGTGTTTCCACTGCCTTTAATTACATGATAATGTAAATGAAGTAAGATAGTACATCTAACATTTTATAAGTGCAAATATGAAATTTAAATAAATAAATAAAAAATATGTATATATATGAATTAAAATAAAAGATCAGTCTGTTATATAATATTTATTTACAGTACATCAGTGTTCGATTTTGTATCACTTTAGTACTAAAACTTTAGTAATCATTATTAGTTTATTAAAAACATTAATATGGGTTGGATATTCATTCAATATATCCATTCAATTCAATATATTATAATGCGTTCGACTGCTAAGTCTTCATCTCTCATGGTTTTTAGGGAAGATTTAAATGTAAACTAATATATTTTTTATAATTAAGCCAATTAGTGAATTTATTAATATAATTTTTGGGACTTTCCATACAGTTTATTGAAGCGTAAAGGGTAACTAATGAAGATGAAAGCTAACAGGAAAGACCAAAAAATGGTTCTATATTTCCTTACGACCTATTTATATCATTCCAAATTTACCGTGTGGTATTTTGGAGGTTAGTATTTTGTTAGTTAGTACCAACACCCGGCTATACCCGGCTGCCTACCGGGTATAAGTGAATAAAATTAATATTTTAGATAATTTTCTCACTATTACGACCTTAACAATAAATTGAAATTAAATTTAAGTTGTGTCCGGTGTAAGTTATATATTCCACATTTATGGTATTACTGATGCTGTAGAAACCACTAAAGAGCAAGTGTTCAACATTCAATATTCTAATGGAGTTCTACCAAATAACAATGTAAATAATGTAGAATATTAAATTCTTAACATACAGTAAATTACCATATTAACTAAATTTATGAAAATTAAATAAATACAAGTATATTATGTGATATTATTAAATTAAAAATTTTTTTCACAGGTTCTCCGGAAGGTATATATTTATTATTGATTGGATCAGAAACAACAGTTCTGGCCTCTAAATATAATTTAAACACGAAAGTATCATTTTGTAAGCTAAAATTCAATTATATTTTAAATATAATAATAATATTTTAAGATTAATATTATTTCAAAAATTATATATTACAGATATCAAATGATGGCGAATATAAAATTAAACTTGCCGTTCAGGTTGAGGTTGTCTCCAATATATTTTAAAGCTATGATTTTTCGCATGTACCTAGACTAGTAGTAATTAAAAATTTCTGTAAAACTTTAAATAGTAATACCTATTATATTATAACACCTATTTTTTATGCGGAATATTGTAAAGCTAATTTTTAAATAGATAAAAAAGCAATATTATTGAAGAGCTAATAAATAGGTTTTAGAAACCTATATTAACTTTATTAGATTAATTTTTTTTTTTTTTGATTTTAGAAAATATAATTCCGGTAATGTTTTTGAATGTTGTATCATTCCACAATTAAATAGCATTTTATGTTTTGGTTTGTTCCAATGTTTGGCCCCGGCTAGTTACCATAGTTCCGAAGGAAATAAGCCGGTGCATACAGTCCACTTAGTCAAAGTTATGAAGTGTATGTCAATATTTGTTTTTAAAAATTGTAAAAATTAAATAAATTATTATTAGGTTCAGGTTTAAAAATTAAAAAAAAAATTAAAAATGAAATTAAAGTTTGTTTACATATTATGTATATTAGTTTTTATATTTCACAAAACTGAAACCATTGAAGTAAGTCAGTGACATCTGTACGAATTGTATATACTTATTAATAAAGTACATTTATTAAAAAATTTGAAATATGTTTAAATAATATCAAATTATAAATTTTTTTTTTTAACTTTACAGGAAGTTCCTTCGTTTAGAATTATAGCTCCACAAAATATTTGCAAACAAGATTCTAATGCTACAGCTCTGAAGCTACCCGACGGCATAACTGTTAGGTTAGTATTTTTATTTAATTTGTGATTGGTGAAATAAATTAATAAAATATTTATTTTATATATAGTTTTCAACCAAAGGATGGCTTTAAGCTTTCATACAAGTTTCGAATATTTTTTAAAACGATAGGTCCAGAGATTTTTACACAACGTGAAACATTGATTGTATGGAAAGCAGTGAGAGCCCTTGAACAGCGGCTCAACACCAAAGATCGATTGACGATTTCTAAGGATAACATGGTTTTCATAAGTAAAGCTGAAGTAAGTAAGGTGTAAAATGTTGTTACCTAGTTCATACCTTTGTATAGATTTTTTTTTAATATTAATTTTTTGATCTATAAATCTTATTTTTGAACTCCAATTTTAAAATTGTATTACTATAAATGCACATTGTTAAACGAACTAAATGATGTTGTAATCTATTAGCAATAGATAATGTTATTTATCCCAACTAAAATATATATATAAAACCAAATGATCAACAATATTAGAAAAATAATAACTATTTTTGTACAAAGTTATTGTAATATCAAGAAAATCGGTTTTTTCCCGAATAAATCTAACTTCATATCAGTCTGGAACCAGTATTTCTTTAGATAAATCATGATATATCAATAAATATAAATTATAAGCAATAACCTATCCTATTTGATTGCTTTCACACCTTACTCTGTCAACAGATAAAATATACTGATATACTTACATTATATATTTATAGTATAATAGTAACAATTATATATATGTATGTGTATGTGGTAGTAAAACGGTGAAAAATCGGTAACTGAGATACATGGAAAGTTATATATATATGTGTAGTTCTATTCCTTCCAATTATAGTAAACACACAATTTGCTCAATATCATCATCTTTACAATAAATGTAAAATGGCACAACGCAAGGCTCTGAGAAGACTTTTCAAGATACCATTGTACATTAGGACTAATGACATCCTCAGGGATCTCAAGATTGATCTGATTAAAAAATATACAAAGGATAGAGCCCTGAAATTGTTTGCGAAAACTGACAGACTTACCAACACCGTGTTATCAAATCTCAGAATGGTTACAGGCTCCTCGGGAAGGTATGAAGATCTGAGGTCAATTATTGCTTTGTCTGATGAATTGATAAACAATAATCCAGTCAAGACGTAAAGAGAGGTTTTGAAAATACCTCGAATTGAGAAGGAGTAAAAGTGCTTAAGTGCACTGGCTCAAATAGCTTCAACATAATTATTTAAATTTATATTATAATGATATAATTTTGAATATGAAGTAACTTTAATCTTTATTTTACTTTAAGGTTGTAGCCGGTGTAAGTTATATATTCCATGTTTATGGTATTACCGATGCTGGAGAAACTACTAAAGAGCAAGTGTTCACCATTCAATATTCTAATGGAGTTTTTCAAAATGAAAATGTAAATAAGAAAAAATTATAACTTATTTTAACTAAATTAAATAAATAATTCCAATATATTATGTCAATAATAATATTAAATTAAAATTTGTTTCACAGGTTCCAGAAGGTATAAATTTGTTATTGATTGGATCAGAAACAACAGTTGCGGCCTCCAAATATAGTTTACATGCGAAAGTATCATTTTGTAAGCCAAAGTTCAATTATTTTGTAAGTATAATGACTTTCAATATATCTATATTAAATAATATATAACTATCTATATATACCACATATACCAAATTTGTAAGTTATTGATTTTTTTGTTTTACAAAAAAAATATTTGGTTTCTTCAATACAGTGTATTAGAGATAATTATCACACAAACACGATTTACTTATAAAAATAGCTTATTTGAATTATATTGAAAATAGACTCTCTAACTATTTGGATGAATCATATGAAGCATTTCTTAACTTTAAAAATAAAGCCTTCTCCATAGATTTTATAGTGAATGATTTTAACTTTTTTCATATTGAGTTATCTGTGGCAACTTATTTGTTCGACTTATAACACAAAAAAAACCTAACCTAAGAGATTGAGTAATCGCTTCCTGCATTTATATATAATTACAACGAGAGAGCTTCCAATGCTGAATATAAATAGCATCCGACTTATCGCAGGATTTCTCACAGACTTTGTTACGAAGAAGAGAAAACAGCAGAAGACATTTTGTGTCACTGTGATAGCCTTGCCAGACTCAGACTTTAATACTTATCAACTGCCTATCCCCTTATAACTGAATTAGGCTACATCTCTCCAAAGGACATAATGGCGTTTTTAACTGCTACTCGTCTATACTACTAGGGTTTGTCACAATTTTACTCAAACGATGCCATAACAATAATTCTCAAACGATGCCGTAACGTAGTGACAAGTTTTCAACCCTTTTAAATTTAATCTAATCTAATCTAATTTATATATAATTACAATATGTATAACTTCAAGAGTATTACAAGGTTTATTATTCCATCATAATATTCATATTACAAAACAGTATGTCCATAAATGTGCCATAGAGCTGAACCTAAAGTAATTTTGCCGATTGCCGACTATTATTTCAGGTATCTATGTTTAACTACTTCTCGTAACACATCAGATATCTGAATATTACTCGGTCTTATAAAGTTAAAAAAAACTAACTTTTATTACCGGAATTACTGCATACTTTCCAAGACTTATAATTTTTACCAGAACTATACAGAACTATAGAACAATAGTCTCATAAATTATCTTATAATAAATTTTATATTAAAAATATATTATAATATAACAAAAT